>NC_036871.1:20850494-20903297 GCF_002910315.2 Salvelinus sp. IW2-2015
TGCCAGTCTATCCATGTAGCCTATCCACGTAGTCTATCCATGTAGTCTATCCATGTAGTTATCCATATAGTCTATCCATGTAGTCTATCCATATTGTTATCCATTATAGTCTATCTCGATCCATAGCATAGTCTATCCATGTAGTCTATCCATATAGTCTATCCATGTAGTCTGTTCATACCAGCATGGACCAATATGCTGCACACAAACATACAGAAGAAGAACAATTTCTCTACTTTTTTGGTTTCCATGCAATGGTCCCTACAAAATGGATGTGAAGGAAGCAAGTGAACAGCGTATAGTTTTCATGTTCATACCAATTTGTTTGTATTTGTATTTACACTGAACAAAAATATTAACCCAACATGTAAAGTGTTGGTCCCATGTTTCATGAGCTGAAAGAAAAGATCCCAGAAATGTTCCATATGCACAAAATGATTCTTTATCTCACAAATGTGCTTACATCCCTGTTAGTGAGCATTTCTTATTTCCCAAGATAATCCATCCACCTAACAGGTGTGGCATATTAAGAAGCTGATTAAACAGCATGAGGTGAACACAGGTGAACCTTGTGCTGGGGACAATAAAAGGCCAATCTAAAATGTGCAGTTTTGTCACACAACACAATGCAACAGATGTCTCAAGTTTTGAGGGAGAGTGCAATTGGCATGCTGACTGCAGGAATGTCCACCAGAGCTGTTGCCAGATAATTTAATGTTAATTTCTCTACCATAAGCCGCCTCCAACGTCATTTTAGAGAATTTGGCATTATGTCCAACCGGCCTCACAACCGCAGACCACGTGTATGACATCGTGTGGGTAAGCGGTTTGCTGACGTCAACGTTGTGAACAGAGTGCCCCATGGTGGCGGTGGGGTTATGGTATGGAAAGGCATGAGCTATGGACAAAGAACTCAATTGCATTTTATCAATGGCAATCTGAATGCACAGAGATAATGCACGGCCCCATGTCGCAAGGATCTTTACACAATTCCTGGAAGCTGAAAATTTCCCAGTTTTTCCATGGCCTACATACTCACCAGACATGCCACCCATTGAGCATGTTTTGGATGCTCTGGATCGACATGTACGACAGAGTGTTCCAGTTCCCACCAATAGCTAGCAATTTTGCACATCCATTGAAGAGGAGTGGGACAACATTCCACAGGCCACAATCAACGGCCTGATCAACTCTTTGCGAAGCAGATGTGTCTCGCTGCATGAGGCAAATGGTGGTCACACCAGATGCTGACTGGTTTTCTGATCCACGCCCCTACCCTTTTTATGGTATCTGTGACCAACAGACGCATATCTGTATTCTCAGTCATGTGAAATCCATAGATTAGGGCCTAATACATTTATTCAAATTGACTGATTTTCTTATATGTTGCATTTATATGTTTGTTCAGTATATTATGGATCCCCATTAGCACTCTTCCTGGGATCTGGCAAAATTTAAACAGTTATATACAATTATGGGTCTCTGACATTCTGATAGTGAGTTGTTTATAGTTTACAAAACTATAATATTCATACACAACTTAATGTTTCTTACACTAGCCTTCAGCTTTCAGAACCTATTTTTTCATATCTGTAATGTTCCATTCACATCAAATTCAAATGCAATGGAGATGTTATACCTAAATTAATAAAATCTTCCAATAAGTGTAACATCTCAAAATGTAGGATAGTCTCTATAATCTACATTACATCGAAACAGTCCAACTAGCTTAGAAATATGCATTCACTACTTTACTGGCTTAATCCTTGTTTACAGTATACATACAGTTTAAGGAGGCAGTTGGGTCAAACTGCCCCCTCCTTCAACTACATTAGGAAATGTTTTCGGCAAGGAATGTTCAAAAGTTAATCAGATGTGTTTTCAGATCTTAAAAGTGGTCTAATATCAAGATGAGAATCATGAGATGGTCCCAAACCATCTGTTGTGTAGATTCAGCTATCTGCCTCCATCTCCCAAAAAATAGATAGTGCCATCGTTCCCCATTCATTTGGGATGGAGGCTTATAGTTGGAGTTTATAACATAATATATATAATATTTAGCAGACGCTTTTATCCAAAGCGACTTACAGTCATGCATGCATACGTTTTATGTATCGACAGTAGATTGTGTGGGACGTTAACTCTTTACTTTTTAAGTTAACTCCACTTTTTAAGCATGAACAAACTTTGATTTGAGAGTGAACTGCCACTTCATAAGTTCATTAATTGATAGTCATTTGGAATAGGTTTAGGTTTAGACAAGAGAACGCAAATAGATCCACATTGGTACTACATGCTACAGTACGTCAGTTAGTATGTCTCTTCCTCTTCAAGTCCTGCTGATAACCACCTAGCCTTCAGGGGGAAATCATGCTGGGGTGAAGTTTCCCCATGGTACAGATCTAGGATCAGCTTACCGTCCCCCAATCCTAACCTTAACCATTGGTGGGAGGAAATGCAAAGCTGACCAAAGATCACTGTCTAGGGGCAGCTTCACCCTACACTGGGGCAAATGACTGGTACTACTTCATCAGTTCTTCTGGCTAGCCTCTTCAGGGGTGCAGTTATGTACGCGAGAACAGGTGGCCAAGCGATTGCCCTCCCAGTAGCCAGCGTCACCTGAGTCGTGACAGCGACACTTTGTGCAGGAGTCCACCCATACAGGTTCCACCCCTGGGATCACCTGGCTGCGGGTCAAATCCACATAGCAGTTGGGCCCTGGGGAAACACACAATAATTTCTCTTTACTTGCCATTTGGTTGTGATATTTTGCATTGTACTTCTCTTTCCATGAGGATATAACTGTCACATCTACCGTAAAGAGGAGAGGGTATTTTCAGTGGAAGTTGAACTACAGACAATAAGACTTGATTAACTCTGAATTACTGTAATTGAAAAAACTATGTACACTTAATTGTGCGGTCATAGACCACCTAAAATCAAACCATGAAAGCATCTTCAACTGGCTGTTTTCCAACTTGATAAACTTCTTTTTAAATAGCTATTGTGTGTCTCAGTAGAACAGGAGAGAGTGGATCGGTCATTGGTAACGGTGTGTGAAGAGCATTATTTCATGCTGATATAGTTATTCTTCCCCCACTACTTCTATTTGTTTGGATAAATGATCACGTTCATACCGTATATTGCTGCTTGTGGTGCTGACAACAGTAATGTGACAAAACTAACGGCATGCATCAATCACAATAAACGGTCAATTATGAACAACTGTTTCTGCACAGAGAATAGACAATGTGAGGAATGTGAACATCATCTTCCCTGTATCTAGACTCTCTCATCTCCCTTTGCCTAGAGTAGAATCAAATAGAATGCTTCATTGTCAATAAAGAATTTGATGACCTGTGATATCGCACAGCCACTTACTGTAAGCGTGTGTGGAGAAAAAGAGGTGTTATTTGAGGGAGTTTGGCTAATTATAATTTAGGAATCATGATTATAGCTAGCTAATATTGACACTGATGGATATGCTAGCTGCTACTTAGGTGAGACATACTTAGACAAGTTTATTCTTTCCCTATTTCCCTTAATGTTCTATATCATCCACAGGAGATTACCCACTTCTCTGTCTCTCCGGGACATCTTTAAAAAATGTGTAATCCGTTCACAGGTTCTATGTAATAACCACGAGGTCAGTTCACTCACCCTCTGGGCATTCAGGGCAGCACTTCCCATTGGTGTTGACAGGGTTGACGCAGGGCGGGGGGGCACAGTCTGCCACTAGGCAGCGGGCGATGCCATCACTGTCACAGGTACACTGATCGCACTCACTTGGCTGCCAATCACACAGAACAAAACACAGGCTGTCAGAGACAGAGGACGGTGTCCCAAATGGCACCCTATTCCTTTTATAGTGCACTACTTTTGACCAGAGGCCATAGGGGAATAGGGTTTAATTTGGCATGCAACCACAGACGTAGTCCTACCAGTGTTCTTTAGACTGCCACTGGCAGATACGGTATCACTGTTAGACATGAGCATTTGGACAGAAAATACCTCCCAAGATGTTATTTGTCATTTATTGAGACAGGGCACTTGACCAAAGACCAAGTCCATATTATTGCAAGAACAGCTCAAATAAGAAAATAGAAATGACAGTCCATCATTACTTTAAGACATGAAGGTCAGTCAGTCTGTAATATTTCAAGAAAAAGTTTCTTCAAGTGCAGTAGCAAAAACCATCAAATGCTATGATGAAACTGGCTCTCATGAGGACTGCCACTGAGACGCAGAGTAGGTGAATGGATGATCACCGCA
Source organism: Salvelinus sp. IW2-2015 (assembly GCF_002910315.2). Lineage (NCBI taxonomy): Eukaryota > Metazoa > Chordata > Actinopteri > Salmoniformes > Salmonidae > Salvelinus > Salvelinus sp. IW2-2015. Next base: position 20,854,767 of record NC_036871.1, read on the forward strand.
TTAATGGTTCCCACCGTGAAGCATGGAGGAGGAGGTGTGATGGTGTGGGGGTGCTTTGCTGGTGACACTGTCTGTGATTAATTTAGAATTCAAGGCACACTTAACCAGCATGGCTACCACAGCATTCTGCAGCGATACGCCATCCCATCTGGTTTACGCTTAGTGGGACTAAAATGTGTTTTTCCACAGGACAATGACCCAACACACCTCCAGGCTGTGTAAGGGATATTTGACCAAGAAAGAGAGTGATGGAATGCTGCATCAGATGACCTGGCCTCCAGAATCCCCCGACCTCAAACCAATTGAGATGGTTTGGGATAAGTTGGATAGCTGAGTGAAGGAAAAGCAGCTAACAAGTGCTCAGCATATGTGGGAACTCCTTCAAGACTTTTGGAAAAGCATTCCAGGTGAAGCTGGTAGAGAGAATGCCAAGAGTGTGCAAAGCTGTCATTAAGGCAAAGGGTGGCTACTTTGAAAAATATAAAATATAAAATATATTTTGTATTCTACATGATTCCATATGTGTTATTTCATAGTTTGGATGTCTTCACTATTATTCGACAACGTAGAACATAGTCAAATAAAGAAAAACCCTTGAATGAGTAGGTGTGTCCAAACTTCTGACTGGTACGGTATGTGTAATGTATGTTTTATTGTACTGAGTTCATGTAAACCGTTAACAGATGTTTTCCCCTGTCACGGTATTGGATGTTTATCAGCATCTCTGCATGTGGTTCAGATACAGAGGTTGGGTTAAATGAAGTGGAAGAAAATAACACCATGAGGCTCTGGGCTTAATGTCTCTTAGCTCATCCAGTGCTGTGTCAGAGGGCCTCTGATTATCCCCTTAGGGATCTCCCATTAACCATAATAACCTCATCAAGAGGACAATGAGCCAAGAGTAAATCTCACTGGCTTGGCTTTTCTGTTGCCAGAGTCGTTTCATATTCTAATTCATTGACTGAGGGGGTATTGCATTTCTGCTTGGCTTTGTTGGCTCTGCTTTCCTCTTTCCACTGAAGCAAAGGAGTTTATTCTTCAAGCAGGTTGAACTGTGGCTAATGATTCTGCTGATTACAGCAACAGGCAACAAAGAGTTGTAAGTAATCAATAGCACAGCAACCTAATCACAAACAAGAAACATAGATGCAATTAGAAACAAACAACAAATATGACTGAAGAACCCATTCAATATTATGGATGAGGACTATGAAGGAGATTATCAAAACATTTACAATGTGCCCCCAGAAGAATCTCAATATCAACTGGGTGATTTATGTCTTTATCTGTTCTCTCAATTTACATCTGCACATTTGAATAGACTGGCTGTAAATGTAGCAAGATTCAGCATTTAACAGCAGCATACTGCCTCCATGTGGCAGTATCCCCACAAGTTACAGTCCCTGTCAGTAACAGCTTTTCAGCTACTAACCTAATTGAGCAGGTGTAAAATAAACCAGCTATACTGTATCCAAACAAGATGGCGTAGCAGTCAGACGTCTTTGTCTTCGTCTTGTCGTGTCACGTGTATATATCTTTTTATATCTTTTTTCTTTGCGTATATTTTTAAAATATTATTCTTAACCTCAACTTCAACATACTCTCCTGCAATCCGCCTCACTCAATGTGGTATGGATCTGCTATTTTCTTTACTTTTGAACTGGAACCCCCAACAGAAGCTAGCCAGCTAACTAGTTACTAGCTAGTAGTCAGCTAGCCACTGCTAGCGGTCATCAGCTAACCTTTAGCCCGAACAACTCTTGCCAGTCTGCACAGCGTGATTCAAACCAGAGCAAATTGTACTTATTTTTCTCCATATCTCCGGATTTCTACCGCAAGCTCTGAACCTTTTGTCCTGGATCATTGCAGCTAGCTGCTATCCGAGTGGTCACTCCTGGCTAACATCTCTGTCCCAAAACAAGAACCAATTAGCCTGGAGCTAGCCTTTGCTAGGCCCATCTCCCAGCTAGCCGAAGAGGTCCATCAGCCACTCCTTGGGCTACAATACCTATTTTACTGCCGACACGGAGCCCCGCCGATTCATCACGACTGGACTACCGATGTAATCTGCCCACGGGGGTTTTTCAATTGGCTCCTCCGTCGCGATGTCCCCTGAATGCCCATCTTCTAGCCTACTAGCCGCGGCCCGCTAGCTGTCTAGAGCATATTGGACTGTTAGCTGAAGAGGCCCATCGGACAAACTCTTTGGCCACTTTACCTATTTTGCCAATTGGTCTGGACCCTTTTATCACACGGAGCCCTGCTGATCCATCACGACTGATCTGCCGACAGTAACAGCACGAGAGGGCTACAAGAGACTTCTTCCGTCGCTACGTCCCTCATTCTTCTTCTGCTAGCTTGCTAGCCCCGGCCCGCTAGCTGTCTGAATCGCCGTGTCTCCAGCCCGCTGAGCTACTCACTGGACCCCTATGATCACTCGACTACGCATGCCTCTCCCTAATGTAAATATGCCTTGTCCTTTGCTGTTTTGGTTAGTGATTATTGCCTTATTTCACTGTAGAGCCTCTAGCCCTGCTCAATACGCCTTAGCTAACCCTTTAGTTCCACCTCCCACACATGCGTTGACCTCACCTGGTTTAAATGATGTTTCTAGAGACAATATCTCTCTCATCGTCACTCAATGCATAGGTTTACCTCCACTGTATTCACATCATACCATTCCTTTGTCTGTACATTATGCCTTGAATCTATTCTACCGTGCCCGGAAACCTGCTCCTTTTACTCTCTGTTCCGAACGTACTAGACAACCAGTTCTTATAGCCTTTAGCCGTACCCCCCACTGCAACTTGCCCAAGCCTCCCCCATTTCTCCTCCACCCAAATCCAGATAGCTGATTTTCTGAAAGAGCTACAAAATCTTGACCCCTATAAATCAGCCGGGCTAGACAATCTGGACTCTCTACTTCTAAAATGATCCGCTGAAATTGTTGCAACCCCTATTACTAGCCTGTTCAACCTCTCTTTCGTATCGTCTGAGATCCCCAAAGATTGGAAAGCTGTCGTGGTCATCCCCCTCTTCAACGGGGGAGACACTCTAGACCCAAACTGCTACAGACCTATATCTATCCTACCCTGCCTTTCTAAGGTCTTCGAAAGCCAAGTTAACAAACAGATCACCGACTATTTCGAATCCCACCGTACCTTCTCCACTATGCAATCTGGTTTCCGAGCTGGTCATGGGTGCACATCAGCCTCGCTCAAGGTCCTAAACGATATCATGACCGCGATCGATAAGAGACAATGCTGTGCAGCCGTATTCATTGACCTGGCCAAGGCTTTTGACTATGTCAATCACCACATCCTTATCAGCAGACTCAACAGCCTTGGTTTCTCAAATGACTGCCTCGCCTGGTTCAGCAACTAATTCTCAGACAGTGTGTTCAGTGTGTCAAATCAGAGGGCCTGTTGTCCGGACCTCTGGCAGTCTCTATGGGGGTGCCACAGGGTTCAATTCTCGAGCCGACTCTCTTTTCTGTATACATCAATGATGTTACTCTTGCTGCTGGTGATTCTCTGATCCACCTCTATGCAGACGACACCATTCTGTATACTTCTGGCCCTTCTTTGGACACTGAGTTAACTAACCTTCAGACAAGCTTCAATGCCATACAACTCTCCTTCCGTGGCCTCCAACTGCTCTTAAATGCAAGTAAAACTAAATGCATGCTCTTCAACCGATCGCTGCCCACCTGCCCGCCCATCCAGCATCACAACTCTGGACGGTTCTGACTTAGAATATGTGGACAACTACAAATACCTAGGTGTTTGGTTAGACTGTAAACTCTCCTTCCAGACTCACATCAAGCATCTCCAATCCCAAAGTTAAATCTAGAATCGGCTTCCTATTTCGCAACAAAGCCTCCTTCACTCATGCTGCCAAACATACCCTCGTAAAACTGACTGTCCTACCGATCCTCGACTTCGGCAATGTCATTTACAAAATAGCCTCCAACACTCTACTCAGCAAATTGGATGCAGTCTATCACAGTGCCATCCGTTTTGTCACCAAAGCCCCATATACTACCCACCACTGCGACCTATATGCTCTCGTTGGCTGGCCCTCGCTTCATATTCATCGCCAAACCCACTGGCTCCAGGTCATCTATAAGTCTCTGCTAGGTAAAGCCCCGCCTTATCTCAGCTCACTGGTAACCATAGCAGCACCCACCCGTAGCACGCGCTCCAGCAGGTATATCTCACTGGTCACCCCCAAAGCCAACTCTTCCTTTGGCCGCCTTTCCTTCCAGTTCTCTGCTGCCAATGACTGGAACTAACTGCAAAAATCACTGAAGCTGGAGACTCATATTTCCCTCACTAACTTTAAGCACCAGCTGTCAGAGCAGCTCACAGATCACTGCACCTGTACACAGCCCATCTGTAAATAGCCCATCCAACTACCTCATCCCCATACTGTTATTTATTTGATTTATTTTGCTCCTTTGCACCCCAGTATCTTTACTTGCACATCTATCTTCTGCACATCTATCACTCCAGTGTTTAATTGCTATATTGTAATTATTTCGCCACTATGGCCTATTTATTGCCTTACCCCCCTTATCCTACCTCATTTGCACACACTGTATATAAACTTTTTCTATTGTATTATTGACTGTATGTTTGTTTATTCCATGTGTAACTCTGTGTTGTTGTTTGTGTCGCACTGCTTTGCTTTATCTTGGCCAGGTCGCAGTTGTAAATGAGAACTTGTTCTCAACTGGCCTACCTGGTTAAATAAAGGTGTGAAAAAATAATAACAATAATAAAAGACGACCATTAGGCCTTTATAGCAGTAGTGGTAGTTCTACAACAAACCACTGGGTAGGGCAAATTATCCATATTCGAAATTTCATCAGCATGCAGTGCCAAAAACAGCTATGTTTCAGTAAAGACAATACTATAAAACATACTGCTGGGTGAGTTATTCTAGGCCATACACTACATGACCAAAAGTATGTGGACACCTGCTCATCAAACATCTCATTCCAAAATCCTGGGCAATAATATGTCCCCCTTTGCTGCCATAACAGCCTCCCTCCACTCCTCTGGGAAGGCTTTCCACTAGATGTTGGAACATTGCCGTGGGGACTTGTTTCCATTCAGGCACAAGAGCATTACTGAAGTCCACGTCCACGTCATTACTGGCACTGATGTTGGGTGATTAGGCCTGGCTCACAGTCGGCGTTCCAATTCATCCCAAAGGTGTTCGATGGAGTTAAGTTCAGGGCTCTGTGCAGGCCAGTCAAGTTCTTCCTCACTGACCTCAACAAACCATTTCTGTATGGACCTCACTTGTGCACGGGAGCATTGTCATGCTGAAACAAGAAAGAGCCTTACCCAAACTGTTGCCACAAAGTTGGAAGCACAGAATCATCTAGAATGTCATTGTATGCTGTAGTGTTAAGATGTCCCTTCACTGGAACTAAGTGGCTTAGCCTGAACCATGAAAGACAGTCCAAGACCATTATTCCTCCACCACCAAACTTTACAGTTGGCACTATGCATTCGGGCAGGTAGCGTTCTCCTGGCATCAGCCAAACCCAGATTTGTCTGTCGGACTGCCAGATGGTGAAGCGTGATTCATCACTCCAGAAAATGCATTTCCACTGCTCCAGAATCCAATGGCGGCAAGCTTTACACCACTCCAGCCTTTGCTTGGCATTGCTCATGGTGATCTTAGTCTTGTGTGTAGCTGCTCGGCCATGGAAACTCATTTCATGAAGCTCCTGACAAACAGTTTTTGTGCTGATGATTTTTACGAATTACACGCTTCAGCACTCAGCGGTCCTGTTCTGTGAGCTTATGTGGCCTACCACTTTGCGGCTGAGTGGTTGTCGCTCCTAGATGTTTCCACTTCACAATGACAGCACTTACAGTTGACCAGAGCAACTCAAAATTTTACTAACTGACCTGTCGAAATGGTGGCATCTTATAACAGTGCCACTCTTCAGTAAGGCCATTCTACTGCCAATATTTGTCCATGGAGATTGCATGGTTGTGTGCTCGATTTTATACACCTGTCAGCAACGTGTGGCTGAAATAGCCGAATCCATTAATTTGATTGGGTGCATATATAGTGTATAACAAGAGAATTGTGAACAGGAAATGAAATACCTTACGTTTGAATAACATCTCCAAAGTTTGGAGTGCGTATTTGCGCACAGACAGACTTTGGAGCGCCGACTTCAGGAGGTAGCAGAACGACCATCATGACAGTAAGAGGAAAATCAATATACATCAGTCAACTCAATAGACATTTGAGAAGTAAATGACAACCCAGAAATATTATTTTTATTAATTCGAGAAAAAGATTCACCTGATCATATCGTGCCAAGTACGGCAATATTTATTGTAGCCTACCTGGAAGTTTTGTCCCAGTTCGTACACCTCTCCCCGGTACTCACAGCCTATATTCTCACATCTTGGGCAGCAATCAGTGGGATAGTGGCTGACATGGATGCAAGCCGTGGGCAAAGAGGTGCATTCCGTCCGTGCACAAGAAGACCCCTCTGTTGTGCATTCACACTGCGTGCAATGGTCCGAGTCTAAAAAATACCATTCTCCTACATAGTAGACGCTGCCGTTTGCATCACAGGTGTTCTCCTGTCCAGCCACAGAGAAAGCCAGACCGACCTGGACACAGAACAGTAGAGACATCACGGAACGCATAATCCCCATCGAATAGTGCTTATTTGAAAACATTTTCATGACCAAAAAAACTATTAAAAAATACTAAAAGATTGTGTTTCAGTGTCCACGATTTTAAAATTCCAAAATGTGCTTTAGTGTTTATGGTTATAGAGCAATATCTGCCACACTGTTGCAGAATATAACATCCTCACAACATTTCTTCAGATGTCCTAGCCTAAAACTTTTCTAAGGTTATGTTCTCGACTCCCGGTCTTTCACAGATCAGAGGCAGAAACTTGCAGAGGGAAAGTTATTACGCCTCTATGTGGGTTATGTTACAATTCACACGTGACAACCTAGTCTAGTGCACATACTCTGCTCTTCCGTCAACTGTCTGTGAGCTATAGCGTCAAATTATGAGAAGGGGTTTTCCCCTACAGAAATAACTGTTATTCATTGTCTAGACAATATTTGAACTGCTTTGAGATAATATTAACTTATTTTTTATCGTACCATTTTATGAATTAACAGATTAATTAAGATAAATGTGGTTGTTATATAGATAATACTTCTTGTTTGACTTTGTATTCAATCTTGGTAATGACATTTGAAAGTAAAAATAAATAAAAATGCAGCCTATTATATTAAGCAGTAATAATGTTCCCATGGATTTTCACGCCCAAAATTAAACTTTTTAACATTTTATTTACATTAGCCTTGTGTTAGAAATAGTTTATTCCAAGACGAGGTAGAGGGAGAGTGATCTCGCGATATTTATGCCTTGGCGACAAGAACGCTTACACTGGAAACAGAAAGCAACAAGGTAAGTTTACTATTTCTATTTAGTAGCATGTTAGTTCCTCTGAACAGTTGTAAAATTGTAGAATTTAAGCACAAATGTAACGTGCATTAAATAACTAAGTGAATGGTGTTACTGAGACGCTGGACGTTCTTGTAAATGCCCTTATTCTAGACAAACTAGCTAGCTAACATTACCCAATTCCAGTTAACGTTAGCTACCAATGCCAGGCAATTGAGGCAACAAACCCACGCTAGCATCCTTGTTGCAAACCGGCTAGGACGCAAAATACTTATAGCCCAGACATACAGTATTTCACTGACTACTTGAAATGATTCCCTCTGTTATACCTTTCAACTTCTAGATAAAGTTCCTCATGGAAGAAACCGAATGTCCACAATCAGTGTGGAATATTATCGTAGAGCATGTCCCAGAGTCAGAGCTCTCAGAGATCCGGGTCCTTCTTGGAGATGCTCTGATTGACATATACACAGAGATGTATTCAGAGGTAAGGACCAACACATCTCTGTAATGATTGATAACTGAGCATGAGCATTGTTCCAAACATCTGAATTTAGGTAGCAATCAACAATAGCTGAAATTAACACTTGGCCCCAAAAAAAGGGTGGAATACAATCGAACAAAAATAGATGAGGTGAAACTATGGACATGCCACCTTTACAGGCAAATCACGAGAAGGCATTTGTAGTCTTTGAAGTAGCTCTAGTTTAGCTGCATTACATGAGTGAGGCTATACATACAGCAATTTAAGACTAGATCCTCAGATTGTTCCAAAACAACACACTCACTGTGGCCCTTGAGACTCTCTTTAGGCCTACGCACTGTTTGTTCTGGAGCCAACTACTTCTGAAGATGGTATTAAGTAGCCTACAACAGCTCAAAACAGGGACAGGAAAGCTGTCAGCCAAAAATGCTACACATATTTTTCATAATATTATACCAGACTGGCTGGGAAATTACTGCTCCATTAAAAATGCAGGAATAACTTAAAATGGATTGGATAATGTTGAGTTCATATTCAAAAAGGGAAAAGAAATACGTTTGAAACCACACATTTCCTGTCTAGGTCATCATACAGGTATGTTCTGATAGGGGCAATGGTTTTAATATCCGTACTAGCTTAATTAGTTCCATATTAGTTCAATAGTGTAATTACATTCAAACTATACAGGCCAAATCGCTAATAGAAGGAGACCACTGGAATAGAGCATGCATATGACACAGGCCCTCAAATTAGCTAAGCAAGTCAGGGGACCAATAAAGGGGTTGAGAGGGCTAACCCTGTCTTGTTGCAAAGACCATTAAAGGGAAAGGGATACCTAGTCAGTAGTACAACTGAATGCCTTCAACTGAAATGTGTCTTCGGCATTTAACCCAACCCCTCTGAATCAGAGAGGTGCGGGGGGCTGCCATAATCGACATCCACGTCTTCGGCGCCCGGGGAACAGTGGGTTAACTGCCGTGCTCAGAGGCAGAACGTCAGATTTTTATCTTGTCAGCTCAGGGATACAATCCAGCAACCATTCGGTTACTGGCCCAACACTCTAACCACTAGGCTACCTGCATTATGAACATATACCGAGTATACTGTATAAAACAGTATGACATTCCATGGCATAGATGACATGACCAGGTGAATCCAGGTGAAAGCTATTATCCCTTATTGGTGTAACTTGTTAAAACCACTTCAATCAGTGTAGATGAAGGGGAAGAGACAGGTTAAAGAAGGATTTTTAAGTCTTGAGACAATTAAGAAATTGATTGTGTATGTGTGCCATTCAGAGGGGGAACGGACAAGACAAAAGATTTAAGATGCCTTTGAACGGGGTAGTAGGTTCCATGCACAGCAGTTTGAGTGTATCAAGAACTGCAACGCTGCTGGGTTTTTCATGCTCAACAGTTTCCTGTGTGTATCAAGAATGGTGCACCACCCAATGGACATCCAGCCAACTTGACACAACTGTGGGAAGCATTGGAGTCAACATGGGCCAGCATCCCTGTGGAATGCTTTCGACACCTTGTAGTCCATGCCCTGACAAATTTAGGCTGTTCTGAGGACAAAAGGGAGTGCAACTTAATATTAAGAAGGTGTTCTTAATGTTTTGTACATTAGGTTCAAGACTCTTTAGATATCCAGGAAGGACTTAATATTTCTAGTAAGTATTAGAACGTAGCCCTATTCACACAACAAGCTTTACATTTCCCTCATTCATTTTGTTTAGCTTTCTGCCCTGTAGTAAATGAATGCTTTCCCTCAGCGTTAGATCTCTAGATGAGAATCATAGTAATACTACCCAGACTGGCCTTCTCTCCATCAAGGTCACCATTGTTTGAAGCAGTTCAGAGAAAGGTAGCCAGCTCCTTTCAAGTTTAACACAGGATATGACACAAGACACGTTTTCTTGGATCTCTGCCAAACCATGTGGGTTTGAGCTATCATGTTCTCCGGACATTGGTAATGCCCGTGTCACTGGGTATGGTATAAGGTACAGTCAATGTTTGGTTTCTTAATGGATAGCATGAAAAAGCAATCATTAGTTTTTTAATAAAGAAAAAAACATACTTAGCCTATTTCAATTGTTTATCACATTCAACCTCTTCAATCTACATGTGTGAAGTGAAGTTAACAACAACAACATGTCATTAACCCAGTTTAACTGCACTGGAGTTCCTCCCCCATTTCCTCTGATGGGTTTCACTTGGAGATTTACAAAGCAATGAACAGCTTGTTACTGTTGTTAGCATCCTGGGGGCTCACACCATAAACACCTAAGTGGAGAATGGCTGGCTGGGGCATTACAGGAAGCAGTGTGTGGCTGCCTGGCCGGAATTCAGCTAGACATAGTGGTAGTGTGTGTGCAAAACACTGGGATCGACCGTGTTTAAAGTTCTCCTCTGGACAGCAGTGGGCTTTGAAGTTGTCCTCTCCATGGAGCATAGGAAGTGAAGGTCAGGGACCAGGTGTAGAAAACGTTAAAAGACTCCAGACTCTTCTTTACCAGCGCTGTGTCTCTACCACAGGCCAGACTATTTGCTTCACTTTTTCTCTTTTCTCTTTTTCTTTCTGTCTGGCTTAGGGTTGCAAAGGGAGGGTATATTACTGGAAACTATCAAAGTTTACCAGTAAACTACCAGAATTCTGGAATTTTTCAAGGACATCTAGTGGCCCTTTTGGGTTCTTCAGATTATCACAGGTGTCTATAATTATCTCTGGCCCTATGTGTGGCCTTAGCACATGTAAAATATATAATTAAATAAGATGATTTTAGAATGACAACGCTGTAAAACATTCTGAATATAAACCATTAACTTAGTGAATTGGTGTTTAATATGAGTGTTTCAGCATGAATTATTACTTTGATTTATTTTTTGATTTATTTTACATTGATTTATTTTACATTGCCAATATGTATTTGTTGTAAAACTATTGGCAGTTGTGAACATAGTCAATAGTTGGAAGAGTTGCAGAGTTGATCAAAATAATGCCATTATTGATTAGATAATTTTTTCATTAATTAGTGTAATGAACACGATGGGAGACCGAGAGCTGGTTTCAAGCGTAGGGCGCAGCAGGTGTTTATTGGAAAGGACCACAGGAAGAGGCAGGTAGCTGGGTCCAGGGGCAGGCAGAAGGTCAAACACAGGGAGTCCAAAAAGGCAACAGTACAGGCAGGGGCAAGGCTAGTAACATAGTCCGGGAGATCAGGCAATAGGTTGATAACAGGAAATCCGATAGGCTAAAGTACAGTCAGGGAATAGGCAAAAGGCGTCGTTAGTGAGGCAGGCAAAAACTATCATACACGGGAGGAGTAAATCACAGGAATAACAGAGCCCCGAAAGAAGTGTGTCACAAAACAAACAATACCTCACAATGATGGGGTGCAAAGAACTGAACTAAATAATGTGTAAAGAACTGAACTAAATAGTGTGTGATAATGACATACAGGTGTGTGAACAGGTGATAAGAATTCAGGTGATTGGGATCTGGAGAGTGAGCTGCATTCAGGGGAGCTGCGTGTTTGAGAGTGTGAGCTGGAAAGTGGGCTGGAAAGTGAGATGCGTTCAGGGGATCTACGTGTTTGAGAGTGAGTTGGAGGCAGACGTTACAATTAGGCTATTTCCTATTGAAACATATGGTCTATCTACTAGAAACTCATGGACAATATGGATACAGATATAAAAAATGTATACTGTATGTATGTATGTATGTATGTATGTGAATATATTCAAGTTATTCAAGTATAAATTACCATTGCCATAATTACAAAAATTACTGAAGTTTCTGGTAACTTTAGTAAATTACTGGTATCTTTGCAACCCTAGTCTGGCTACAGTTTTACTACACTTTATATTTTTCCAGCAGTAGCCACTTTAATAGCTTTTTCCCTGAAGGAAGTGTTTTAAAAGAATAGGGTGTAAACTTGTTGGGGGAAACCAGCCAACTGAAAAACACATGCAGTAGTTTTATGCCCAACAGTGGTCAGGGCCCAGAACTAAATAGGACACGTCCATTATAGGATGTCTATGGGCCAGGGTCTCAATTGAATATCATGTACATTTCGCAGGTCTTTCTGATACTGTATCTCATCATTCATAATGACTCATCGCTCTTTATTGTAAGCCTAAAGTTACACAGCGTTGTCTCCTGATGTCCTATCCCATGTCTCCTCATGTTTCCTACTGCCAGGTCACTATGTGGCAGCAGATTTGGCAGACGTTGCGCCTTAAACAGGGTAACAGGCCGAAGGCCCCTCGCTCCCCCCTGGCTGACCCCCCTGCTATCAAGGAGCTGCTGAAATCTGAGATCCAACTGCTGCTGGCCACCGTGAGAGAGAGAGCAGCCCAGGAGGGCAGGTGAGGAGAAGACTCCTGTGTGATTTCAAAAAAGACTCAACTCCACATGCATCCTAAATGGAGCCCATAGCGCTCTGGTCAAAAGTAGTGAACTATGTTGGGAATTGGGTGCCATTTGGGACAAAGACCATTACTATGCATTTACAATGCAGTTTCTTAAGTCCTACATAACAACAACATGTTTATGGCCTATTAATCATTGTTGCCAACTTGTTTGAATATCAGCACAAGAAGCCCTGGAAGAAAATACTATTATAACGCTGTGGGCGTTCCTTCCCCTTCCTTTTGTTGTTTTCTCTTCACGTTGGAATTGATAAAGCATTCATTACATTGTCTTACACCAACACTTCTTCTTACATCATGATGTTTGATTAGCCTAATACTTGAATTTTTGGGATAAAAATATGTTAACATTTTCATACATCAGACAGAGGACCAAGGAGAACGTGACGTTGTTGGGATGGATGTCTGTGGATCTTGAGAACGTGACGTTGTTGGGTTGGATGTTTGTGGATCTTGTTTCCCAGGCCATGCTTCTTCTCCCTGTCTTTCTCTTCCTTTCTGTCTTTGTTAGTTCCAGGTGATAAATGTTCAGACCCCATTAGAACCATCGAGACTTTTATTTCCACTGGAAAAGGGTTGGGCCTAGTAATTAGAACAAAGTATAGGGAATGGAAAGGGCATACCTAATCAGTTGCACAACGGAATGTATTCAACTGAAATGTTTCTTCCGCATTTAACCCAACCCCTCTGAATCAGAGAGGTGCGGGGGGCAGCCTTAATCAACGTCCACGTCATTGACGCCCGGGAAGCTGTTGTTGGGGGTTAACTGTCTAGCTCAAGGGCAGAACGCCAAATTCGTTCCATCTTGCCAGCTCGGGGATTTGAACCAGCCATCTTTCGGTTACTGGCCTTATGCTCTTAACCGCTAGGCTACCTGCCGCCCCACTAGAAGATAGTAGAAGATAATGTCACAAAATGTCTGTAAATCTCCTACATTAAAGTACTGATCTATACTGTGTAGCCTAAAGGAACAAGCCTCCCAGATTTGATTGGACTTTGTATGCCAAATATGAGCCCCTATTTTTATACCTCCCACCCAACAATAGTCCTGCATCCGGATGAGCCCGTTTTGTTGCACCCGGATGAGCCCGTTTTGTTGCACCCGGATGTGCCTGTTTTGTTGCACCCGGATGAGCCCGTTTTGTTGCACCCGGATGAGCCTGTTTTGTTGCACCCGTTTTGAGCCCGTTTTGTTGCACCCGGATGAGCCTCTTTTTTGTGCAACAAAAAGCAGTAATTTACAGGTACCTATGTGAAGGAAGGCCTTTCCATCTCTCAGCAACCGGTAGGAGGCTCTGAAGAATGTAGCTCTGACTCAACTCTGCCCATATAATTACAATTTTGTGACTTTTTTGGTGGAGAAATCAAACAATTACTGAAGATTGATTCCAATTTATGTGATGCACCAGTTCAGTATTTTGGCAGGGGCTATCTCACAAAAATCTAATTCATAGCTGTATTGTAAGATAAAATCAGACCACCTTATCTTCAACATCAGATTTTGCTGAGACTATGCGACTATTCAAGGGTATTCTAGGAATGTGTATCCTTTTTTATAGTTGTTGAAATTCTGAACCAAATCCAACCATTGAGGGATTATTTCACTTAAAACAAACCCCAGTGGCACTTACAGTCCTGTGTACAGATCAACGAGGTGATGCAAAGACTTTGGGTATCAGTGCCATGTTAACCCTGCTGCCACGTTATACTTTGAACATTTGCCCAGTTCCAACCACCCTGCTGCCTGCCGGTTGGTCCTGTTGGTGTCTGCCTCTGCCCTGTGTTTGTGGTTGTGTCCCAAATGGAACCCTATCCCCTACATAGTCTAGGGCTCTGGTCAAGAGTAGTGCACTATGGCTGTGTTTACACAGGCAGCCCAATTCTGATCTTTTTTTCACTCATTGGTCTTTTGACCAATCGGATCAGCTCCGGAAAATTTTTGATGTGAAAAGATCTGATGTGATTGGTCAAAAGACTAATTAGTGGAACAAATATCAGAATTGGGCTGCATGTGGGATGCCTAGTCAGTTGGGAGTAGGGTGCCATTTGGGATGCAGCCTGTGTGTATATCCCCCATGAGCCCCTGTCTTTGATTAACTAATTAAGACGTCACTGTAAATCAGCTGAACTCATTTCAGGACAAAGCTGCTGGATCATTTCCATTTAATATTGCTCCAGGTTTGGGCGTTTCTCTTTTTCCTTGCCAAATTCTTCCTACCCAAAGGAAACTGTTGAGTTGACTCAATACCCTGCAGCCTAGGGCTTTAATGAACAAGGGTATCTCAGTAGAGCAGCTAGAATGAATCTTTCTTTGAAAGTGAACTGATTTAATGGACCTGGTTGGCAACTGTTTGGACCACCTCTCCCCTTGTGTGGTCGTCCCTCCATGCCATTGTCTTTGTGATTTTGTGGTTGCCGTTCTCAGTGCAGCTGTACCAGTTCCATTATGGAGAAGGAGAGGGGGTATGCTGAATTCCCATTGATTAAAGACCCTACTCTGAATAAATAGGCTTCAAATGGTGGTTTGATTTCTGAAAGCGGGCCCAAGGAGGTCCTAAATTCTCAGAACGGAACTAGCATAACAATTGGAGCTGGGAAGTAGGTTAAAAGTGGCTGTGTTTGTGGTGTAATGTATTTTACAGCCGTAGATGATCAATCTTCCAGGATGGAGGGGGATTTGAACAGTCTTTTTTTTGTGTATTGTAAACATGGTGTGGTTTTTGATGTTGTGGCGGGTGTCTATGCCATCTTTGTTAACTGAGATTAGGACTCCTTCTCCCGGGGATTAAGATGCTTAGTGATCTATACTACACTGCCTCACAATGTAGCCTCTGTTCCTGTCATTACAGCTAGACCGGGTAGCTCCACTAGCAGCCTGCCACTGGAATGGGACCGTTACATCTACTCACTCCCCCCCTCCACACGCTCTTGATTTATTCACCACACACCACATAACCGCAGCTGCAAACAACACCGATACAAAGTCACAAGCACAAATATTTATAACTTCTGATTTGTCCCCCCTCCCCAGCTAGAACCCCCTTCTGAGTCTAGGATAAACAATCAATCTCTGTTGCTGGGCAGGTGGTGTTATCATCCCAGCTTGAGTCTGGAACCTTGGTACTCCTCCACGTCTCTCACAGGACTTCTTATCAGTCAGGAGAGGCCTTGAGTTAGGGAGTACACATTCTTGCAGTCTACCACAGTCCACTAGATAATTCTTCTCATACACAAAGAGCATAAACCTAACAATACTTTCAATCCCTAATAATATGTGTAAACTGTAGATTCATATTAAGAGCATATACAGTAATGGTAAAGAACAGTGACGATATTAGACAGTGACGATATTAGACAGTGAAGATATTAGACAGTGACGATATTAGACAATGATGATATTAGACAGTGAAGATATTAGACAGTGACGATATTAGACAGTGAAGATATTAGACAGTGTTATAGAATAACTCCAGAAACTTTGCTCCTATTCAACCCTTATAAAATAATTATTGGCCTCAGAGACAGGCCCTCTTTGTACTTTCCCTCGGCCCAAATACAATGCACACGTTCCATCTAACCCATAACACAATAATAAATCTACTAGGTTAATTATACAATTATAAACAGATTAAAACTGGCTCAAGTCCGTAGCCAACACTATGCTACGGCATTGTTACTTGGTTTGGTAACCTGACAGTGCAGCTCAAAGCCTAAATCTTGAGACTGACCAAGACAGCAGGGAAGATTACAGGTATGACACTTCCCTCCAGGAGACCATCCTCAGACAGGCCATTAAGGTCATATTAGACCCCACACATGCACTGAACATAGAGGACAATACATTATATCATATATCAAAACAGGCCGTGGTCTAGAATGTTGGCTTTGACCAAAAGGATAGGTTGTATTTTGTAAGCTTCTTAGGGGGATAGCAGCCTAGCTGCCTGTTTTCCACTTCGATTGAGCTGTATTTCTCCGTAATGTGATTTCAAAAAGGGGGGTTGGGCATGCTTGGCCAGCATCTGCAACAGCCTTTTTTCTGGAGATCAAAAGCGTTTCGGCAGGTGCAGCTAAATGGTAGTGTCCACTCTGTGGCAGCCTCCTGATTTAAATCCCTCAGCGTAGTAATATAACATCCCCACTTTGACACAGCTAGGTGTTCTCCTCAACCATAATCCAACAGACCTTGTTCCATGGCTGGTGACTCTTGGAAGGAGATGAAAGGCTGCAGGCCTTCTGCTGCTGTACCATTCCCATTTCTGCTCTCGCTCTCTCTCCTCTTCATCGCTCTCTCTCCTCTCTCTCTTTCTGTGTCACTGCTTTAATCTTTTCAGCATGGGAGTCATGAAGATTAGGACGGGGGGTTTGTCATATTATCCCTTCCTGTCTGACTCCTTCACACTATGTTGGGGGTTATTTGTATGTATCTATTTACTTTCAGGGATGCAGACGCAGACTTGTTCCGGTACAGTCCTAGTGTGGTGAATTACGCCTTGGGTGTCCCAAGCAACCGTTGCGACACTGTGAATAGTAGACCTACCTCTAGTGGAATAGAATTCAGCCAGAGTCAACATGTAGGAAGGTTAGTCTGACTGTTAAGAGTTAGAAACATTCCCACAAATGTTACAACACGAGGAAAAAGTGCAGCTGAAAACACACATTGTGTATTTCTTGTTATCTGTCATATGGATAGACCTTAGACATGCGTTTCTGGTTCCACAGGTCCTGTTCACAGAGCTCAGTCACTTCTACTACCAGCCAAGATGACATTGATGCCATGAGACACATGCTGAACATCACCCACATAGACGACATTGTGGCCCACCTCAAGTAAGTGACTAATTCCATCAGAGCAACTGTTAAAAAAAAATACCAAGTAGAGATTTTTTGGCAATAATCCCTATAAAATGCAACCCATTTGAAATGAGTATTGTGATAGACAGTAGTAGCTTTAGTACAGTATGTCTGGCATCAATGGAGGGGAGCTGGGGGAGAGGAGGAGGGGTGGAGGGTGGGGGACAGCCTGCCCTCTCCTCTCTCCATCCCCCCACAGAACAAAAGCCCACATTGTAAGAAAGTGAATAACAGATCTTAGCATGCAGAAGATTCCTCTGCTTCTAAAAATAAAGAAGTGCATCAAGCCTACAATAGTTAGATAACTGAGAAAGAGAAATATGCCATTGCTCCCTGAACACCATAAGAAAAGTCTAAAAGTGGATATGGATGTAGTGGTCCCTTTGTGGACTCTAACATACTATTGTGCAGACTCAGTCTCTGCTTTTGGCTGTCTGTTTAGGATTCAAGGTCGTATTCTGTGAAAACAGGTGGCCGAGTTCCTGGAAAGCTGCCCCTTGATTGCATGCTAAGTTAGAATAAATACATTTTAATTCGTTTTTGTTTAACGCTATTCACTTTTCTTTAGTTTATTCGTTTTACTTAAATGTCTATCAATTCAAATTTTCAAACAGTCATTTAATGCTATGGTTTTAGAATTTGACTAACAGTCGTGTTCTCTCCTCACTACCAGATCAGTCCTGTCAGAAGAATGCAAGGTGCTGAAAAGCCAAGTTCAGTTTCTGCAGGTAAGATTCGGTTTGGTTCCAGTCAATACCAGATTGTTATTTTGGAAAATCACACTTTTTTTTGTTCCAATTTAAATATTGTCTGTGCTCTGAGAAAATGTTCTGCGTGTGCAGTAGTCTGTGCTTGCACTGAGATACAGGGTATGCTGTACCACGGGTCTGAGCTATAGCCAAGGCCATGAAAATGAGATAGCCAGACGATAATATGTATTTGTATTTATTATGGATCCCCATTAGCTGCTGCTAAGGCAGCAGCTACTCTACCTCAGGTCCAGTAAAATTAATGCAGTTTATACAATGTTAAAAACATTACAATATATTCACAACAGATTTTACAACAGATTTTTTATATATATATATATATATACATATACACTGCTCAAAAAGGGAACACTTAAACAACACAATGTAACTCCAAGTCAATCACACTTCTGTGAAATCAAACTGTCCACAGTTAGGTAATGCGAACACTGATTGACAATAAATTCGATCATGCCGTGTTGTGCAAGATGGAATAGACGAACAAGGTGGAAATTATAGGCAATTAGGCAAGACAGACCCCAATAAAGGAGTGGTTCTGCAGGTGTTGACACAGACCACTTCTCAGTTCCTATGCTTCCTGGCTGATGTTTTGGTCACTTTTGAATGCTGGCGGTGGCTTTCACTCTAGTGGTAGCATGAGACGGAGTCTACAACCCACACAAGTGCTCAGGTAGTGCAGCTCATCCAGGATGGCACATCAATGCGAGCTGTGGCAAGAAGGTTTGCTGTGTCTGTCAGCGTAGTGTCCAGAGCATGGAGGGCTACCAGAGAGCAGGCCAGTACATCAGGAGACGTGGAGGAGGGCCGTAGGAGGGCAACAACCCAGCAGCAGGACCGCTACCTCGCTTGTGTGCAAGGAGGAGCAGGGAGAGCAACTGCCAGAGCCCTGCAAAATGACGTCCAGCAGGCCACAATGTGCATGTGTCTGCTCATACGGTCAGAAACAGACTCCATGAGGGTGGTATGAGGGCCGACGTCCACAGGTGGGGGTTGTGCTTACAGCCTAACACCGTGCAGGGACGTTTGGCATTTGCCAGAGAACACCAAGATGGCAAATTCGCCACTGGGCGCCTGTGCTCTTCACAGATGAAAGAGGTTCACACTGAGCACATGTGACAGAGTCTGGAGACGCCGTGGAGAACGTTCTGCTGCCTGCAACATCCTCCAGCATGACCGGTTTGGCGGTGGGTCAGTCATGGGGTGGCATTTCTTTGGGGCCGCACAGCCCTCCATGTGCTCGCCAGAGGTAGCCTGACTGCCTTTAGGTACCGAGATGGATCCTCAGACCCCTTGTGAGACCATATGCTGGTGCGGTTGGCCCTGGGTTCCTCTAATGCATGACAATGCTAGACCTCATGTGGCTGGAGTGTGTCAGCAGTTCCTGCAAGAGGAAGGCATTGATGCTATGGACTGGCCCGCCCGTTCCCCAGACCTGAATCCAATTGAGCACATCTGGGACATCATGTCTCGCTCCATCCACCAACGCCACGTTGCACCCACAGACTGTCCAGGAGTTGGCGGATGCTTTAGTCCAGGTCTGGGAGGAGATCCTCAGGAGACCATCCGCCACCTCATTCAGGAGCATTGCCCAGGCATTGTAGGGAGGTCATACAGGCACGTGGAGGCCACACACACTACTGAGCCTCATTTTTACTTGATTTAAGGACATTACATAAAAGTTGGATCAGCCTGTAGTTGTGGTTTTTCACTTTACTTTTTGAGTGTGACTCCAAATCCGACCCTCCATGGGTGATAGATAATTTGATTTCCATTGATCATTTTGTGTGATTTTGTTGTCAGCACATTCAACTATGTAAAGAAAAAAGTATTTAATAAGAATATTCATTCATTCAGATCTAGGATGTGTTATTTTAGTGTTCCCTTTATTTTTTTGAGCAGTGTATATACACTACCGTTCAAAGTTTGGGGTCACCTAGAAATGTCATTTTTTTTGGTCCTTTTTTCCCCCTTTTTTTGTCCATTAAAATAACATCAAATTGATCAGAATACAGTGTAGACATTGTTAATGTTGTAAATGACTATTGTAGCTGGAAACGGCAGATTTTTATGGAATATCTACACAGGCGTACAGAAGCCCATTATCAGCAACCATCACTCCTGTGTTCCAATGACACATGTGTTAACAGCTAAATCCAAGTTTATAATTTTAAAAGGCTAATTGATCATTAGAAAACCCTTTTGGAATTATGTTAGCACAGCTGAAAACTGTTTGTTCTGATTAAAGAAGCAATAAAACTGACCTTCTTTAGACTAGGTGAGTATATGGAGCATCAGCATTTGTAGGTTCGATTACAGGCTCAAAATGGCCAGAAACAAAGTACTTTCTTTCTGAAACTCATCAGTCTATCCTTGTTCTGAAGAAATGAAGGCTCATTCATGCGCGAAATTGCCAAGAAATGAAGATCTCGTACAACTCTGTTGTACTACTCCTTCACAGAACAGCGCAAACTGGCTCTAACCAGAATAGAAAGAGGAGTGGGAGGCCCGGTGCACACTGAGCCAGAGGACAAGTACATTAAGTAGTGCCTAGTTGTGAGAGACGAGACGCCTCACAAGTCCTCAACTGGCAGCTTCATTAAATAGTACCCGCAAAACACCAATCTCAACGTCAACAGTGAAGAGGCGACTCCGGAATGCTGGCCTTCTAGACAGAGTGGCAAAGAAAAAGCCATATCTCAGACTGGCCAATAAGAAGAAAAGCTTAAGATGGGCAAAAGAACACAGACACTGGACAGAGACAGATTGGAAAAAAGTGTTATGGACAGACAAATCTAAGTTTGAGGTGTTCAGATCTCAAAGAAGAACATTCGTGAGACGCAGAAAAAATGAAAAGATGCTGGAGGAGTGCTTGACGCCATCTGTCAAGCATGGTGGAGGCAATGTGATGGTCTGGGGGTGATTTGGTGGTGGTAAAGTGGGAGATGTGTACAGTGTAGAAAGGATCTTGAAGAAGGAAGGCTATCACTCCATTTTGCAACGCCATGCCATACCCTGTGGACGGTGCTTAATTGGAGCCAATTTCCTCCTACAACAGGGCAATGACCCAAAGCACAGCTCCAAACTAAGAACTATTTAGGGAAGAAGCAGTCAGCTGGTATTCTGTCTATAATGGAGTGGCCAGCACAGTCACCGGATCTCAACCCTATTGAGCTGTTGTGGGAGCAGCTTGACCGCATGGTACGTAAGAAGTGCCCATCAAGCAAATCCAACTTGTGGGATTACCTGATTACCTGAACAAATTGACAGCTAGAATGCCAAAGGTCTGCAAGGCTGTAATTGCTGCAAGTTGAGGATTCTTTGACGAAAGCAAAGTTTGAAGGACACAATCATTATTTATAACCTTGTCAACATCTTGACTATATTTCCTATTCATTTTGCAACTAATTTCATGTATGTTTTCATGGAGAACAATTTCTAAGTGACCCCAAACTTTTGAACTGTAGTGTGTGTGTGTATATATATATATATATATATATATATATATATATATATATATATATATATATATATATATATATATATTTTGTACCTTTATTTAACTAGGCAAGTCATTTAAGAACAAATTCTTATTTACAATGACGGCCTACCCCGGCCAAACCCGTACAACGCTGGGCCAATTGTGTGCCGCCCTATGGGACTCCCAATCACGGGCCGGGTGTGATACAGCCTGGAATCGAACCAGGGTCTGTAGTGGCAACACACATCTCCAACCCACTATCACACGCAGGACACATCTCCTGAGATGTAGGGACTAGGATAGGCTAGAACAAAGACAGTTTTTCAGTGTTTGATCTGTTAGGGATGTTTATTCCACCATTTTTGTGGTATGTTAAGCGCAATTCAAAGGCATACTGAAAAGTAGTTGACAGCAATTTGTACAAATATAGGTATAATGTCCCACTTCCCCGAATGGGCAGTCTAAATTACCACAATATCTCATGATCCCCGAGCTTGGAAAGTATGTAGACTAGTTGACATGGTCCCAAATAGAGGTCACATAACACTGGTCTCAGTAGGAGAAAGATTAGACTGAGAAGGTGGTGTCGAGTGTTGTCCTTTTACCACTGCAATAGTAGGCTGTATTATTTTCACAGTAAAAGGGCTGCAATTTCTGTGAAGCAGGGTTTGAGTTTCAAGTTGACGCTCCATTGAGAAGCTGTGGGCTGTGTACATCCCAAATATTACCCTATAGTGCACTACTTCTGATCAGAGCCCAATGGGCCCTGGTTAAATGTTGTGCACTACATATGGAATAGCGTGCCATTTTGGAGTTTACTGCCAGTCTGGTATTCCATCTCCCTTGGCAGCAGCCAGAGCCAGGGTATCGTCTAACCACCCTCCTCTCAGACCTCACATCTAAAATGAATAGCCTCCTCTGTAACTAGATCCCTCTCTTCTTCTGTGTGTTTGCATTTCAAAAACCAAGACGATCAGCTAGGCACTCGACAAGCCTTCACTAGCTAGACAGTGGGAAGTGAGGATGACGGATAGCTCCATGATACGTCAGTGGCACACAGTGAGACTTCGCATAAATCCCTCAAAGCAAAAAGCATGGCTGGGGGCAGGGAGGGAGGCTGGTGGTGGGGCTCCTAGCTATTACCATTCATTACCAGTAGTATTGTAAAATGAGGACAGATATGACCTGGCTGCCAGCAGAGTAAAGAGCCTGTTGGTTGGAGCTGTGGTTGATGCACTGAGTCTGGATATAGATGTTGAAAGAGAGACCAAATCCTTATGGAACGAACACTGCTGCTGCTGAATCGTTTAGTGGCTTGTTCTGCATGTAACACCCCTCTCCATCCAGCTTCCTTATTTCTCATTGCTTACTGGTAGCTGGCTCCGGTAGTTCACCTGTTCTCTGGTGTCTTGTCTGTGGGTTTTGTTCCTTGCAGGAGAGTGTGGAACAGGAGCACCAGACACAGCATGATGTCACTGAGGCTCCAGAGCCCACTGTAACAGGTGAGTGAAACACTTACAGTACAGTCATATAGTATTTGGATTGAACAATTCTTGTAACTTTACCAACATTCTCAGGTTTTACAGAAATGCTATTTGGAATATTCCAAATCCAGCAATTCTCCAACCTGGATTTCCCCCCCAAAATGTGGGGAAAGTTACTGTAATTTTGCAACCCTAACAGTAATACACTATCCTGGTCAACATAACAGATCTATATTGGGCCAGCTGAACACCAGATCCCAGAGTTAATAGAGATGACTGGGCTCAGATCCATAATAGTATCATGAGTTCTTCCGTAACATGTGAACTACACTGTCCTGACAATGACTGTCGGTCCCTTTTGAGGTATACATTAGTGTCCTAAGTCTTTTGACATGCAATGCACACTTCCTAAAAATCACTTACCAAAAACACAGTTGCTTTTCTTTATTAATGTATTGACCTGACAAATGACGAAGTCCTGAAATTTCTGCTGTATTTAGAAGTCAATCAGATAAATTGAGCCTTACTACCACCTAGTGGTTTATTGTTGCGAAATACTTTACTTCTTTCTCAATGTCCTGTTATCTGGGGCTTTGTGTCCTGGCGCTAATTTCAAACAGGCCGACCCGGCTTTCAGTCTTCTCACCATTTCCAATCGGATTGCGTGGTGTTATTAAACTTGTCAATCCCATGGCATTGTTCCCCTGTCTAGTTGACTTGATCCAGAGTTGAGCCTTGCTGTTTTCTTCTCTGTTGCAGAGTAGAATGAATCCCTGGGAGGGTGTCTCAGAGAGGGTGTGTAGCTAGCTGTCATTCTGACCGACATCATTTGCAGCTTAATTAATGCAGTTTAAATTGAGGCCTGTCACTGTATACATCACAATGGCACTCTATTCCCCATGTAGTGCACTACTTTGGGCTCTGGTCAAAAGTAGTGCACTTAAAAGGGAATAGAATGCAGCTTGGGATGCCGCCACAGTCACCAAGCCACAGCAGAGAAGAGCAGCCATCTATAGGGGTAATCTGAACTCCTCTTCCTAGAAAAACTGCTCCACTACACCAGTCATTTATTTCCTTTTTTGCTAAGGGCCCCTGTGGTGGTGGTGGCTGTATGTCTGTCTGCCATTGGAAGTGTGGGTTGGAACCTGGCCCTGCCTGCCTGTTCTAGAATAGTGTTGTAGAAATGTGTGTGAGTGATTTTCTCCTGGTGTGGGTTGATTTGCAGAGCTGAAGGAGGAGAGGAGAGCCATCCAGATGGATATGAAAAGGCAGAGCCTCAGCCTCACCTACTGTCCCTCCTCCTCCCCTGTGGAAACAAGCATGCAGATCAGATCCAGGTTGGCCTCTAGTCTGCTCTATACTCTCCTTTCTAACAAATCCAAAATACCTATTTTACCACTTTCTGTTCTGTGGATTTACAGGCATTTTTTTTGTCTAAGGTTTACATGCGTACTTCATAGACAAGGACAGTTCCTATCTGGTGAAAGGATCTTAAAGGATCATACTGCAGGGCTCTATTCAATGACAGAATATGTGGACAACTACAAATACCTAGGTGTCTGGCTAGACTGTAAACTCTCCTTCCAGATTCACATAAAACATCTCCAATCCAAAATAAAATCTAGAATCGGCTTCCTATTTTGCAACAAAGCCTCCTTCACTCACGCTGCCAAACAGACCCTCGTAAAACTGACCTTCCAACCGATCCTCGACTTCGGCGATGTCAATTTCAAAATAGCCTCCAACACTACTCAGCAAACTGGATGTAGTCTATCACAGTGCCATCCGTTTTGTCACCAAAGCCCCATATACCACCCACCACTGCGACCTGTATGCTCTCGTCGGCTGGCCCTCGCTACATATTCAGCACCAGATCCACTGGCTCCAGGTCATCTATAAGTCTCTGATAGGTAAAGCTCCGCCTTATCTCAGCTCACTGGTCACCATAACAACACCCACCCGTAGCAAGCGCTCCAGCAGGTATATCTCACTGGTCATCCCCAAAGCCAATTCCTCCTTTGGCCGCCTTTCCTTCCAGTTCTCTGCTGCCAAAGACTGGAACGAATTGCAAAAATCGTTGAAGTTGGAGACTTTTATCTCCCTCACTAACTTTAAGCATCAGCTATCTGAGCAGCTTACTGATCGCTGCAGCTGTACACAGCCCATTTGTAAATAGCCCATCCAACTACCTACCTCATCCCCATATTGTTTTTATTTACTTTTTTTACTCTTTTGCACACCAGTATTTCTACTTGCACATCATCAACTGCACATCTATCAATCCAGTGTTAATTTGCTAAATTGTAATTATTTCGTAACTATGGCCTATTTATTGCCTTACCTCCTTACTTCATTTGCACACACTGTATACAGATTTTTCTATTGTGTTATTGACTGTACGTTAATTTATGTGTAACTCTGTGTTGTTGTTTTTTGTCGCACTGCTTTGCTTTATCTTGGCCAGGTCGCAGTTGTAAATGAGAACTTGTTCTCAACTGGCCTACCTGGTTAAATAAAGGTGAAATAAATAAAAAATCTGTATTGAGGAAGTTCAGCGCTAGAGTGTGATTGAAATTTAAAGGCAATGTTTCCTCATTAGCGTAGACTGCATTCACGGTATATGTCGGCTCAATGGGAAATTACCTTTACATTTCTATCGCGCAATCTGTAACACTTCAGATATACAGATTGATTAGAGCCCTACTTTTAAAGGTGTTAATGGCGTTGTTGATCTTCTCAGGTCGACAGGATGGACAGGTTTTCCTGCAGATGAGACACAGAGACACTTGACACCTGTGGTGGCCCCCAGACCCCATCCTCCTCATACCAGGCCACCTCTAGTAACATCTCTAGTAAGGAGGACTCCTTCGTTAGACAGGATGAGAGGCCAGCCACGTAGCTCACCCAACACCAGAGAACCCAGCCCTCTCCAACCCTCTAAATATGAACAGCTAAGGACTTACAGCCAGAGCTCTGAGGGTTCCCACACCTGCAACAGAGGACCCACCACCACCCAAGACAGGGACAGCTACCTACCACCCCTGGTCCTCTCTGCCAGTAGAGTAACCAGCCTTGAACCCTACCTTAATCCTCCCTCAGAAGAGAGAGTAAAGGGCAGAACTTGCAGGCGTAGTGGTCAGACTGTGACTGAGGGAGCTCAAAGACATGATGACTCATGGTCAGACTCAGTGAACAGTTGGCCCTTTTTGTCCTCTGGTGGACACTGTCCTCTAGGCTCCTCCACACAGCCTCCTGGGAGCAAAGGGAGCTGTGAGCAGAGCCCCGTAAGGATGTTCCACCCTGCTCCCCCCGCCATGCAGAGGCCAGCCAGTAGAGGGCAGAGTGTGGCCAGGCACCTGTGTCTGCCACAGCGGGACAGCCTGGTCAGCTCCTTGTGAACTGAACTCTTTACTACAGAAGAAGATACACAGGCAGGCCAATTCAGATATTTCAGATATATAGCTCTGAAAAAGATCTGATGTGATTGGTCAAAAGACAGATTTAGTGGGGAAACATATCATTATTGGGCTGCCTGTGTAAAGGAAACCTCTGATACTGTAATATATGTTCTAGCTGCAGTCTGGTCAATGTATGTCACTCCTAAAATGAGATCCTCACGAACAAGTATCTTATCACAGGTAAGTACTCATACTTGTAAAAGGGATGTCGTAATCTCTTTAATATAAAGAATTTGAGTGCTGGCATTGGCTAGTCTTCCACAATGAGACAAGAGACAAGAGGATGTTATATGGTGATTTTCAAGAGACTGATAGAAGACCTGAAAGAGAACAAGACAATATGGTTGAATGCTTTTGAAATGATTAAACATTTGATCTACATATTCAACCATTTAATGAATGCATTTTGAATAAATATGAATGTATTTGGATAAATGTTCATATGCCTGTAATACATGTTTTATTACGGTTCTGCTTTCTCCAATCTAACGAAAGTGATTACCTGTTCAGAAAGAGAAAACACTGCATGTTGTGTAATCTAGATGGGACATAAACCACACTTGAGTGATCTTTAAAATAGATTTTATTTACCATTTGTAATTGAACAGTTTACGATATACAGCTGACATGACTAAGACAATTCAATGGATTTTGGCCCCAAGGTACAAGAGACATGGTTAGATATATATGATAAAGTACCAGTACTGTGTTCATTTCATTTGTGCTTTATTCTCCCTTATGATAGAATTTACATTGGCATAACATCATGTCTACTCTGCTGACAGTGACAACAGTTTACTCAGACCATTGTAAAGCCTTATTTCAAAACGGAAGTTTGTATTAGATATGTTATAAACACATGACTTGATTTAAAGTGCTGAAACAACTTGTAAAAACATGTTTATGAGTAAGAAATGCAGACATCTCTGTGATTGTAGTGAATCACAGAGCAGATCAATCAGTTTTAGTACAGTAAAAGCCTACTATACGTTTTCAGAATTGCTAACATGTATTAATTTCTTACATTCCATATATAGAAGACTTTTACTACAGTGATTTCAATATGAGGTGATCAGAAAGGTCAGAAATATATGCATATTCATTCAATGTGTCCTTTTACACTACCTTCTTAGGTTGATCATTATAATGGAAGGGTCTCACCAAATGATAAAATGCCAAGTTAATGAAATAATAATCCCAGTGATCAAAAAAGGAAGAATAAGATAAACAAAATCACCCTTTCATACATAGTTCCCCAATACATTGATATTTTGATCTAATGTCATGTTTTGCATTTACAATGTTATTTTGTCTTATTCAGATCCCCATTAGCTGAAGCAGCAGCTACTCTTCCTGGGGCCCGAGCAATGTTGCTGATTATGCTGTTTGATTTCCTTTTCTTTATTTGCCACATAATGCTCGTAAACTACTCCTCCACCAAATTGAAAAGGCCAGTCTGTTTACACAAAAACTTTACAGCACAGTCGCTATATTGTAAACAGATGTGACTGCAGTACAGTACCACAGTGTTCACTTAATACTGTTGGCATTATTACTATGTAAAATAGATTTAACACTTATTATGTCATGTACCTCCAACAGAACATACTGGTAAATGCATTCCTTTGAATTTCAAGTTTCAACCCAAGCTTTTGTTTGGCAATACTTTTGATATCAGCTGGCTTTTAGAACAAGATAAAGGTAGTGTCACTGAACATGGATGATAAATCGTGACGATAAAATACATGGTTTTTTTTAGTACAAAAACAAAAGGTCTCTTAAAAAGGTAGTTTGTGTTTTGTTAGATGAAAAAATGGATCGTTACTGATTGATTAGAATTACATGACATCAATACTGACACTATCGTGGTCTAAACATAGTAGTTATCAGTAGGGTATCCACTACACAGAAATACATATTACACTAAACACTGGCTAATTATACTATAAGAAAATAATAATACACCCAAATAAAAACATAAAAACACACAAACACCAGTCCTCTGATAGAGGAAGAATTCCAGGGATAGTAGAGACCAAAGGGTTGCAATAGCATGGTGGTTATCCTAACTTACTACTATGATAAAGAAGAGGACTACAAGTCAACAGTTCAACAAGAAGAAGAAATAAAAGTCCTAGAGGACTCCCTAGCCTCAGCCGGGCATGTCGAGAATAATTCTGTTATCAAATGATGTCACCAGGGCCATTATATACTAACCCACTTTAGCTCAACCATTTACACTTGCTGTCAACTTCTTATTACCAAAATGATATGTATCCATAGTGTTTCTAACTTTTCAAGACACACACATCAGTTAAAAGCAACATCATTATTAATATCCTGTGCTATCGTCATTCCAGGACCACTACTACTCTGCTTTATAACAGATTCAGTAGTGTGGCTGTACTGTGCTTCTGTCATCATAGGAGAACACACTAGTCTGTTTCCATCTGAAGTAAAACTTGAGTCTGTTGGGCTGCATCTAACCTACTGGTGTGCTTGTTTTTTTGTTTAAATAACCAACAACTTTGGGTAGGTCCCAAATGGAACCCTATTCCCCATTACAAAGGCAATAAGAGGCCATGTAGGACAAAATAACCACTACCTACTCCCCTGAGTGTCAGACATGCCTCCTGTTGGACTGCAAGGTTTTGTTTCTATTTTGGACAACGTCTGGATAGCTAACTGTCATGACACTTTTAACACAGTGAAACTGAAGTAAAATGGAAGGAGAACAACTCATATGACAGCAGAAACTGGATTTATGCAGTCAGATAAAGATGTTGAACATTATATACAGTGACGGACTGGTTAAAGAAGAAATACAAAATCTGTAGTTTCACCGAGATACGATGCTCTAGCTCTTTAGCAGCTGCATTGCCAGACTACCTCTCTCCATCAGTGTAGGCCAGGCAAGGACCCAGTGGATTTACAATGTTACCACAGACTGGTCGTTGCCTCACTGCAACACAGATGCAACGTAACAGAGCGGAGACAAATGCCTCAAATTAGATGGAGAGATGGGACTTCTTGACAATTGCCAATTCCAGCAACCTGTGAGAGCACTACTCCCACCCTAAACACAACCACAACAGCATCCTTTCACAAAGTGACTGAAATACATGTCCCTCCCACTCCAACCCCCTAAAATAAAACAATTACCAGTAAAAAATCAAGTCATGGATGAGGAATGGTAAACATTACTGTTATTTCTTAAGATACTGTTGCTTCTTACAACATCAACATGTTTTCCTTATAATTATTTACTATGTTAATTTACAATAATAAAAGATAAAAATAAGAATTCTATAGAGAGAACGATACTATACAACTACATATAAACTACATAATTCAGTAAAGATGACTGAAGTTTTTTTTATTCTCCTGGAGACAAGCTCCATCTCCAGGGCAACCAATGGCCTCTCTCCTTCCTGTTTCCACATCCAATCACACCATTACTTGGCTCAGAGCTTTAAAACGCTTGTAAATACATTTATTTTCCTCTGCAAAGACACCTGCTGATGCAAGTCTCTCAGTTTTGAAAAAGTTAACAAAGACACATACTCCAGCTATGTCACCGAGATATTAAAGTTCATGCATGTTCAACATGTTTTTTGGTAACATGCCTGGTTGGGGCAAATCCTACTTGTGAGTAACAGAGGCTATGAGGCAACACCACTGTGTACTCCCTCCTCGATATGCTAGCTGCTTCGGTCCTCAATCAAATGCTCCCTTCACAAGTGAGATGCGAAAAGTGAGATGCCACATTTCGAGATGCATTTCCCACGGAAATGCTTGGAAGACTAAAAGAGAGATGGCACTTTATTGTACTGAGTTGCATCCATCCACCCATTTGTTTTTGTGTGTGAACATGTTATGGTTGTCTTTTTCTTAGCTCCCTCTCTAATGTAAAGCCTACCATAATCATAGAAACATTTACTCAGGTATTGAACGTGTTCAGTAAGTAGTAAATTGTTTTGGGACCCTGAGAATGGGCATTGGGAAGTCATGTGCTTCAGTCAGGGTAGCTGTTCAGAATGCTGGAGACCAACATTCTGTGTGTGTTTGGGGAGTTGGTGCTGTAATGTATGTTAGTTGTTTACATCATTTGAAGTACAAGGGCTTAACTGTATAGTTAGTCAAATGAAATATGTGTCAGATCAGTAGCTAAAAAGCCATTGGCTTACTCCAATTTGAGTTGTTCTGGGTAACCCTAAAGCAGCATACGTAACAGTCTGAGTATAGTATAGACTATATTGTATTAGAGGGTACTGAGAGTCAAAAGCTATACCGTAGATAAAACAGCAGGAGGGAAAGATCAGTCCCTAGAGTGGTTCCATTCAGATGTCTACAGCACTGACGCAAAGAACACTTGGCCTCCAGCTTTAAATACCCCAGCACTGCCACTAGAAAAGTTGCCAATTCTGCTGGATATCTTTACAGATGAAGGAGAAAAATGTTGTCCCTCCCCTATTGTGCCATGTATTCACAGTGTGTACACACGCCTGCATAATATGAAGAAGAGAAAAAAAATGCATAATTAAATTATGTTCGAAACAAGAGGTGAAAATCTTTTGGATGACGGCCAATTTCTCTAGAGGTTAGAAATAATAAGCCCTTACAATATGTAAAGGTCTCCAGTGAGCGGGCTCTCCCCCACGTTGCGGTGTGCTGTGGGAAAGGGTGGTTGGGTGGGGACTGGCACTAGCCCAGTGGGGGCCTCTATGCGCTGGGGGTAGTGTTGTGTGCTGTTGAGCCGTTGCTGCCCTGGATGGTGAGGCTGATCTCATCCCTCTTCTCATCCTCCTTCTCCTTCTCCTTCAGCTCCTCTTTCAGGGGACGCACCTCCACCTCTCCCTCTGAGCCTGGGGTGGCGTAGAGGCCTATCCGATGCTCACTCAGGGCCGGGCCCCATTTCACGTCTGGCTTGCACGAATTCTTCAACCGCTGTAAGGGGTGGAGGGTCAGAGGTCAATGTGATGGGAGCGACATAGGTTCATTATGTATTGCTAATTAGAGGCAGGTAAAGCAGTTGGGAAAATGATGTAATGCAAGTTACGTAATAACATATCACCCATCGGGTTCTCCCTTTTACCATCCATTTCTTTTAGATCGAGCACCCCTTCGACAAAATGTTCCATTTAACAAACAAAACAAAAATGACACTTTCACCAGTCTTAGAATGCCAACCACATCTGCTTTCCAACACTAAACACAGACAGAGCGCTACTGTGGATTTTACCTCTAAAAATGTGGTTCCCTCAGACTTGGCGATCTTGTAGAGAGCATAGATGGGTATGCAGATGACGGAGGACATGGCCATAAGGAAGCCGATGGCAAGAGACCAGCCGGGGTACACATAGTCGTTGTAGGTGATGGGCTTGTACTGGATCACTGTGAAGATCAGGATGAACTGCAAATATAAAAGACAGAGAGGGACCATTTGTGTCAAGTACACATAGAGATCCTACAAATCACTAGTCACTCAGTTCTATCTGTAATTCTGTCGAAAAGTTTGAAACGGACAAACATTATTGACATTTGCATAAAGAAAGTAAGTACAGTATGCTCATCAAGTTGTGTCCTAGGTCTAGGTCATTCTGGTATTCAGACATATATTTTGTACAACAGGTTTTGTTGAGAACAAGGCAAAAGTGAAAGTGTAGCCATACAAATGAACGACAAGTGTGTGGAATGCAGAGCAGGTGAAGCCTCATAACATGTCAACTCGGGGGCCCTGGAGGGTAGCTACTGGAAACGGGGCTGATGAAATGCTCTTACAGATATGATGATGGGGGACACGAATCTCCAGCAGACCCGGAAGAAGATTGGAGGGGGGAAACCCAGCATCATCTCAACGTCCTTGAAGTATTTCTTGTGTCCTGAACACAAACAGTCATTCAGTTTGATTAGCTTTCACCAATAGCCTTGGCAGAGCATTGTGCACAATAGATATTTATAATCAAAGAAAGACAGTTGGACTCACCATAGACATACATGATGCAGATGCACATGATGCAGGAGATGATAACCAGAGAGAAACTAGCAGCATAGTTATCCATCAGCAGCAGCCAGTAGATCCCAGCCTATAGACATGAGAGCACAGGTGGAGAATACTAAATCAGTATGCATCCTGAATATTTGTGCCCTGGGGAGTATTCACTAGGAACCAGAACGGAAGCAAATGGAACAAAACGGTGAGGGACCTACCTGAATTTGTCCAATAGAAACAACAGTTTTGTTGCAAAACAAAACGTTTTGCAACTGTTTGGACTAATGATTATACCCCTGAATAATTACGTGTGTGTTTATGTGTGTGTGTGCACATGCATGTATATTAGGGTTGAATGGCGGGAACCCAGTTATCAAGATTTCCCAGCCAAAACAACTCCCTTTTCCCGGGATAAATAACTGCGAGAAACAGAAACATTATAATAAATTACTTCTATGAGCTGTTAAATGATATGCGATGTCTGAATCTGGCTTCTCTACGGCCTTCTGCTCTCTGCATGAATCATCAATGCTCAGGGTGGGGACATACCGTCCCTCTCAGTATGGAGCACAGTTCACAATGCATGTAGACATATCTCATCATGGTAGGCCTACATTTGCTGCAGCATAGTCTATGCTACAGTAATATAAAGACAGAATGTGCGTCTAATTTACACATTTCCATCTCAGTGGAGGCTGCTGAGGGAAGGACGACTCATAATAATGGCTGGAATAGAGTCAATGGAGTGGTATCAACCACACGGAAACCACGTCTTTGATACCATTCCATTGACTCCAATCCAGACATACACTTATTGTTGTTTTAAATCAGTGCACACGCGAGCACTCTCTGGCAGTCTTTCTTTCTCCATCAAGTCCCTTCAAATTGCATCCAAAATAGATAATCCTGTTCAAGTTTGAGAGGGATAGATAGATATATATATATATATATATATATATACTAGCCTACCTCTTTCAGGTAATACATTCAATGCAGTATTAGCCTTGTATAATAAGTGTATAATTGTGCATAATAAGCTTCTAACTTATCGCCTCTGACTCTTGCGCAATACGCACAAACCTGTCCTCCGCTAGCCTCTACTTAAATAACACTCCTTAGCTCTTGGAGTCCCATGCAGGAAAAGCTAGACTAGAATAGCTTGCTGGACATTTTTCTTTTTTAGCATTTCTTATCCCGATTTGTTTGCTGAATGTTACATGCCAACAGAACTCACGGGTAGTTTGAAGAGTGAACACGCGATGGCGGTAGGCTATAACAGTTATTTATTCAGACCCAACCATTCAATCTTTGTGAAGATAAGTGAAAGCAGTCTGCATTTAATTCTAGTCCTATATTATTCAAGCATGTCATTAGAATGATGAAGGACAACAAAACTTATTTCATTTAACTGTTGAAAGTGAGGAATGTATGAAGCAACAATAGAGAGCGAAAGAGAAGGTAGGCTAATAACATTAGGGGAAATATTATATGAAAGGTACAATGCCTTCGGAAAGTATTCAGACCCTTTCCCTTTTTCCACATTTTGTTACGTTACAGCCTTATTCTAATTATTTTATTTTTTTAACTAATCAATCTACACACAATACCCCACAATGACAAAGCGTAGACAGGTTTTTAGCCATTTTAGCAAATGTATTAAAAATAAAAAACAGAAATAACTTATTGACATAAGTATTCAGACCCTTTGCTATGAGACTCAAAATTGAGCTCAGGTGCATACTGTTTCCATTGATCATCCTTGAGATGTTTCTACAACTTGATTGGAGTCCACCTGTGGTGAATTCAATTGATTGGACATGATTTGGAAAGGCACACACCTGTCTATATAAGGCCCCACAGCTGACAGTGCATGTCAGAGCAAAAAGGAATTGAAGGAATTGTCCGTAGAGCTCCGAGACAGCATCGTCTCGGAGCGTACTTTCGAATGCACTGTATATATGCGTCAGCCTACCAATTATACATATATAATATTTCAAAATTAAAATAAAATTCGCTAGAAGAGTAGAGGGCCTAGAAAGCTGCCCTGCGGTACACCACACTTTACATTTTTTACATTAGAAAAGCTTCCTTTAAAGAAAACCCTTTGATTTCTATTAGATAGATAGCTCTGAATCCACGATATCGCAGAGGTTGAAAAGCCAAAACACATGCGTTTTCTCAACAACAGGTTATGGTCAATAATGTCAAAGGCTGCACTGAAATCTCCCAGTACAGCTCCAACAGTCTTCTTACTATAAATGTCTTTCAACCAATCATCAGAGATTTGTATCAGTGCAGTATGTTGAGTGCCCTTCTCTGTAAGCATGCTGAAAGTCTGTTGTTCATTTGTTTACAGAGAAATAGCATTGAATGTGGTCAAACACATTTTTTTCAACAGTTTGCTAAGAGCTGGCAGCGAGCTGATAGGTCTGCTGTTGGAACCAGTAAAGGCTGCTTTACCACTCTTGGGTAGTGGAATGACTTTGGCTTCCCTCCGGCCTGAGGACAAAGACTTTCCTCTAGGCTCAGATTAAAGATATGACATATAGGAGTGGCTATAGAGTCACCTACCATCCTCAGTAGCTCTCCATCTAAGTTGCCAATGCCAGGGGGTTTGTCATTATTGATCGATACCAATATTTCGATACCACCTCTCCCACACTAACTTTACAAATTTCAATTATTTTTTATTTTTTTATGCATAGCTCACTGTTCATTGTAGCATTTACTGCCTGAGTTTGCCCACTTTGCTAATGAAGTAGTCTTTAAAATAGTTGGTAGCATCAAATGGTTTTGTGATGAATAAGCCATCTAAGTTGAATTGTTGAATTCGTCTTTCTGCCCATAATTTCATTTAAAGTACTTCAAAGTTTTTTTTGATTGTGAAGGAATTTTTTTTATGTTTGTGCTTTTCTAATAACCAATTTGACTGGGATCATGCAAGTGACTGATTGATCATGCCTGGGAGGAACTCTCAGTCTCAGAAAGGACGTGTTAAGCTGTATAAGCGATTGTCAGTATGCCCAGAACATTGTTTTGAGAACCGAAGGGGTGTCTCAGTTTCAAGGTCTCAGCTTGGAGAGAGGAAGCCTCGTGAGGTATTGGTCGGTCACATGCATGAACCAAACGTTAATGATTAATTAATTATGGATAATGAATAAGCTAAATCATGCAAATATTACTTGTCTGTGTAAGCAGTATATAAGAGAACTAACGGGACTGCCCCAGCGGAGCTCCCAACCAGCATGTACTATGGTGTATTAAGTTTGTTGGAACCTCTCCAGCTTGCTGATAATAAATAATGATTAATTTAATATTGACTTCAGGTGTCCCTGGTGGTAATTTCCACAACACCATTCTTTATATCATTGATCTTGGCTTCATCATACAGTTTATTGTTCTTTTCTCTTTGTTGAGTTTAGTCACATCACTTCTCAATTTGCAGTAAGTCAGCCAGTCAGTTGTGCAGCCAGATTTATTAGCTACTACATTTGCCCCATCTCTTTCAACCATACATTTTTTCAATTCCTCGTCAATCCATGGAGCCTTAACAGTTCTAACAGTCAGTGCATGTTTATCAATAATTGGAAGAAGCAATTTCTTAAAATCATCAAGTGCAGCGTCTGGATGCTCCTTATTAATCACATCAGAACAACACATATTTTTAACATCATCCACATAAGAATCACAGCAAAATATTTTGTATGATCTCCTATACACTATTTTAGGCTCAGCTTTCTGAACTTTGGCTTTCCTGGATATAGCCACTATATTGTGATCACTGCATCCAATGGGTATGGATACAGCTTTAGAACAAAGTTCTACAATACTAGTAAAAATGTGATCAATACATCATGTGGATGATCTTGTTCATGTAGTGTTTGTAGACACCCTGGTAGGTTGATTAATAACCTGAACCAAATTACAGGCACTGGTTACAGTAAGAAGCTTCCTCTTGAGAGGACAGCTTGATGAAAACCAGTCAATATTCAGGTCCCCAATAAAGTAGACCTCTCTGTTTACATCACATAGACTATCAAGCATTTCACACCTATTATTTAGATACTGACTGTTAGCACTTGGTGGCCTACAGCAACACCCCAAAAGAAAAGGCTTTAGATGTGCCAAGTGAACCTGCAACCACAACACTTCAATAACACTTGACATAAGATCTTCTCTAAGCATTACAGGGATATGGCTCTGACTATATATAGCAACACCTCCCCTATAAGCATTCCTGTATCTTCTATAGATGTTATATCCTTGTATTGCTACTGCTGTATCATCAAATTAATTATCTAAGTGAGTCTTAGAAATGGTTAATATATTAATGTTATCTGATGTTAGCAAGTTATTGATTTCATTAACCTTATTTCTAAGGCTACATATATTAATATGGGCTATTTTCAGCCCTTTCCTGGGTGGCTTATCAGAGATAGACATAATATGGAAAAGTGCAAACAAAGCAAGAGAAAAGAAATACATTCAGCAGTCAATTAATCAGTTGCTGTGTGTAAGTGTGTGTGCTGCGGGGTTGAAGCTACACACCCATAGGCTTGGCTCTCTCATTCCTTCCAGGCTTTTAGGAGGGATGGTGGACAAAGAGCCTGTCATAGCGAATGTAAGCAAGGTACCCATGCGCTCTGGCATTTTTCATGGCTGGGATAAGTTCTTTCCTCTTTTGGCGCACAACTTCCGGATACTACTCGTTGCGGAAGATATACACTCCTCTCAAGTTCTTGGCTCTTTCCAGAACAGCTACCTTGTCCTTGAACCTCAGGAACTTGACCACTATCGGCCTGGGCCTATCACCTGGGCCTATCACCTGGGCCTGTCACCTGGGTCGGTGGGGGGTTTTCCAGTCCTGTGGGCACGCTCCACTTCAATCTTCCTGTAGTCCATCTTCAATTTCTCAGAGATCATTTCTCTCACTTTGTCCTCAGACTCCGTTCCAGGTCTCATGTGGAAATTCTTCAATTCCGTCCACAACCATGTTGTTCAGTCTTGATTGTCCATTGAGATAATCTTGATTTCTCAATCATTCTTATCACATACAGAACTGATGTTCTCTCTTAATAATTTACAGATTGCTGTCATCTTGCCGTTCTCCTGCTCAAACTCATCGAGCTGAACCTGGGAGAACGGCAAACTGTTCTTCAGGTCCTGGACTTCTTTGGTCAGGTTGTCCATTCTTTTATTAGTTGACTCCACCAGTATTTGGACACTTGAAGCTATGTTCTTGTTGCTGGAACAACTGCTTGTAGAACTATGTTTGTTCGACTAAAAGATCCTTCACCTGTGATAGAGAGACACCACTGTCCTCAACAACAATGGTACTCCAGCCGTCTTTGGTCTTTGTCATGGTAGCAGCGTAGGTTACATGATTACTCCTCGCCGTTCCAGACAGGGCAGGTCGTAGGGAAGAGTGAAAACAACAACAAACAACAGGGATCTAGCCAGCCACAAGCCCGGGACAATCCTCGGTCCCAGCCACAATGGCTAACCACATCGCGGGCTGCGTTCAAGCCCTCCAGAAAACACTGCTAGCTTGACAGACAGCTAGCTAGCAGCTAGGCTAGCTGCTACTCCAAACAGCTCCTCAGATCCGGCCTTGGTCGGCAGGAACACAGCGACTTATGCCACCCGCGTCGCAGGATCCACACTCAGAAGGTAGCTAGCTAGTAATAAACTAGCTCTCCCTCGTTCCGCGTTCAAAAGGAAGTGACAAAATACATACTAAGAGGACAGTTTAATACAATACAGTGCAGTAATACAGTTCACACTGTATTAGCCTACTGGAGCTAGTTTCATTCATTTACACAAGAGAGCATATACAGTTGAAGTCGGAAGTTTACATACACCTTAGCCAAATACATTTAAACTCAGTTTTTCACAATTCCTGACATTTAATCCGAGTAAAAATTCCCTGTCTTAGGTCAGTTAGGATCACCACTTTATTTTAAGAATGTGAAATGTCAAAATAATAGTATAGAGAATTATTTATTTCAGCTTTTATTATTTCATCACATTCCCAGTGGGTCAGAAGTTTACATACACTCAATTAGTATTTGGTAGCACTGCCTTTAAATTGTTTAACTTGGGTCAAACATTTTGGGTAGCCTTCCACAAACTTCCCACAATAAGTTGGGTGAATTTTGGCCCATTCCTCCTGACAGAGCTGGTGTAACTGAGTCAGGTTTGTTAGCCTCCTTGCTCGCACACGCCTTTTCAGTTCTGCCAACAAATTTGGGATTGAGGCCAGGGCTTTGTGATGGCCACTCCAATACCTTGACTTTGTTGTCCTTCAAGCCATTTTGCCACAACTTTGGAAGTATTCTTGGGATCATTGTCCATTTGGAAGACCCATTTGCGACCAAGMTTTAACTTCCTGACTGATGTCTTGAGATGTTGCTTCAATATATCCACATAATTTTCCTACCTCATGATTCCATCTATTTTGTGAAATGCACCAGTCCCTCCTGCAGCAAAGCACCACCACAACATGATGCTGCCAGCCCCGGGCTTCACGGTTGGGATGGTCATTATGGCCAAACAGTTCTATTTTTGTTTCATCAGACCAGAGGACATTTCTCCAAAAAGTACGATCTTTGTCCCCATGTGCAGTTGCAAACCGTAGTCTGGCTTTTTTATGGCGGTTTTGGAGCAGTGGCTTCTTCCTTGCTGAGCGGCCTTTCTGGTTATGTCAATATAGGATGCGTTTTACTGTGGATATAGACACTTTTGTACCTGTTTCCTCCAGCATCTTCACAAGGTCCTTTGCTGTTGTTCTGGAATTGATTTTACACTTTTCTCACCATAGTACGTTCATCTCTAGGAGACAGAACGCGTCTCCTTCCTGAGCGGTATGACGGTTGCGTGGTCCCATGGTGTTTATACTTGTGTACTATTGTTTGTACAGATGAACGTGGTACCTTCAGGTGTTTGGAAATTGCTCCCAAGGATGAACCAGACTTGTGGAGGTCTACAATTTTTTTTCTGGGGTCTTGGCTGATTTCTTTTGATATTCCCATGATGTCAGGCAAAGAGGCACTGAGTTTGAAGGTAGGCCTTGAAATACATCCACAGGTACATCTCCAATTGACTCAAATTATGTCAATTAGCCTATCAGAAGCTTCTAAAGCCATGACATCATTTTCCCAAGCTGTTTAAAGGCACAGTCAACTTAGTGTATGTAAACTTCTGACCCACTGGAATATTGATACAGTGAATTATAAGTGAAATAATCTGTCTGTAAACATTTGTTGGAAAAATTAGATGTCCTAACCGACTTGCCAAAACTATAGTTTGTTGACAAGAAATTTGTGGAGTGGTTGAAAAACGAGTTGTAATGACTCCAACCTAAGTGTTTGTAAACTTCCGACTTCAACTGCAGCTAGAGACATCTATGGGCTTTTATGTTTTTCTGTCGTGCATATGTGCATTAGCCCATATATCATATATGTATTGGATAAGGGCACAATCATTTGGGCTTTTTTGGGCTTGGGCTCATAAAATGTATTTAATGTATGACTCATCAGGCTCAGGTAGCGTCAGGCTTGAATTTTCGATCAAAGCTCTAATCAAATCTAGACATAGACCTATTTATATGCCTATGAATGACACTTCTGGTTTTGACCGGAAATACCGGGTTACCCGGGAGAAAGTGATTTATTCTCGGTTATTATAAACTGAGAATAAAATACCAGATAAATATTCAACCCTAATGTGTATTTATGTGTGTATGCATGCAGTGTATGTTTGTGTGTGTGTAAACATCTCTTGTCCATTACCTGTGTGGTGAGCGGCACCCCCAGCAGGAAGCCCACTATAGCCACTCCTCCTGTGACCACCGTCTTGTTCCTAACGATCCAGTCAGTACCAATCTCATCCACAATGGCTGTCACCAGGGTCTCCAGCAGGCAGAACTACACACAGGGACACATTGACAGGTTATCACTCAGCATTGACTTCTTATATCTACTTCTCCAACCCACTTTCTCCAACATGAAAATTAAAAAAAACATCTAGGTGTCAAGTTGAGCCCAACTGACTATGTTCGGTCATGCAGTCCTTCAATTCTATTTCAAAAATGTGTCCTATTAGACAGGTGCTGCATCCCAAATGGCATCCTATTCCCTTCATAGTGACACATTTTCACCAGAGCCCTGGGGGAATATAGTGCCATTTGTGACACAGCCAGGATGTCATGGTGGTTGATTGACTCACCTGCGTCCCCAGGCCCAGCAGGATGAGCATGAAGAAGAAGAGCAGTGACCAGAGGGGGGAGATGGGCAGCAGAGTGAGGGCCTCTGGGTAGGCCACGAAGGCCAGGCCGGGACCGTGGTCGGCCACCTCAGATACATCTACGTTCAGGTGGTGGGCCATGAAGCCCAGGATGGAGAAGATGACAAAGCCTGCATACACGCTGGTCGCACAGTTGGTGATGCTGATGATGATGCTGTCTCTGTATGGGCGACCAATCAAAAAAGAGAAAACAGGAAGAACATTTTATTAGTAGAATTAGTAGTTATTAGTAGTTTTATAGGTCTCTGTGTAAGTAAGCACTAAGAAGCCATCTGTGCATTTCACCATCATTCTTCCTTCCAGTGCAGATTCATGAATACTAAACAGTCAAAGTCTTAATTACATCATAAAAAATCATGATTATACTAAATAGTGAGATATTTTTCCTGGTTTCTTACAACTGGTGGGTTTATCAGTCACTACACTATCATTGATTCATAGTATCCTGTCCGCCACTTCACTGCTTCCACCACATGGTGGTGCTAATCAGAAGAGAAAACCTCTTCCAGTTTGCAAGGGAGCTTTGAGTTTGACTACTGTAAACTACAATGAACAATGCAACCGCAGGTAATTAACAAGAGTAAAAATAAATAAATGTGTCTCTCTACTCCCAGTGCGCTGCCTCTGGCCTCCACCTACAGTACAATGGCATGCAGTGCACACCACCACGCCATACTCCATCAATTCCTGCGATTTGCAGCTGCCCCCCTCATTCTGCACCCTTTCTGTTAATCACTGCTGACACTGTAGCGTGATTGCACCCAGAGAGGCAACAAAGACCCTTTCTGATTCACTCCAACCAAGCATGAAAAAGTACTGCAGTGTAACCGCACACACTACCCTTCACTTCTTATACAACTCAGACAGCAGAAGTGGCCCAATTGGTATCAATTTCCCTTTATAGTGCACTACCTTTGACCAGGGCCTATAGGGTGCCATTAGGGACTCACCCAGGGTTTATTTGGTAGTAGAGGGGAGAGTTAAGGGAGGAACAGCAGGGGAAGAGGAAGAGTAGAGTACCTGTAGCAGTTGTTGTGGAACTTGTTGTAGGAGGCCATAGTGATGAGCCCACCCCATGCACAGCCCAGAGAGTAGAAGATCTGAGAGGCAGCGTCTCCCCACACCTGGACAGACAGAAAACCATGTGTCAATACAACCACCGAAGAAAACTTATTTCATATCTGAGGCATATTACATCTGATTTTAAAGTAGTCTCTGTGTGATGAGACAGCCTACAACGTTACGCTATGAAGAGCTACAGAGCTATTATATGAGTTATAAAAAGTCAACGTCAACAGCTCGTAAAGTAGTACTTAACTAGCAGCATGACCGTATCTAATGACATAGATTTACATTACTTATTACTATATTTACTACATTTCCTAAATGATTACCCATACCTTAGCGTCGAGGATCTTATGCCACTGTGGGGTCAGGTAGTACTTGATGCCGGTGACAGCTCCCTCCAGGGTGATGCCTCTGATGAAGAGGATGGTCAGCACCACGTAGGGGAATGTGGCTGTGAAGTACACCACCTGAGGACCGTCGAGAGGTGAAGAATGAGTTAGAACATCTCCTAATGGGTGTCAATGATACATTATGACTAGGAGTTTTTCTTGATCATAGACTAAGTAACCTGACCGGGAAAAACTACTGGCCCAATCAATGACTTTTGGAGGTGAGAGAGAGAACGTAGAGAGATAAGAGTGAGAAGAGAGAGAAAAACAGGGAGACAGAGCGATAGACACCGCTGCTCACCTTGCCTGAAGACTTGACTCCTCTGATGAGACAGAGGAAGACCACCACCCAGGACACGGCCAGACATCCCAGAATAGGGAGACGGACTTCACCGAAATTCCCGATGTCGTCTGAGATCTGCAGAACATAGTGTCTGTGGGGAATGCACACAATTAATCACAGTGTCTATTCACAACAACGCCTTAATAGAGAAATGCAGAATGTAGAGTCAGTGCCGCAGGGACAAACAATGGCTATATGTTCACTCATGAGAGATAGAGAAGGAGAATTGTTCGGATGATCCCTTGTATTACAGCGAGCGAAGCACATATTTCAATGTAGCAGCATGACCGAAAAACAACTTGGTGACAACACAATGGTTTATCTTTACTGACAATAGGCAGGAAATACAACTCCATTCATAGTATAGTGAAGACATCACCCGGAATGAAAGCTGAGCACAAACAATTTAGAAAGCCATTAACCAAGCACACCGCTCCCTTCGAATGGCCCCTATTCTCTATGCTAGGGGAATAAAACAGCTACACTACTCCCCATTCACTAGGGGATCAATATACTATTCTT
The DNA here is from genome assembly GCF_002910315.2 of Salvelinus sp. IW2-2015. Classification (NCBI taxonomy): domain Eukaryota; kingdom Metazoa; phylum Chordata; class Actinopteri; order Salmoniformes; family Salmonidae; genus Salvelinus; species Salvelinus sp. IW2-2015. Next base: position 20,897,813 of record NC_036871.1, read on the forward strand.
GTCAAGGAAAATATACTTAACATCTAATCTTGTGTACTTCAGACAGTCAACTACAGTATGTGTAATGCTTGTTGAATGCGGGATGATTAATCATAGGCCAGGATTAGCAAGGCACATCTGACTGGACAGGACTAGAGCATCTAAAACAACATTGCCTTACAGAGATACACACACACTCTTCTGTTTACCCATAGTCAGACATGCACTATGTGACCAAAAGTATGTGGACACCTTCTCGTCGAACATCTCATTACAAAATCATGGGCACTAATATGGAGTTGGTCCCTCTTTGCTGCTATAATAGCCTCCACTCTTCTGGGAAGGCATTCCACTTGATGTTGGAGCATTGCTGTGGGGACTTGCTTCCATTCAACCATAAGAGCATCAGTGAGGTCGGGCACTGATTCTGGGCGATTAGGCTTGGCTCGCAGTCAGCGTTCCAATTCATCCCAAAGTGTTAGAGGGGGTTGAGGTCAGGGCTCTGTGCAGGCCAGTCAAGTTCTGCTACACCGATCTCGACAAACCATTTCTGTATGGACCTCGCTTTTCCTTTACTGGAACTAAGGGGTGTAGTCCGAACCATGAAAATCAGCCCCAGACCATTATTCCTCCTACACCAAACTTTACAGTTGGCCCTAAGCATTCGGGCAGGTAGCGTTCTCCTGGCATCCACCAAACCCAGATTGGTTCATCAGACTGCCAGATAGTGAAGCGTGATTCATCACTCCACTGCTCCAGAGTCCAATGGTGGCGAGCTTTACACCACTCCAGCCGACGCTTGGCATTGTGCATGGTGATCTTAGGCTGCTCGACCATGGAAACCCATTTCATGAAGCTCCCGACTAACAGTTCTTGTGCTGAGCAGCCTAAAAGGCAGTTTGGAACTCTTTTGTGAGTGTTGCATCCGAGGACAGAAGATTTTTATGTGCTACGTGCTTCAGCACTCGGTGATCCCCTTCTGTGAACTTGTGTGGCCTACCACAGCTGAGCCGTTGTTGCTCCTAGACGTCTCCACTTCACAATAACAGCACTTATAGTTGACCAGGGCAGCTCTAGCATTGCAGAAATTTGACGAACTGACTTGTTGGAAAGGTGGCATCCTATGACGGTGCCATGTTGAAAGTCACTGAGGCCATTCTAATGCCAATGTTTGTCTATGGAGATTGCATTGGTTGAGTGCTCAATATTATACACCTGTCAACAACAGGTGTGGCTGAAATAGCCGAATACACTAATTTGAAGGCGTGTCCACATACTTTTGTATATATAGTGTACTTTATGTGCCAAAACATTTTGAACACTACTTTACTACCCATATCTAGGAGCAGTAGAGTGTGTATTAACCCTTGCAGCATCTACTCCAGTCTCTTTAATCTAGTAGGCCTGACTCAGAGTCAGCCGTGCCCACACCTTCCCACTCAGGTACTGCTGGGTTGCAGAATTACAGTAACTCCCAGATTTAGAATAAAATCTGTTGGAATTCAAATAAAGATTGATAACCGACTCTGGGTCCAGGTTAGGCCTTACTTCCAGTACTCTACAGGTCTAGTAGTAACTCCCTCTTCACCTCGATGTCTTACTTCCAGTACTCTACAGGTCTAGTAGTAACTCCCTCTCACTCATGCCTTACTCCAGTACTCTACAGGTCCTGTAGTAACTCCCTCTCACTCATGCCTTACTTCAGTACTCTCCAGGTCTAGTAGTAACTCCCTCTCACTCATGCCTTACTTCCAGTACTCTACAGGTCTAGTAGTAACTCCCTCTCACTCATGCCTTACTTCCAGTACTCTACAGGTCTAGTAGTAACTCCCTCTCACTCATGCCTTACTTCCAGTACTCTACAGGTCCTGTAGTAACTCCCTCTCACTCATGCCTTACTTCCAGTACTCTACAGGTCCTGTAGTAACTCCCTCTCACTCATGCCTTACTTCCAGTACTCTACAGGTCTAGTAGTAACTCCCCTCACCTCATGCCTTACTTCCAGTACTCTACAGGTCTTGTAGTAACTCCCTCACTCATGCCTTACTTCCAGTACTCCTCGCTGGGGCTGGTCCTCTTGGTCTTATTGACCACCTCCACGGCAACCTCAGCGGCCTTGGTGACCAAGCTGCGGGTGACGTTGGCCAGGGTGTTGTTGATGCCCGTGGGCGTCACCACGCCGTTGCAGGTGGGCGTGTTCCAGGGGTTGTTGCAGTAGGTCCACGGCAGCAGGTTGGTCATGGAAGAGAAGAAATAGTAGAAGGCAATGCAGATCACCACGTTGTAGTAGATACCGATGTAGGTGGACACCACCATCATCCCGTAGCCCACACCTGGTGAGGGAGAAAGAGAGAGTAGAGGACTTCAGAATACTACCAGGCAAGACCGTGGCTCTCTTACTGAAGACATGTTGAAAATCTGTGGGTTTTCTAACAATGTTTACATATGCATTCTAAGCTGACAATAGATGCTGCAATTTATTTTCAACCTATCAGTTTCTTAAGCATCAGATAGTCAGTTATTAGTTGGATGCCACTGACCAACGGTAGTGATATTAATGCCAATCACCAACACCAGCACTGGTTGTTGGCTCACCTTTGAACATGACTGAGCAATGGCAGCAGTGTTTTAAACATGACTGACCAACAGCATCAGTGGTTGTTAACTGGCTCACCTTTGAACATGGGGCTGATCCTCCAAACCCCCAGGCATCCCTGGCTGGCGAACTGTCCGAATGAGAGCTCCAGGAAGAACAGGGGGATCCCACAGAACACCAGCATGATGAAGTAGGGGAACATGAAGGCTCCTGTAGTACACAACACAACATATGGGTCAGTCAACTCTACAGGTCAACAGTTTTGATGAAATTGATTAGAACTCAGATTTGTGTTATTTAACTCTTTACACTATTACTTCTTGTAAGTAGGTATATGTTTATTATTGCTACTCACAACCAATGTCTTATCTAATGGTCATTCATATGAAACATTTATAAATATTACAGAAAAGTTCCATGCCATGACATTATCCCATTTCTGCTATGTAATGCTCGGTGAGTGAGTGGACGGATTTTAAGGTCATGTTTCTGTCTAGAATAGAAAATTAGTTCAGAAATAGAAGAGTTGTCATCCCATGACATTGACAATATCATATATCTGCTATGTAATGCACAGTGAATAAGCAGTCTAATTGTAAGGTCATGTTTAGATCTAGACACAGAAAAAAGGTCATATAGAAAAGCATCCCATGACAATATCCTGTTTCTGCAACGTAGTGCTCTCACAGTGGTCATATTGCAAGGTCTCTGATGTTTTTTACGGCCGGCCAGCCAGCGGTGAGAAAATGTCATCAAGCCAAAGGAAGCGAATGGTGTCCACATCGCCAACAAATTATCATGGTCCAAACACACCAAGAAAGTTGTGAAGAGGGCACGACAACACCTTTTCCCCCTCAGGAGACTGAAAAGATTTGGCATTGGTCCCCAGATCCTCAAAAAGCTATACAGCTGCACCATCGAGAGCATCCTGACCGGTTGCATCCCCTCCTGGTATGGCAACTGCTCGGCGTCTGACATAAGGCGCTACAGAGGATTGTGCGTACAGCCCAGTACATCACTGGGGCCAAGCTTCCTGCCATCCAGGACCTATATACTAGGCGGTTTTAGAGGAAGGCCCAAATATTTGTCAAAGACTCTAGTCATCCAAGTCATAGACTGTTATTTTATAATTTGACCTTATTTTATTTTGAAAATATATTCTTAACTCTATTTTCTTAAAACTGCATTGTTGGTTAAGGGCTTGTAAGTAAGCATTTCACGGTAAGGTCTACACCTGTTGTATTCGGCGCATGTGACAAATTAAATTTGATTTGAGTCCTAAGGAGCATCAGACAGAGAGTGATGCTAAGCAAAGCAGCAATCCTCTGTCTGCTTGATTGGTTTACCAGGGGGCCAATGTATCTGGGGAATAACAACCTCAGTGCTGTAGTCTGAGATCATGGGTTAAAGGAAGGACTGGAGAGTGAAGAGCAGACTGCCTGTGTCCCAAATGGCACCCTATTCCCTATATAGTACACAACTAGTGGGTATAGGGTGCCTTTTGGGCTACAGCCCAGGCCACAGCCAGCTGATAAAGTCTACTGTGATGTTATTACTGCAGAGCTTTGAGCTACACCAGCCCCCTTGGCTATAATACTCAGCTATGTGATTGTGTGACCTAATGCACAGGCTACTGTATATGTATGCCCTTCTATGGCGATCCCTGGTCGCAAAATGTATAGAAGACTAAAGCCAACTGTAGGAGTGAATGAGGGGGAATGAAGCCAAGAATAACTTGGATCCATCTGACACAATGTGAGGAACGTAAACTTAAACTTGAACATACTTGACAACTCTTTCTACTTTGATTGCTTTTCAAAGCACTTCAAAAGGCATTGTGGATAAACTAGAATGTATTGCTGTCATTACTACTATATAATCAGTGTGTTGAGTGTGAAGACGTACCTCCTCCATTTCTGTAGCAGAGGTAGGGGAACCTCCATACGTTTCCCAGGCCCACGGCATAGCCCACGCTGGTGAGGATAAACTCTATCTGGTTTCCCCAGTTCCCTCTCCTGGAGTTCTTATCTGTCTTCACAGGTTCTCCTGGAACAGCTCCATTCTAGAACACAAAGAGAGAAGAACATTAGAGATGTTAGAACGTTAGAGAAGAACTGTATCTAGTCTACCTCCAGACTGGAGTAGGTAGGCCATTCTCTCAATGTGACACCCAACTCAAATCAACAACAACAAACTCAACAAATAGGCCTATTAAGCCAACTACATTCAGCTGAATGTAATGTTCCAGGGTGCACCAATATTGAACAGGGTGCACCAATTTTGAACACAAACCAGCAAAACAGTGTGAAATCGGCTACGGTGCTAGTGAGTAGACAGTAAACACTATACTGTATTAGATGTCCAGTGGCCAGGCTAAAACTGCGGGCGGCAAAATGAACAAATTATTTAATTCTCGAGTACTTCTTTCCTTTTCTCCAGTTATAGGCCTAGTTCTGCATAGCATGTTAGAACTCCAAAGTCGAGATGGGCACATTGGAGCGAACTTGATTTAAACTGAAATAACCATTTGTTGTGTGCACAAAATCAACATTTGGTCTTGTAGTCCTGATTTGAAGTTTGCTCCCTCCATCTGTTGGTGTCAGATGGTCCTCGTTCTGACTTGACCTCCTCACTAACCCCAGGAGTTGACTACTGAGACTCCATTACGTCTATCTGCCTCTAACTCACACAGCCAGAGCAACACTTGTCCCTTCACATGGCACCACAGAAGCAGTATAACAAATCATTTTATATATTACACTTAATACAACTCCTTCAATTAAATGTTATACTGTAGTAATCATAAATGTGACAAAGTTTTGTATTGCTGTGTGGTTTTGGTGTCTCTTATGGTGTGGCCTTGGGTGCACTGTGGAATGAACACACACACACACACACACACACACACAC
>NC_036871.1:20903307-20946612 GCF_002910315.2 Salvelinus sp. IW2-2015
CACACACACACACACACACACACACACACACACACACACACACACACACACACACACACACACACAAAGTCTGCTTGCTGAGTTCCCTGGGCCGTTGCTCCCAGCAGAGTCGGCATCATGCAAGCAGGCAACTTATTCATCAGCGAAAAATCCCATATTTTCATTATTGCCCCGTAGTCATCCTTGGAGTCTGGTTGCGCCCAAATGTTCTATTTCAAAATAAATGTAACCTTTATTTCAAAATAAATGTAACCTTTTCACAACAATCCCCAACCATTTGGTCTTGAATTGTAAACTAAAGAGAGAATAAATACAATATTACCAAACAGAACTCTTGCAAATCAACAACATTATTACAGCCAAAATGTTCCTTTAGTTATCTTTGGCTGGTCATTGAGTGTGAGACGTGTGCACCTGCGTGGGTGCGTGAGAAACAGTGTGTTGAGGCTGCTCTCCTCAGCGTGATGTCTGTGTTTGTGTGTGTTGTGTAGAGTGTGATTGTTTTAGGTGCTGAGAGTCTGGAGGAGGCGCACACCTGCTCAGTGCGAGGTGAGGCCAGCTGTACAGCTGAGAGGGCCCAGGGTGGAATGAGAGCCCAGCCAACCCACACAGTACAGCACAAAACACAGCAGACAGACTGGGCTACATGTAGCCTGCTGGCCTCCCACCTCCAGCTCTCCCACCTGTGAGAAGCCAGGTCTTTCAACACATGATCAGTAGGCACGTTTCCACTGACAAAAGCAATGGTCGCAAAAAAATAACATCGCGCCATGTGTAGGCCTAATGGAAACGGCAGCTATAGGACAAATGTTCTAAAGATCAACAAAAATGTTATCCGTTCGACAGGAGTGGATTTTTCTTTATGATGGAAACAGTGTTTTTCGAATAAATTATCATTGCTGAATAATTTTAAAGGTACGCAGGGTAATGTAGGTAATGTAATGTAGTGGTCACGATGTCATAACGTGACTATAAAGCACCACTCCACATTTAATTATAAATGCCTGCTGCTGGCTAAATACATTTTTTCAACTATAAAATAATGTTTCTTTGCAGGATCGTTGTCCTGACTTTCAAGAATGCCTGAATTGCATCGCCTTGCTCTTCTGGTTGTCTGGCAAGTTTCACCATCCAATTACTTCAGATCTACAGGAGTGTACGTTTCACCATGGCAAGGACCTTGGCGATACGTTGGCACAGGATAGTTATTAGAATATAGCAAATATTAGTAAATTCTTGCATTCTATCCACCCTGGCTTTTGCGGGCTACCTGAGACATGAAACAGGTAGGAGGGCATATACAGGCTGTCGCCAATGTATTATTATGCAATTTGCCTAAATGGATAATGGAAACTCTTCAACCACTTCCGTTAATTTTTTTGGTGTGACATCTGTTTTTATTGACACAATACAGTTTGATGGAAACACACCGTAGCAGGCAATTTGTATGCAAACGTTCTATATGTCGACAGAAAATCCCTGGACAAGTTAGTGGAAACAGTGTAGTGTTTTCCCCTAGGATTTTTTTCAGTATCGTTGGAAAATGTAGTGGTTGGGTGGTGAGTCGATTGCTATTTGCTATGGGGGTCCGGGGCATGATGAGGAGCAAGCGGTGGCTGTGCGCTCGTGGCTCTCATTCACACCACTACCTGCTCTGTGCTACAAATTCGCTGTAACTTGTCACACTAATCTTAAAGGGATAGTGCAAGATTTTGGCAATTAAGCCCTTTTTCTACTTACCCAGAGTCAGATGAACTCATGGATACCATTTTTATGTCTCTGCATCAGGGGTTGAAACCGGTTCAGGGAACAGAACTGAAAACCGAAAAAATACATATTTCTTTCAAGGAACAGAATCAGAACCGGGAACAAAAGTGATCTACAATGTTCCGGAACATAACCACTATTTTAAAAGCATGGGTTAATAACGTTATTTTACATTCCAGGCATTTTTTTTCCAGCTCCACAAAAATTGCAACAAAGCACCTATGCAAAGCCCTCACTGTCACTCAGAAACGTATTCCAGTGTCTCTTCAAGCAAAGCCTCCACCTCCTTCTCCTCCACCATCTCTCGCATTCTCCCCACCCGCAAAATTTCAGTAGTCTTGCGCCCTACACTCATCTGTCCAATGCATGTACAGGTAATAGCTTGCCCGCTCCATAGCAAGCTGCTCTATTCACACTGATTGGTTAAATAATATAATGTCGAGCTAAATAAAAAAAATGTTGGGTTCGAACCGGTTCAGAACTTTATTTTGCTGGTCGAAACAGTGGAACAGTTTCGACCTGTTCAGAACAAAACGATTGGAAAATAATTGTGGCTTCAACCCAACTGCTCTGCGTGCAGTTTGACGGAAATTGAAGGCAGTTTCGTGAGCCATTTAGCATGCTAGCTGTTCCCACAGACTTCCAGTCATTGTACTAACGCTAGTTAGCAACTTCTTTCAAACTGCATGCTGAGACATGAAAATTGTATCCATGAGTTCATCTGGTAAGTATAAAAAGGCTTAATTAAGACATTTTCGCATTATCCTTTTAAAAGCGTGTCTCAGCAAATATGTTAAAAAAAACATTTGTTCTATTTTTTTAATTAAATTATATTTTTGGGGAGTAACAATTAAGCAGTGGCGGGCCTGGTGTCAACTCATAGTTTACTCATAGCAACAAACTCAGCAAATAAAACAGACTGAACTTTGACTTTACATGTTCCATCTTGGCTTGAATGTTGAGTAAGTTAGAATATTGTCTGCAATGTACCCAGAATTCTAATATATTTCAATAGTTTTATGATTAGCCAATGTCATAATGTAGTTATTTTGTTAAATACTTCTCCCCATTATCTTAAATGTAATTTTTTCAAAGCCATTTTAGCTGTCATGCTAGCTGTTCGGTCCGATCCGATTCACAAATCATGGGAATTTAATCGTGCCATGTAGACATTGCCTCCATCCAAGGCAAGGGTTGCTTGTCAACCCCCTGAACTTGTCCCGGCTAAATCCAATGTCAGAGACTTGCTAGCAAACGCTTGTGCTATAAAACTAAATAAATACTGCACTCTGACCCACAAAACTTATTTGCTAGATTCATGATAGCAGTGTTAGACAAAGCACGGAAAGCGAACTACAAAACGTGATGCATCTTTATTGGGATTTGCAGTTGCGTGCTAGCATCTGAAATAACTTACTCATCTTTTAATCCAGTGGTTCCCAACCTTTTCCGGTTACTGTCCCACCAACTGAATTTTGCTCTGCCCGGAGTACCCCTGAAGTACCACCTCATCTACATTTTACCAGTAGGCCTATGGTTTCATGAGTCCTCTCAAGTAGAGGTGTCACGACTCCCGCCGAGGGTGGCTCCCCTGCCTGTTCGGGCGGCGCTCGGCGGTCGTTGTCACCGGCCTACTAGCCGCCACCGATCCCTTTTTCCCTTGTCTGTTGGTTTAGTCTTATTAGTTGCACCTGTTTCTTTTGTGTTTCTTGATTTCTGGTCTATGTAAGCCTGTTAGGCCCGCTGGGGTTTGTGCGGGATTATTTTGTGTTCACTGTCGGTGTTGGATGTATTTTCTCTCCGGATCGTTTTGCCCTGTGTGTTTGGGCGGGTCAGTGTTGCAGCGCCCTGTGTTTGGCGTGACCGTTTTTGTGACGGAGAAAATAAATAGTCTATTATTGAACCCTCTGCTCTCTGCGCCTGACTCCTACCTTCCACACCTAGTAACTCGTGACAAGACGTCGACCGATTATGATTTTTCAACGCCGATACCGATTATTGGAGGACCAAAAAAATCCGATACCGATTAATCGGCCGATTTTTTAAATGTATTTGTAATAATGACAACTACAACAATACTGAATGAACACTTATTTTAACTTAATATAATACATCAATAAAATCAATTTAGCCTCAAATAAATAATGAAACATGTTCAATTTGGTTTAAATAATGCAAAAACAAAGTGTTGGAAAAGAAAGTAAAAGTGCAATATGTGCCATGTAAGAAAGCTAACGTTTAAATTCCTTGCTCAGAACATGAGAACATATGAAAGCTGGTGATTCCTTTTAACATGAGTCTTCAATCATTCCCAGGTAAGAAGTTTTAGGTTGTAGTTATTATAGGAATTATAGGACTATTTCTCTCTATACCATTTGTATTTCATATACCTTTGACTATTGATGTTCTTATAAGCACTTTATTATTGCCAGTGTAACAGTATAGCTTCCATCCTCTCCTCGCCGCTACCTGGGCTCGAACCAGGAACACATCGACAACAGCCACCCTCGAAGCAGCGTTACCCATGCAGAGCAAGGGAACAACTACTCCAAGTCTCAGAGCGAGTGACGTTTTGAAACGCTATTAGCGCGCACCCCGCTAACTAGCTAGCCATTTCACATCGGTTACACCAGCCTAATCTCGGAGTTGATAGGCTTGAAGTCTAAAACAGCTTAATGCTTGAAGCATTGCGAAGAGCTGCTGGCAAAACGCACGAAAGTGCTGTTTGAATGAATGCTTTACGAGCCTGCTGCTGCCTACCATCGCTCAGTCAGACTGCTATATCCAATCATAGACTTAATTATAACATAAATAACACACAGAAATACGAGCCTTAGGTCATAATATGGTCGAATCCGGAAACTATCATCTCGAAAATAAAACGTTATCTTTTCAGATGAAATACGGAACCGTTCCGTATTTTATCTAACAGGTGGCATCCATAAGTCTAAATATTCCTGTTACATTGCACAAACTTCAATGTTATGTCATAAATACGTAAAATTCTGGCAAATTAGTTCGCAATGAGCCAGGCGGCCCAAACTGTTGCATCTTACTCTGACTCTGCGTGCAATGAACGCAAGAGAAGTGACACCAATTTTACCTGGTTAATATGCCTGCTAACCTGGATTTCTTTTAGCTAAATATGCAGGTAAAAATATATACTTCTGTGTATTGAGTTTAACTTCTCTCGCGCTACGGATCCCTTTTACGGATCATTTTCCTAAACAACCGCTGAATTGCAGGGTGCAAAAATTTACAAAAAATATTTATAATCATGCAATCACAAGTGAAAATATACCAAAAACACAGCTTAGCTTGTTGTAATCCACCTATCGTGTCAGATTTTGAAAATATGCTTTGCAGCGAAAGCAATCCAACGGTTGTGAGTGTATCAACAATGCTACAACAGCTAGCCCCAAATTAGCATGGTCACGAAAGTCAGAAAAGCAATAAAATTAATTGCTTACCTTTGATAATCTTCGGATGTTTGCACTCACGAGACTCCCAGTTACATAACAAATGTTCTTTTTGTTCGATAAATATTACTTTATAACAAAAAAACGCCATTTTGGGTTGCGTTATGTTCAGAAAACTACAGCCTCGTTTCCGGTCCTGAAAGGCAGAAAGAAATTCCCAACGTATCAGATTAAAAATATTTACTAAAAAATATTTATAATCATGCAATCACAAGTGAAATATACCAAAACACAGGCTTAGCTTGTTGTTAATCCCACCCAATCGTGTCAGATTTTGAAAATAGTGCTTTGGCAGCGAAAGCAATCCAAGCGTTTGTGAGTGTATCAATCAATGCTACAACAGCTAGCCCCAAATTAGCATGGTCACGAAAGTCAGAAAAGCAATAAAATGAATCGCTTACCTTTGATAATCTTCGGATGTTTGCACTCACGAGACTCCCAGTTACATAACAAATGTTATTTTTGTTCGATAAATATTACTTTTATAACAAAAAAACGCCATTTGAGTTGCGCGTTATGTTCAGAAAACCAAAGCCTCGTTCCGTTCGACGAAAATTCCAAAAAGTATCCGTAATGTTCGTAGAAACATGTCAAATGTTTTTTATAATCAATCCTCAGGTTGTTGTTAACAAACACAATCGATAATATTTCAACTGGACCGTAACCTATTCAATAAGAGAGAAAAAGAAAATGGAGAGCTACGCCTCTCGCGCGCAGGAACTAATCAGAGGACACCTGACTAGTTTTGAAAAATCTCGCTCATTTTTCAAAATAAAAGCCTGAAACTATGTCTAAAGCCTGGTCACAGCCTGAGGAAGCCATTGGAAAAGGAATCTGGTTGATACCCCTTTAAATGGAAGAAAGACGGGCCAGGAAACACAGATAAAAAATTAAAAAATCACTTCCGCGTTAGATTTTCTCAGGTTTTCGCCTGGAGAATCACTTTTGTTATACTCACAGACAATATTTTGACAGTTTTGGACACATTGGAGTGTTTTCTATCCTAATCTGTAAATTATATGCATAGTCTACGATCTGGACCTGAGAAATAGTCTGTTTACCTTGGGAACGTTATATAATTTTTAATCTTTTTTAAATCTGACCCCTAGCGTCATTGAAAGGCATTGATGTTTATGGTTAGGTACACGTTGGAGCAACGACAGTCCATTTTCGCGAATGCGCACTGCATCGATTATATGCAACGCAGGACACGCTAGATAAACTAGTAATATCATCAACCATGTGTAGTTATAACTAGTGATTATGATTAATTGATTGGTTTTTATAAGATAAGTTTAATGCTAGCTAGCAACTTACCTTGGCTTCTTACTGCATTCGCGTAACAGGCGGGCTCCTCGTGAGGCAGGTGGTTAGAGCGTTGGACTAGTTAACCGTAAGGTTGCAAGATTGAATCCCTGAGCTGACAAGGTAAAAATCTGTCGTTCTGCCCCTGAACAAGGCAGTTAACCCACCGTTCCTAGGCCGTCATTGAAAATAAGAATGTGTTCTTAACTGACTTGCCTAGTTAAATAAAGGTGTAAAAAAATATATTAAATAAATAAATAAATAAAATCGGCGCCAAAACTTACCGATTTCCGATTGTTATGAGAACTTGAAATCGGCCCTAATTAATCGGTCGACCTCTACTCTCAAGTACCCCTTGTGGATTGTCCAAGTACCCCTGGTTGGGAACTACTGCTTTAATCAAGCATTGATAGGACTTTTTTCCATGCATTGGAGTTTGGAAAACTATTGGAAAACTATGTAATTCAAATTATTCCTAGAATTTGCTCTATTCCGACTCCTCTCCACTCCAGTATCTGTTCCGATACTCTCTCCAAGCTGTCTCTCTGGCTTGGCTACTTGCATCCCAAATGTCACCCTATTCCCTACATCATAAGGGTCTTGGTCAAAAGAAGAGCACCAAATAGTGCCCTTTGGTCTGTTGCTCTGGATGCTGGCTGTCCAGTGTTTAGACCAGTGGTGTGTACTCCCTGGAGCACCCTGCTTGGTCAGTCACTGCAGTGAACAGCACAGAGCAGACAGACCGCCCCATTCATATCCACACACAGCCCCATCTCTTCCCTTCCCATCCACATCGCACGCCCAGCTGGGCCCATCTGCCCTTTACGTAAGATGCACACATGGTCAGGCCATAGCCCTTCTCTCTCCATCTCTCTGAGGGGCCCTTCCAAATCAGTGGACCCAACCTAACTCCCAACCCCCTGCCCTCTTCTAGCGCCCTGCACACAGGTGCACCCCAAGAGAGTGAGAGGAAGGGGAAAGAGAAATAGAGGGGGGAAAGAGGGAAAGAGAGCAAGAGACAGGTTTTGAAATCGTGCAAGGAAGTGCGAAAGGGTGAGTGAGCTCAAAGTTATTTAAAGAGGATTCCCATTCCCAAGACTTGGGCAAATACTGTATATATACAGTACCAGTCAAAAGTTTGAACACACCTACTCATTCCAGGGTTTTTCTTTATTTTCATTATTTTCTACATTGTAGAATAATAGTGAAGACATCACAACTATTAAATAAACAAATATGAAATCATGTAGTAACCAAAAAGGTGTTAAACAAATCAAAATATATTTTATATTTGAGATTTTTCAAAGTAGCCACCCTTTGCCTTGATGGCAGCTTTGCACACTCTTTTTTGGTTACTACATGATTCCATATGTGTTATTTCACAGTTTTGATGTCTTCACTATTATTCTACAATGTAGAAAATAGTAAAAAATTAAGAAAAACCCTTGAATGAGAAGGTGTGTCCAAACTTTTGACTGGCACTGTACACTCGTGTGATAGATCTCAAATATGACCACTGACTACCTTTCAAATGGGTCCGTTTGAATGTGGGTCATTTGGTGCAAACATGGCTTATTGGCTTGTCATGCTTTAACGTGGTTATTTTAGTTCTGGTGAAAGATAATTTACAAGATAACCAAATTAATTTTATTAAACCTGCCTGGGTCTTGGTCCACATCTGACTAAAACACGTACAGACCTACCATACCAGCTAATTTGATGGAGTGGCACACACCTAACAAAGCATGGCCAATGACAGCTGCGACTTTGTCGTGGTAATAGACATGCTCCATCTCCACTTGATTGTAAACCCAACCTAGGGCTTGACAGGACTCCAAGAGAAGCAGTCTAATATTACAGTACACACAGTATAGTAGAGACTAAACTGCCAACAGGAAAATACAGAATTTTGGACAGAGACATGGACCAAGACAAAAAGGGAGAACCAAAGCTCCTGATAATACTACAGTATATTGGTACTGCTCAGTACTTGCTTGGCTGCCCTGGAGTTATGCAGTAGTGTTGAAAGAGCAAGTCAGAAGGAGCACAATATATCACAAAAGAAGTACAAAGAAATGTTATCACAGTTGCATTTAACCTGGCCAGTGCACTTGTCTCTTTGCTTGTGGGCTATAGTAAACTGCTGGTGAAACGGCTTAAGAATACGCCTTGCCTATGATCTGTGTCACCATCACATGCTAAGACAACCATCAGACAAGACATTGAGGCTTAGCAGCCCATAGAACACATGTATAGCAGCTCTCCGACAATCCTCACCAACCAACAGTATTTCACTGACCCCATTCTTAAATAAAGAGATAAGAAGAAAGGAGTGACAGAAGGAAGCGTCGATGGAGGGAATGTGCTCTGTCAGCACTTCTAAAAGGGCCTGAAGACATCTGTTCAAACCAAACATAAAGGTTAGAACAGTCATCTGATCCTTCAGTAGGAGGTAGGTCACCTACTATTCAGCCACTGGTCTGACATGACCCTCAACAGGGGGAGGGTCAGATTCCAACAAAATAATTCAAAACAATTATATATTTGCAGAGGGTGATCAAAAAGTGCATTTAAATCAACTTTGTTCAGGTAAAACAATAGGTAAAATAAAGTTGTTTAACTAGTAAAAATCCTCGGGTTTAAAGTTACAAGGCACTTATGTTGCCTGGCGATTCATCCTGAATTTAATTCTGCTGCTCCATCGATCGCTCCATACATCAGTCTGAACCTACCATCCTAGAAGTGGTTTGTGCTGACATCAAAATGATGTGATTCCTGATTTGTGTAGTAGGCCAGCTCTGGTCCAACCCATCGGTTTCTGGGACTAATCAGAACGGTGTGAATGTGTTTGCATTCGACAAGTCGTCGGGGAGGAAGCAAATCCAGACTCATTGTGTAGAAGAAATGTTAGTGGGCGTGGCATTTTGCTGGAGCGATGGGTAGCCAGGCAAACTCCTGTCCACCAATTTTAACAAGCATTTTAGTTTAAAAACAAAACATGTATGTGGCTGTTGGTTTTAAAGTTTTTCAATACAAAGTGTAACTCTTTTGCATTATTGCCCAGAAGCGAAAACTCTTTCACTGTAAGAACACCCTCCCAACAAATCTAACATTGGAATCGAAGTAGCCTAACACTCCTTCCACCAACCATTCTATCGGAGTTTGAATATCATTTGAAAATAACTGAAGCTGACAAAAGACCAGGTTGTTATTGAAATTCAAATCAAACAAAACCAAGAGTGATTTGATCGTTGTAAACTAAAAGTAATTTCAGTACCAATCATTTAGTGGCACATGTAGATACCCTTGTTAACGAACAACAATTTAACAAATATTTTAAACGGAAAAGTGGTGCGTGCATATGTATTCACCCCCTTTGCTGTGAAGCCCCTAAATAAGATCTGGTGCAACCAATTACCTTCAGAAGTCACATAATTAGTTAAATAAAGTCCACGTGTGCAATCTAAGTGTCACATGATCTGTCACATGATCTCAGTATATATACACCTGTTCTCAAAGGCCCCAGAGCCTACAACACCACTAAGCAAGAGGTACCACCAAGCAAGTGGCACCATGAAGACCAAGGAGCTCTCAAAACAGGTCAGGGACAAAGTTGTGTAGAAGTACAGATCAGGGTTGGGTCATAAATAAATATCAGAAACTTTGAACATCCCACAGAGCACCTTTAAATCCATTATCAAAACATTTAAAGAATATGGCACCACAACAAACCTGCCAAGGGAGGGCCGCCCACCAAAACTCACAGACCAGGCAAGGAGGGCATTAATTAGAGAGGCAACAAAGAGACCAAAGATAACCCTGAAGGAGCTGCAAAGCTCCACAGCGGAGATTGGAGTATATGTCCATAGGACCACTTTAAACCGTACACTCCACAGAGCTGGGCTTTACAGAAGAGTGGGCAGAAAAAAGCCATTGCTTAAAGAAAAAAATAAGCAAACACGTTTGGTGTTCGCCAAAAGGTATGTGGGAGACTCCCCAAACATATGGAAGAAGGTACTCTGGTTAGATGAGACTAAAATTGATATTTTTGGCCATCAAGGAAAACGCTATTTCTGGCGCAAACCCAACACCTCTCGTCACCCCAAGAACACCATCCCCACAGTGAAGCATGGTGGTGGCAGCATCATGCTGTGGGGATGTTTTTCATCGGCAGGGACTGGGAAACTGGTCAGAATTTAAGGAATGATGGATGGCGTTAAATACAGGGAAATTCTTGAGGGAAGCCTGTTTCAGTCTTCCAGAGATTTGAGACTGGGATGGCGGTTCACCTTCCAGCAGGATAAAGACCCTAAGCATACTGATAAAGCAACACACGCATGGTTTAAGGGGAAACATTTAAATGTCTTGGAATGGCCTAGTCAAAGCCCAGACCTCAATCCAATTGAGGATCTGTGGTATGACTTAAAGATCGCTGAACACCAGCGGAAGTCATCCAACTTGAAGGAGCTGGAGCAGTTTTGCCTTGAAGAATGGGCAAAAATCCCAGTGGCTAGATGTGCCAAGCTTATAGTGACATACCCCAAGAGACTTGGTGGCTCTACTTGGTGGCTCTACAAAGTATTCACTTTGGGGGGTGAATAGTTATGCACGCTCAAGTTTTCAATTTTTTCATCTTATTTCTTGTTTGTTTTACAAATTTTTTTTTTTTTTGCATTTTCAAAGTGCTAGGCATGTTGTGTAAATCAAATGATACAAACCCCCCCAAAATCTATTTTAATTCCAGGTTGTAAGGCAACAAAATAGGAAAAATGTCATGGGGGGTGAATACTTTCATAAGCCACTGCAACTAACGTCACCTTGGGATTAAACAAGGGTGGGTTCAGTTCTACTCAACTGTAATTAAATAGACCTGGGTCCACAATGTCCTCAAAGGCTGCATTATAAAATGTATGTGAGGTGAAAGTAATTCCACTAAAGACAGCGAGACTGTGGCTTCTCACCCGGCTAGCGGAGGCCCACATTCCTCCAAATCCCATTGGGCATCGTGTGAATACCTACTTTCCATGGTTGATTAATAAAGTGTAATGGTGAGTTGTCAGGAAAGACGGGAAAGTTAGGCGCAATCACAGCAGACGGATGGCTGCGATGGCCTCCCAGAAAGTTACATCTCTGGGTTACATCACTCAAACAGTGCTTACAGTCACAATCATACCAAGTTTCCCTGGCTAGCTAGCTGGAAGACATGATCCTATAGTATGCATCATGGCCAGCAAAACATACATTTTCAGTTTCCACTGTTGAAATAGGCCTATGTTTAGAATATTTGAGATAGAGCTTTAAAACTTATTGAAAGTCATATCTTGATCATATTGAATTTGGAATTGTGTATCCTTTTTTTATATAAAAACATTAAATTAAATTATTTGATCATTCATTTTCCCCCCAAAAGCAACAAATTGAATATGAAAACAAAAACAAGCAATATGTGAGATATTAGGTAGGCTAAATAGTCTGCCATCCCAAATCTAAATAACTAGCCTATAATAAACAAATATACAATTCAATCCAATCCAATATCCAATATCCAATCACAAAAACACAAAATGTTTCCCACTTCTTAATCAGATAAAAACTGCAACAATTGTAGGCCCAAAATATTGAAACGGTAGAGAAATACAAATTCTACCTTTAGTCTGAATTTTTAAGGCCGCCAAATACATCCTCAAAACACTGAAATCGCCTTACCTTTGAGATTTCCATTGTAAATGTTGGTCACATACCCCTGTTGCAACAGCCACTTTGGTCAGTCAGTGGCTGAGCAACTTGAGGATCTGACTGATACTTACTGTAGGGAGTGTCTGGGGGAGCAGTAGGAGGGGTTTCCAAGTCAGAAACCAAGAGCTGTGCAAAACAGCCGGTGAGTAACACATCCTGTGTGTTGCCTTACACAACAATAATTATGCGTACTTAGAAGCAGAACAATATTTGAAGTTGAACAAAAATGTACCTCCTTGATTGGTTTTCCTAAATAATTTTAAATGGCTTGGCATGCATACTGCACTTTTAATACAGGGTGAAACCCATAATGGCATAGCAAAACCAATATAAATGTAATTATTTGTATGTTTTGGCTAAATGCATTGGGAAAAACACAGGATTTGACATAAAAATGCAAGATCAACGGCAAAAGAGGAATTGCCTTGCTAGTTGACAATGTCAGTAGTTAAGTTACCACTAGTCTCCTACTGCCAGTCTCTGTAGGCTATTGAGACCCAGGTTCCATTACCACCTTCATGCTCATAATAATCACATCATAAGTTAATATTAATAGGATCATGTTCAAATCCAATAACTGGGTGGATTTTTGCAGATAAAACAAAAGGATTGCATGGCTGAAAGCTATTGACGCTCATACAGAAACAACTGTCAGCGCTGATTTGTGCAGACAACCAGGTCTAGCTTCAGCCACGCGGTTCGCTTAACTAGATCATTCAATTAGTGTGCACTGTGCATGGCTGTTAAGTGATGCGGGAGACTAGCCCGCGGAGCCATTGGCCAACGCAAGCTGTTCACCTGACCCTCGATCCCCCAAACACACGAACAGAAAACCAACCGCACACACTCGCAGAATCACTTAAGCATACACAAATAGACAAACACACACACACCTCATCCCCTCAACCTTATCCTCTCTCATCCCCAAATCCATCTCTCTCTCTTCCTGACAAAAACATCAAATATATCATGAACTCTGACAATTCACCCAGCAATACCTCTGAACCCTATCCCAGTTGGCAAAGAAGTTAGCTACATGTAACTGGCCTTACTGCTCAACCATGAATGAGCATTATTCTTTGGTCTTCATTGGACTGTATAGTTTTGAGCTACAGTACACTTTAAAACAGACATCCCATGCTGTTCCAGAATACTGACAATGTACAGTAGACATCAGACAATGCAGACTACATTTACTTTAATCCCTGACAAGACTTAAAAGGCTAACTTTACCAATTCAATTCAAGGATGATACAATTTAATAGACCTTTAAAAGAGTATTCATCATTATAATAGTACTCAAGAATTTCAGGATTACATAAATTGACCCAGTTTTGTCTCACCTCAAACAAGAGAAGACAAAGTCATGCAATACTGTCAGATGGTATGATTAGGACATAAACATCTTCAAAGTCTGTTAGCATACAGTCCTGACAGCCTCCCATCATCACGCACATGGCTGAGGTCTGGTTAAGCACACAGAGCTGGAAGCAGGGGAGGTCAGTTCATAATTTTAAAGCAAACCACAGATATTATTTGTGGTTTTGTCCAGCCAGTACCCAATAGACAATAATCTGCAACTAAAAAAATCAACTAGGCTAATTATGTTGACTTATTGAGAACTTTTAAGTGACATGTCTGGGATTTTATGGTGGGTATTATTACTACATGGGTCTATCAAGATCTGCACCAATTACTTTTCTAAAATAGATGTGTAGCACAATCTGTTGTAAAGATGTTTAGTTGAGAGATATGAGCATTCAACTCAAAAAGCAAGTTTTGAGGAGAGGGAGACTTCTCATTCCATGCTTTTGCCTTCCGTTCGTGACAGTCCCAAATCTGAGGACTAATTTGCTTCTTCCAAGCCGTGCTCCCTGTCTCCAGGGCATGGTCTGTCAGGTCATGAACAACACTGCACTGTAGATCAAGACACTGAGCTGTGGTAGAGGAGTCATTAAACTGTCCTGTATATGCTACTAAGTCCTTAGGCCATTCACACAGAACCTTACCTGCCAAAGTATGTGTCCCAAATGGTACCCTATTGCCTATGGGCTCTGATCCAATGAAGTGCACTACATAGGGAATAGGGTGCCATTTGGGATGTACACAATGCTTCAAAAACGTCCAAAGCCTGAGGAAACACACGTTCACACACACTGTTGTTGAACATATTAAACGTTGCTCTTTAACGTCTGCACCAAACATTTGAATACGTTCTGGGCGGTCTAATCTGAAGTAAAGACCTACATTTTGACAACGGTCCTCAGTGGTAAACTCAGAGTAAAGTGTGATTAATCCCTTTAAGGGCAGACCCCCTGCCAGCCACATATACAGAAGAAGTAAAATCACATCAAAGTTTATTGGTCGTGTATACAGATTTGCAGGTTTTATCGCAGGTGCAGCGAAATTATTGTGTTTCTAGCTACAACAGTGCAGTAATAAAAAACACACACATAATCCAGAAAAAGAACACAATTAGTTCTACATGATGAGCCATGACTAGAATACAGCATATACAGTGCCTTGCGAAAGTATTCACCCTCTTGGCATTTTTCCTATTTTGTTTTCTTACAACCTGGAATTAAAATGAATTTGGGGGGGTTTGTATCATTTGATTTACACAACATGCCTACCACTTTGAAGATGCAAAATATTTTTATTTTGAAACAAGCAAGAACTAAGACAAAAAAACTGAAAACTTGAGCGTGCATAACTATTCAACCCCCCAAAGTCAATACTTTGTAGAGCCACCTTTTGCAGCAATTACAGCTGCAAGTCTGTTGGTGTATGCCTCTGTAAGCTTGGCACACCTAGCCACTGGGATTTTTGCCCATTCTTCAAGGCAAAACTGCTCCAGCTTCTTCAAGTCGGATGGGTTCCGCTGGTGTTCAGCGATCTTTAATTCATACCACAGATCCTCAATTGGATTGAGGTCTGGGTTTTGACTAGGCCAATTCAAGACATTTAAATGTTTCCCCTTAAACCAGTCGAGTTTTGCTTTAGCAGTATGATTAGGGTCATTGTCCTGCTGGAAGGTGAACCTCTGTCCCAGTCTCAAACCTCTGGAAGACTGAAACAGGCTTCCCTCAATAATATCCCTGTGTTTAGCGGCATCCATCATTTCTTCAAATCTGATCAGTTTCCCAGACCCTGCCGATGAAAAACATCCCCACAGCATGATGCTGCCACCACCATGCTTCACTGTGGGGATGGTGTTCTTGGGGTGATGAGAGGTGTTGGGTTTGCGCCAGAAATAGTGTTTTCCTTGATGGCCAAAAATATCCATTTTAGTCTCATCTAACCAGAGTACCTTCTTCCATATGTTTGGGGAGTCTCCCACACACCTTTTGGCGAACACCAAACGTGTTTGCTTATTTTTTTCTTTATATTTTTTTATAACCCAATCCTGATCTGTACTTCTCCACAACTTTGTCCCTGACCTGTTTGAAGAGCTCCTTGGTCTTTATGGTCCCGCTTGCTTGGTGGTGCCCCTTGCTTAGTAGTGTTACAGACTCTGGGGCCTTTCAGAACAGGTGTATACAGTTGAAGTCGGATGTTTACATACACTTAGGTTGGAGTCATTAAAACTTGTTTTTCAACCACTCCACAAATACCTTGTTAACAAACTATAGTTTTGGCAAGTCGGTTAGGACATCTACTTTGTGCATGACACAAGTAATTTTTGTTTACAGACAGATTATTTCACTTATAATTCACTGTATCACAATTCCAGTGGATCAGAAACTAACATACACTAAGTTGACAGTGCCTTTAAACAGCTTGTAAAATTCCAGAAAATGATGTCATTCCGTTAGAAGCTTCTGATAGGCTAATTGACATCATTTGAGTCAATTGGAGGTGTACCTGTGGATGTACTTCAAGGCCTACCTTCAAACTCAGTGCCTCTTTCCTTGACATCATAGGAAAATCAAAAGAAATCAGCCAAGACCTCAGAAAAAAATTTGTAGACCTCCACAAGTCTGGTTCATCCTTGGGAGCAATTTCCAAACGCCTGAAGGTACCACGTTCATCTGTACAAACACTAGTACGCAAGTATAAACACCATGGGACCATGCAGCCGTCATACCGCTCAAGAAAGAGACGCGTTCTGTCTCCTAGAGATGAACGTACTTTGATGCGAAAAGTGCAAATCAATCCCAGAACAACAGCAAAGGACCTTGTGAAGATGCTGGAGAAAACAGGTACAAAATTATCTATATCCACAGTAAAACGCGTCCTATATTGACATAACCTGAAAGGCCGCTCAGCAAGGAAGAAGCCACTGCTTCAAAACCGTCATAAAAAAAGTCAGACTATGGTTTGCAACTGCACATGGGGACATTTCTTTTTGGAGAAATGTCCTCTTGGCCATAATTACCATCGTTATATTTGGAGGAAGAAGTGGGAGGCTTGCAAGCCGAAGAACACCATCCCAACCGTGAAGCACGGGGTGGCAGCATCATGTTGTGGGGGTGCTTTGCTGCAGGAGGGGCTGGTGCACTTCACAAAATAGATGGCATCGTGAGGAAGGAAATTTAGGTGGATATATTGAAGCAACATCTCAAGACATCAGTCAGGAAGCTAAAGCTTGGTCTCAAATGGGTCTTCCAAATGGACAATGACCACAAGCATACTCCCAATGTTGTGGCAAAATGGCTTAAGGACAACAAAGTCAAGGTATTGGAGTGGCCATCACAAAGCCCTGACCTCAATCCGATAGAAAATTTGTGGGCAGAAGTGAAAAAGCATGTGCGAGCAAGGAGGCCTACAAACCTGACTCAGTTACACCAGCTCTGTCAGGAGGAATGGGCCGAAACATTTGACCCAAGTTAAACAATTTAAAGGCAATGCTACCAAATACTAATTGAGTGTATGTAAACTTCTGACCCACTGGGAATGTGATGAAAGAAATAAAAGCTGAAATAAATAATTCTCTCTACTATTATTCTGACATTTCACATTCTTCAAATAAAGTGGTGATCCTAACTGACCTAAGACAGGGAATTTTTACTCTGATTAAATGTCAGGAATTGTGAAAAACTGAGTTTAAATGTATTTGGCTAAGATGTTGTCACGCCCTGACCTTAGAGAGCCTTTTTATTTCTCTATTTGGTTAGGTCAGGGTGTGATTTGGGTGGGCATTCTAGTTTTTCTATTTCTTTGTTGGCCGGGTATGGTTCCCAATCAGAGGCAGCTGTCTATCGTTGTCTCTGATTGGGGATCATACTTAGGCAGCCTTTTTTCCACCTTTAGTTTGTGGCATCTTGTTTTTGGTTAGTTGCTGTGTTAGCACTACAAAACTTTACGTGTCGTTTATTCTTTCTTGTTTTTGGTGTTCATTTAATAAATTGATGATGTACGCCTACCACGCTGCACCTTGGTCTCCTCATTCCATCAACGAACGTGACAGGTGTATATAAACGTCCGACTTCAACTGTACATACTGAGATCATGTGACAGATCATGTGACACTTAGATTGCACACAGGTGGACTTTATTTAACTAATTATGTGACTTCTGAAGGTAATCGGTTGCATCAGATCTTATTCAGGGGCTTCATAGCAAAAGGGGTGAATACATATGCATACACCAATTTTCTAGAATTTTGTTGAATGTTTTCAAACAAGTTTTTTTTTTTTTTTTACTTCACCAATTTGGCCTATTTCATGTATGTCCATTACATGAAATTCAAATAAAAATCAAGTTAAATTACAGGTTGTAATGTAACAAAATAGGAAAAACGCCAAGGGGGATGAATACATATAAAGTGGTTGAAATAGTATGTAAACATTATTAAAAGTGACCACTGTTCAATGACTATGTACATTGAACAAACCAACATGTACAGTGTTGGTCCCATGTCACATGAGCTGAAATAAAAGATCCCAGACATTTTCCATACGCACAAAAAATGTATTTCTCTCAAATTTTGTGCACAAGCCCTTTTGTTTACAGCCCTTTTAGTGAGCGTTTCTCCTTTGCCAAGATAATCCATCCACCTGACAGGTGTGCCATATCAAGAAGATGATTAAACAGCATTATCATCACCCAGATGCACCACTCTAAAATATGACATTTTGTCACACAACACAATGCCACAGATGTCTCAAGTTTTGAGGGCGCTTGCAATTGACATTCTCAAACCAAGAATGTCCACCACAGCTATTGCCAGATAATTTAATGTTAAATTCTCTACCATAAGTCCCTTTAGGTGTACCTCGTGCTGGGGACAACAAAAGGCCACTCTAAAATGTGCAGTTTTGTCACACAACACAATGCCACATATGTCTCAAGTTTTGAGAGAGCTTGAAATTGACACTCTCACACTAGAAATGTCCACCAGAGCTATCGCCAGATAATTGTATGTTAATTTCTCTACCATAAGCCACATCCAACGTTGTTTTAAAGAACCATAGACAATGTGTATGGCGTTGTGTGGGCGAGCGGTTTGCTGATGTCAACGTTGTGAACAGAGTGCCCCATGGTGGCGGTGGGGTTATGGTATGGGCAGGCATAAGCTACAGACAACCAACACAATTACATTTTATTGATGGCAATTTGAATGCACAGAGATACCGTGACGAGATCCTGAGGCCCATTGTCGTGCTATTCATCCTCCGCCATCACCTTATGTTTCAGCATGATAATGCACGGCCCCATGTCGCAAGGATCTGTACAAATTTCCTGGAAGTTGAAAAACTCCCAGTTCTTCCATGGCCTGCATACTCACCAGACATGTCACCCATTGAGCATGTTTGGGATGCTCTGGATCTACGTGTACGACAGCGCGTTCCAATTCGCACAGCCATTGAAGAGGAGTGGGACAATATTCAACAGGACCACAATCGAAGGAGATGTGTCGCGCTGCATGAGGCAAATGGTGGTCATGATCCTTGAAATTGAGCTCAGGTGCATCCTGTTTCCATTGACCATCCTTTCTACAACTTGATTGGAGTCCACCTGTGGTAAATTCAATTGATTGGACAGGATTTGGAAAGGCACACACCTGTTTATATAAGTCCCACAGTTGACAGTGCATGTCAGAGCAAAAATCAAGCCATGAGGTCGAAGGAATTGTCCGTAGAGCTCCGAGACAGGATGGTTTGAGACACAGATCTGGGGAAGGGTACCAAAAAATGCCTGCAGCATTGAAGGTCCCCAAGAACACAGTGGCCTCCATCATTTTTAAATAGAAGAAGTTTGGAACCACCAAGACTCTTCCTTGAGCTGGCTGACTGGCCAAACTGAGCAATCGAGGGGAGAAGGGGCTTGGTCAGGGAGGTGACCAAGAACCCGATGGTCACTCTGACAGAGCTCCTCTGTGGAGATGAGAGAACCTTCCAGAAGGACAACCATCTCTGCAGCCCTCCACCAATCAGGTCTTTATGATAGAGTGGCAAGACGGAAGCCACTCCTGAATGCCAAGCTTCATGTCTGGAGGAAACCTAGCACCATTACTACGGTGAAGCAAGATGATGGCAGCATCATGCTGTGGGGATGTTTTTCAGTGGCAGGGACTGGGAGACTAGTCAGGATCGAGGGAAAGATGAATGGAGGAAAGAACAGAGATACATGATGAAAACCTGATCCAGAGCGCTCAGGACCTCAGACTGGGGTGAAGATTCACCTTCCAACAGGACCATGACCCTAAGCACACAGCCAAGACAACGCAGGAGTGGCTTTGGGAAAAGTCTCTGAATGTCCTTGATTGGCCCAGTCGGAGCCCGGACTTGAATCCGATTGAACATCTCTGGAGAGACCTGAAAATAGCTGTGCACCGACGCTCCCCATCCAACCTGACAGAGTTTGAGAAGATCTACAGAGAGGAATGGGAGAAACTCCCCAAATACAGGTGTGCCAAGCTTGTAGCGTCATACCCAAGAAGACTCAAGGCTGCCAAAGGTGCTTCAACAAAGTACTGAGTAATGGGTCTGACTCTGAATACTTGATTTTTTTATAAATTTGCTAAACATTTCAGAAACCTGTTTTTGACTTGTCATTATGCAGTATTGTGTGTAGATTGATGAGGGGGGAAAAGGCAATTTAATACATTTTAGAATAAGGCTGAACGTAACAAAATGTGGAAAAAGTCAAGGGATACTTTCTGAATGCAGTGTGTGTGTGTGTGTTTGTTTTTTGTGTGTGTGTGTGTGTGTGTGTGTGTGTGTGTGTGTGTGTGTGTGTGTGTGTGTGTGTGTGTGTGTGTGTGTGTGTGTGTGTGTGTAAGTAATGTATTTATTGCTTCTTTAATCAGACAACAGTTTTCAGCTGTGCCAACATAATTGCAACGGATATTCTAATGATCAATTTGCCTTTAAAAATGATAAACTTGGATTAGCTAACACAATGTGCCATTGGAACACAGGAGTGATGTTTGCTGATAACGGGCCTCTGTACGCCTATGTAGATATTCCATAAAAAATCTGCCGTTTCCAGCTACAATAGTCATTTACAACATTAACAATGTCTACATTGTATTTCTGATTAAGTTGATGTTATTTTAAATGGACAAAAAAAGTGCTTTTCTTTCAAAAACAAAGACATTTCTAAGTGACCGCAAACTTTTGAACGGTAGTGTATATATATATACTACACATTGGGACTATACATTGGGAACTATATATATATATATATGTGGTATGGTATGGACTGGGGTTTGGCACACATTATGATGATTTACGGGTGGTTAACATCAATGGCGAAATGTGAGAGGTCAGTGAGAATAATTCAGGAATGTTATAACCATCTCAATTACTAGGCCTACATGTCTGGTCTCAGCTGTGTGATTTAACACTAACTACCAGACAAATCAATCGCTGCTATTGTTGTACAGCTGCCAAATCCACACCACATAGGCCATTTCAGTAAAGGAAGTTATGTTTGAAAATGGCCTAAACCAATTACATCTTATATTGTATTTCTTACATCAAAGTTCACATTGGGCAGTCCTATCTGCGTTTATTATCTACAGTATGTCTGCTAAACCAGATGGAACACTATGTATTGCATCCCAAATGGCCCATTATAGGCCTAGTGCTCTATAAAGGGAATAAGGTGCCTTTTTGGGACGAAGCCTACGTATATGTCCGCTAGTTCTTCATACTGATCTCACTAGCAGTAAATTATTTGATTGTTTCTATACAGCAGTGAGAGCATAGCCAGCCAGCTAGGCTGTGTTGTATTGCAGTGTGGTGCTAGCTGCCTCTCCCCTCCGCCAGCTGTGTGTCCATGAGCACAGCATGGATAGAGACAGAGCCCACAGCACAGGGAGAGCAAGAGGCCCTGAGCACACATACGTCTGTGCACTCGCTCTTCTGCTGCCTGCCCCCACTCTCTCTCCCCCTGCACGTAAACACTCCCACCACTGACTTCCGCTCCCTATACTGGCCCTCTTACCACCACCTGAACCCAGATGGGAGCGCTCAAAATAGGCCAGAAAAAAAGGGGAAATTAATGTTGGATTGGAGTCGGGTGGAGTGAATATCGGGGAGCATCAGTGGTACCTAATTATGGTACTTCAACTATACATTGGGAACTGAAAATCACTGATTTAGCTAATTTAACACCCATTGCTTAATAAAAACACAATTACATGTTTACAGAAACTAGGCCTAAATAGTAGCATACTGTTGGTATTTTAAATCAATCCCATCATTTTAGAGTTCATTTATCCGCTATAATAAGAAGCAATTAATCCCCCTCTTCTGTAAACCGTTGGTGAAAGAACATGAGGGATTTTTTGACAGGAGTTAATCTTATTACATTACTGCAGAATTAGTCTAACATTGCAACCAAACTTCTCCACAGGGTATTGCAGTGAAATATGCAGTACAATAATATAACTCTCGTACCCAGACTTAAGAACAGCAGTAATCTGCTCCAAAACCTCCACTGGGAAATCATTTTTTACTTTTTAACTCTCATTAAACAGCCCTCATTAACGTTCTGACAGTCTGCCATGATCTATACAATCTGTTAACGTATAGTGAAATCATTTGGGTCAATCATTCCAAGCCAAGTTTTCAACTGCAATATTTTCTTGTCCGATTGAAAACTGTTCGGACAAAATAAAGAGACTTCAGTGTCAGCGATATCTAGGCTAAATCAAGGCACTTACTTCATTTTGAGGCACAATATCACCCCACTACAATTTAGTAAATAAAACAGAAATATATAAGGATTAAACAACAATTTGTGGTCAAATCCTTATATCAAAATCAATAAAGAAATCTTGCAAGCTGTAGCCTATTCCCAAACTACAATCTATCATGGTTCCAGACACCAGAAACAATTTCAAGCAGATTTCAAACAATATCACCACCAAATGAAGCCAAACTATCTTCTATTCTTCCTCATTGTTAAAGGATGTCAGACTAAGTCAGAGGTGCCCACACTACCCTACCATGCAATTAGCACATCTTCTGAAGCTCTTATTACTTCAATTATTACTCAAGCATGCTTTACAATCGCAGATGACCTTAGACAACTGTATTCCTACAGTGGGGTCAGACTACCGCAGAGAACTCATGTAGGCTAGACAGGCTCCTTTATGAACAAGGAAATGGGGCTTGACTTGGGGCTTGAAACAGAAAATGTATTTAGAGAACAACAAATTGAAAAAGATTAAGTGGTTTTAGCAGTAGCCTATACAATAAAAGTAGCTAGTAGCTATATCTCCCCTTTGGTGTGGAGAGAGAAACTTATGACACATGATAGTCAGTCAGGGTTGTGTGGCTGTGTGGTAGGTAGGTAGCTGTCCTATACAAAGCGACAAGGCACTGTCTGTCTGAAGGGTCTGCCGTGTCAGCTGCACCTGATCCTAGACCTCTCTATGTGACCCATCGTCCTGTCCGATATATCAGTTCACATCCAACAACTTCTGTACCTTATTCAATTAACCTTCTCAATATAACTTCACTCAACAAAACCTTAACCTCAAACGGCTTACTATACAATTCACCAATCAAATAGTATGTGGTCTATATCAACTTTTAGGGATATGTCTATAGCATAGTGACAATTATACATGACATACAGCACCAGGTATACACTGATGTTAATGTTACCTGAAACCTGAACTTTCTGAAGCACACAATATCAAATAGGCCTTGATTCAAAAGCATGTCCCATACCAGGACTGAATCAGAGGGACATTGTATAATTTAAGGAAATAACTCTACAAACATTTATTGCATCCTTTGTCACAAGCACCATGGGCCATCACTTCATCTGAAGTGTAAATAAACACACATAGATGAGAAGACTTTCACTCAAATCCGTGTACATCCTAATAAAGGGGGCGATGGGAGGCGAGGCGCTGACAAAGTGAACGAAGATAAGTCTGCAAATGGCATAGGAAACTCAAAGGTCTAAATAGAGTGTTTGGACACACACTAGAACAACCTATGTCATGTTCAGTATTAGCTAGGTCATGCAGGAAGAAAATAAAACCATACATGGAGAACGGCCAAGTTAGACCAAATAGACAAGCGTTATACCGAACAGCCCAGAGCCTTTGGAGAGTTATAGCAATAAATATTGGCTTTCAAAAACATGTTTGTGGTGAAACAGCATTGTAAAAGAAGCACTGTTCTACAGATGAGAAATCTAGATGACTACTAGTCAACACCTAAAGTGCCCCTAGACTACTAAGGGCACAGTACATTCATTTAGATCCATGGCCGTAACAAATAGACTGTACATCAACTTTACACACACTTCAAAACAAGGGCATACACAGTACAATCAGAATATACTGTATATCTCAAAAAAATATTGCTAAATTCAAGCTTTACCTACCGCAAGCAATGCCATTTTTTCTCTTCATAGAAATGTTTCTTTAAAAGTATATGCAATGATCTCAACGGCCCGTTTCTTTGTATTTGCTACTGAACTATAGGAGGCTTGCTCAGTCTTGACAGCGGCCAACCAAAGGACGTGACAAGACTTGGCGCTCCATATAAATCGGCAAGGAACAAAGTGCCATAACGGATATCTATATATTTTATTTTAAACAAATCTTTTGGTGGAATTGTTTAACTGACAAGTCCCTTGGCCACTAAAGAGGGGCAAAGGAAGAGAGAAAGAACATATGAGCCAACCCCACTTTTTAGGATACTTTTCCCACTCTTTCACAGTTACCCTGCCCACTTCCTTAGAAACTATCACACACCCCTCTGCCAGCACCACCAGAACTTCCCACTGCAATTAGTTATAAAAACTTTTAAGTCCCGCGACACGTGGTCTGTTTTTTAAAGAGCTGTATCCCCCTTCTCACGTGGTATGGGGGCTATTGAGTCGTCACAGACACCCTGAATGATCGCAGAAAAATAAGGCGGTTCAGACAATAGGTCGTCTTGATTAATTCAATTCTTTCAGGACCTTGAACCGTCGTCCGGGCAGCTCCACACAATTGCTGCTTTGATAGTTTGGATTCACTCTCTCCCTCTAATTTGAAAAATCCCAAATTACTTTGATTTAATTTATTTTCTTTCCTGTTAGTAACTGTCGGAAGTGTTCTCCATGAGCTGACAAAATGACAACATTTTGCTTGAGATCAAATGTATCACATCTGTGTATCAAATAGGACACAAGATGAAAAGAGTGAGAGAAAAAAAACTGACCTGGTCGGCTGTACAGGCTGCATTGCTGTTGGACTCTGACATTATTTGATAGTGCCCAGTGGTTCTCTCGTTTCCACTCCTGAGTTCTTCATTCACACCTTTCCTTTCGGTTCCGCAGAAAGAGGGGAGGGGGGGGGAAGAACAGCCTCTTTTTGCCCTGGGTTGATTAATGCCTGAATTATTTTCACCTCATTTCATCTGATGGAGTTCTGTTTCCTCTCTGCCTCTCTCAATCATGCGGCATAGTAGCCCTCTCCCTCCCCACTCTCACTCGCCCTCCCTTCCTCTCTCCTTCCCTCCCTCGCTTTTGCTTGCCCTCCCTCTCAGTGTCCCCCTTCTGTTGTACTTCCCGATTTCAGGAAAATCCCCTCCCCTCCCTCCCATTCCCAAAAAGACAGGCGAGATCCACAGCCTTTGCCTCTACCTCTACCTCCACAATGAATGGGTCGTTGTCATTCCAGCACCTTGGCTGCATACAGAGCGAGGGAGCTGCTGGTTTAGCTGCCTGGAGTCAGGGCTCCTGCCAAGCCTTCCTCAAGAGACTAAAGAAAAAGTGAGGAGCCGTGCGCTTCCACTGGACTCACTACCCTTGCTGTATCTAAATTTCTTCCACTTTTTTTCAAAGCAGCTGCACCCAGACCACCAACACTCCCATTCATGAACACTTGACTCTCAAATCCCTGTCCCTTGACATTGCCAATTCCTCCCTGTATGTAGTGCAAAAGGCACAAGGATATACCCTTCTCACTGCCTACAGCCCCTCCCCCCCTTTCAAATTATGCTCCTTCGTATTATTTCCACTCTTGACAATGTATGGTCAACCAATTCGTGACAGCATGGCGAGAACCATAATTGCATCACAATTTATGGGAAGAGATAAACAAAATTCCAAAATATGTCACAAAGGAGGGCTTTTAAAATGCCGCTTATGGCCATATCCTCAGAGAATCCAGTTAGTGGGGTCAAAAGTTGACTGACACCTGGCCTAATGGACGTTTGATAGTGGCGGACAATGGAGGCAACCACTTCAGTGAATAGACTCCATGAGTTAATGTGATGAGCTGTAGAATGCAGACAGAAAGTATTGATTTCTCAATCAGCGTTGGAACATGACTTTACATTATTATGCAGTTCCAGGCAAATGACCATATCCTCATTGGAGGAAATGAGTACGTACAGACATCAGTTTAAAAAGAAACAGAAAAGTAGTTGTGCACTATTGCTATTTTAAAGAGCAAAACAAATATTCCAACAATTAGGCTACTATTTGCTAAATAGAATTTAGGACATTTGAAATTTGATTAGCAGAGAAGTTGCTTTTGAAATGAACAACATAAAGGGACAAGTTACGCTAGTAATCAAGGTAGTGGAAATCATGTAATGTTTAATGCTATAAAACAACGTGTAGAAAATACACTGACCAGAGATGAAGGCTAAATCAGATACATTTTCATGCATGCTAAATTCCAGAAATATGATGGCTGATGGAAACCTAAGGGTCGAAACGTTGTATCAATAACATCACCTGGGAGCACGAACAGCAGTGTGCAGCGTTGTTATCCCCTACAACTCCAGCACCTGCAAAACAGTACCTGGATGTGTGTATGTTCTTCAGCTTTTCTACAATTCCAGAAATATACATGAAAAGCTAATAATTTTTTATTCCATGAGGAGGAATGAAATTGCTTAACTAGGCGACAGCACACTTTCTGCATGATCTTTATTAGTAAACGTCTGCAGACGAGTGAGTGTGTGGGATAGCGGAATAAATGACACACATGCAGAGCTCCTCTGGGGTTCCATATGAGGCCCAGGCAGCCACAAACCTGGCGGTGGGGGATTCTGACACTGTAGGTCATTAGAAACTCCACAGGGTCTGCAGCCAACTCCTATTAGTCAGCCACCAGAGAGCCTGTACACCACAGAATAGGTCAGATTTAATGAGGATTTTGTACTGTGCTATTTTGCCTGCCGCTTATCAATAGTTGAAAGGAGAGTGTTGTGGAGAGGGTGACTACGACCATGAAAAGAGACAAGATTACTATAAAAGCCAGTTGACATGTTGGGGAACTTGTTTTCCTAATTGCTCTGTTATGTCTGCTATTTAGCTCCAATTAAACATCACAGATGCCATGTTCTGTAATTGCCCGGATCTGTTAAATGTTTTCATTTTTCCCCACTTTACAACTACAACTGGAGTGTAAATTCAATTCATTGAAAGTAACATTCCACATAAGGATTTGTCATTAAAAAGTCAGATCCAATGGCATAGTCCCTTGGGAAGAGAGCAAGAGCGTGATAGTTCAATCTCCAGACTCCACAGAGACAGACAGATCTCCCAGGACAGATGATGGGGGTCAACCGGATAACCTTTTCCTGGCACCTCCCTACTGGGCGTCAGTCATACCCAGGTCATACCTTGCACATCGCACACAACCCTGCTGCTAAGAATATACAGCCTAACCCCCAAAAAAGACAGGGAGACGGGGACCTTCCTCAGAACTCACCACCACACTCCTCACACTAATGACACTGAATACAGTAGTGGCGGGGGGAAGGGTGAGGGAGGCCATTGGGACAGGACAACTTCCGACTAAGGCATGCAAGAATTTAGAAAGGGTCGTCTGGCTGTGCACAGCCCATCAATGAGGTGGCCCGGCAGCCTGAGAAAAACCCAGTTGCTATGGAGCATGGGTAGGCCACAGTCCTGCCAGAGAGTGAGAAAGGAGAGAGAGAGAGAGAACACGAGAGAGGGAAGGGGGCGTAGCATTGAGAGTTCCATTTCAAATCTAAACTAGCTGTTTTTATTTCCTACTACGCTCCTATCAGAGAGTAGATCTCACCCATTTCAAGCATTTGAGTTGAGTTCTCTAGAACATCAAATCTGCAAGCATTTCTTTGCAAAGGATATTCTTATACTTCTTGAAAGGATAAGGCTACCGTTATATCAGCAATAAAATAGAAAATCTCCCTATTACACAACATTTCAATCTAATAGAAATAAAACTAAAACAAGCCTTAAAGTGGCACAGAATGCTCCCATGTTTGAAATTAGCTGCCTTTGGGACTCTTTCCTATTCAGAGCACGCTGCCTCTATTGACAAGTCAAACAAGGGTCTTCAGTGTGGGCTAAATTACTACTGCTGACCAAACATGTCACTTTCGCAACTTACTGCCGTGCTGGATGTGCCGTTTCCAGATCCTATTCTCACTCAGTTGGTATTCAGACTAGAGATACCAACACAGCCACGCACGCACACACACACACACACACACACACGCACACACACACACATATTTACAAATAGGCAAGCTCCAACAAACACCCACCACTTGACACACAAAGCTTTTTGCTGAAATAATAGGAAGACACATAAAAAAGCCATTTGTCATTGATCTTATTCTGTTTTGGGTCGTCTAATTTCTTTGGGCGGTCTTGAGAAGAGGAAACTGTAACGACTTCCGCCGAAGTCGGCCCTTCTCCTTGTTCGGGTGGTGTTCGGCGGTCGACGTCATCGACTTTCTAGTCACCACCGATCCATTTTTCAGTTTCGTTTTGTTTAGTCTGTATTACACACACCTGGTTTCAATGCCCCTATCATGTTCCCTATTTAACCCTCTGGCATACATTTCTGTTCTGTCCGTGATTGTTTGTTTCGTTAGTGGTTGTTGTTGGTGCATGTGTGTTTGTTATATTCCCTATGAGGAATTTTTGCTTGTATTTTGAGTAAACGCTGTTGTTTTGCTCAACACCTGTGTCATGCGCTTGACTCCGCTACATCTCTGCACACAAACCCTGACAGAAACAGAGTCCATGAAACCAGTCATGCCCTTATATTGCAGGCAAGACAAATGTAATAGCTATGTTCTTTTTTTAAATTGGCAACGTCAAAATATCAGTGTTAACGTAGAGGGACAAGCTACTCAGAGAATTTCCAATGTACAGTGCATTCGGAAAGTATTCAGACCCCTTACCTTTTTCTACATTTTGTTACAGCCTTATTATAAAACGGATTAAATTGTTATTTTTCCTCATCAATCTGTACACAGTACCCCATAATTACAAAGCAAAAACAGGTTTAGACATTTTGCAAATATATTAAATATAAAAAACTGAAATATCACACAAGAATTCAGATCCTTTACTCAGTACTTTGTTGAAGCACCTTTGGCAGCGATTACAGCCTTGAGTCTTCTTGGGTATCATGCTAAAAGCTTGGATTACCTGTATTTGGGGAGTTTCTCCCATTCTTCTCTGCACATCCTCTCAAGCTCTGTCAGGTTGGATGGGGAGCGTCGCTGCACAGCTATTTTCAGGTCTCTCCAGAGATGTTCAACCGGGTTCAAGTCAGGGCTCTGGCAGGGCCACTCAAGGAGATTCAGAGACTTATCCCAAAGCCACTCCAGTGTTGTCTTGGCTGTGTGCTGTAAACGCTGCGTGTAACACATCCGGTGTCAGGATAAATAAAATGCAAGGTCTGCTAACTTTCTTTAATTATGTTTAATTACCGCAAACAATGAATGGCAAATGCAATTTTCGTATATACGGGTTCGCTGTTTCACCGCGCAGGATGAACAGAGAACTGGCACGAAGTACGTAAACAGCTGTTCTTATACCGCGATGACGTCGTTTCAACGCGTCTGTTGGCCTATCACAGTAGAGGCTGGGCCTGGTTTAGACTCTGCCCCCCTTGGCGCGTTCCTTTGTCCACCTCTGGTTGCTGGGTAGATTAGCTCCGTCTTGGGTCTGGATGTGTATAAGAGACAGGATTAGCTCCGTCTTGGGTCTGTCGATTCTACACTAAAACAGTTCCTAATATGGTATTGTCCAGTATTCTAACCTCCTGGTTGGTCTAGAGAGATGCACCCCTCCCCTCTCCAGACTGTCCACAACAAACTATACTGCGGGGGGTGTGTGTGTATGTGTGTAACAAAACAATATTCCTCTTCAACCAATATGCTAACAGGCTATTATGCATAAACATAAATCCTAACAGTGCTTAGGGTCTTTGTCCTGTCGGAAGGTGAACCTTCACCCCAGTCTGATGTCCTGAGTGCTCTGGAGCAGGTTTTCATCAAGGATCTCTCTGTACTTTCCTCCATTCATCTTTCTCTCAATCCTGACATCCCCACAGCATGATGCTGCCACCACCATGCTTCATCGTAGAGATGGTGCCAGGTTTCCTCCAGGCGTGACTCTTGGCATTCAGTCCAAATAGTTCAATCTTGGTTTCATCAGACCAGAGAATCTTGTTTCTCAAGGTCTAAGTCCTTTAGGTGTCTTTTGGCAAACTCCAAGTGGGCTGTCATGTGCCTTTTACTGAGAAGTGGCTTCCGACTGCCCACTTTACCATAAAGRCCTGATTGGTGGAGTGCTGCAGAGATGGTTGTCCTTCTGGAAGGTTCTCCCATCTCCACAGAGGAACTCTGGAACTCATTCAGAGTGACCATTGGGTTCTTGGTCACCTCCCTGACCAACGCCCTTCTCCCCCGATTGCTCAGTTTGGCCGGGCGGCCAGCGCTGGTCTTGGTGGTTTCAAACTTCTTCCATTTAAGAATGATGGAGGCCACTGTGTTCTTGGGGACCTTCAATGCTGCAGAAATGTTTTGGTACTCTTTTCCAGACCTGTGCCTCGACACAATCCTGTCTCGATGCTCTATGGACAATTCCTTCGACCTCATGGCTTGGTTTTTGCTCTGACATGCTCTGTGAACTGTGGGACCTTATATAGACAGATGTGTGCCTTTCCAAATCATGTCCAATCAATTGAATGTAACACAGATGAACTCCAATCCAGTTGTAGAAACATCTCAGGAATGATCAATGGAAGCAGGATGCACCTGAGCTCAATTTCGAGTCTCATAGCAAAGGGTCTGAATACTTAGGTAAATAAGGTATTTCTGTTAATTTTTAATACATTTACAATAATGTCATTATGGGGGTATTGGGTATTGTGTTTAGAATGATAAGGGGAAAAATAATTGAATCCATTTTAGAATAAGGCTGTAATGTAACAAAATGTGGGGGAAATTAAGGGGTCTGAATACTTTCTGAAGGCACTGTATTGTTGCATTATCAGAATCATATTTACTTGGATACTCCATGGTTCATGTTTCCTATGAGTGGTTGGATTTTTAGCTACCCTTGTGCAAAAAGTAGGAATCAATCTTATGTTCCTTCTCCTCATTTGATTTCTTTTAGTTGATACCGATTTGTTTCCCCCCCAAAAGTAACAATTGCCTAACTATCAGGCTCAAAATGAGTACTGAGTGTGGGCCTCTAGAACATCTCACTGTAACGTCCACAATACGATCACAGAACACATTTTAATATCAGGTGTAGACCGGGTCACGGGATGCGTTTAGCAGTCATTCAACTTTATCGTAGAGACCTCTGTTAATTGGTATGACATGTAGTTTTTTCTCCATCTAGTCTTCTTTAGTGATAGATGTAGCATCCAGTGCAGTGCTGAAGAGATGTCCAGCTCACTCGTGGAGATGCTAATGTTTGGTCCTATTAAATCCGCTTGCATAAAGATCTCTGTCCCTTATTGCAATTAACTTAATATCTCATCACCTCTGATTAGGTTCCCAAGTAAGTGATGGGGTGTGCGAAGGCTTGGCCCATGGAAAACTTGGATAACCCTCAATTTCAGACCGGGAAACTGAAAAGTGACAGCAAGTAGCTATGGAGAATCTCTCAGGCTGGACGGACTACATAACATGGAGGACAGAAACCAAAGAGAGTTAAAAAAAAAAAAACTGAATTTTTTTGGTGCGACTAACAGCCTTTGTCTGGGCAATAAAAGGACAAATTCATTGGTCGGAAAACAACTTCCTGAGCATTTCTTCCAGTTTGAAGTGTGACGTTTGCTTAGCCTGGCAGCATTTAGGGACACAGGAGAGAAATCTCTAACGCTTGGGTTAACCTGAAGTTTCCATGATAATTTCTCCCCTCCGTTATTTAGCTGGAAGGGCCCCAGCTGTTAATTCTTTATAAATAGCGTGTAGCTCAGATCCCCTCCAGGGAGAATGGGGCTCAGTGGAGTAGCTTGGGAACAAATCGGGCTGGAAAAAGCACACAACATACACAATTTGACAAACATATGGGATCATTGCTGGAGATTAAAGTGAGTTATATGTGACTTGAGTGGATTCAACAATGAGCAAATTAGAAGAGCAGCAGCAATCGTAGTTGAGCTGGAATATGAGAAGTGACAGAGGTTTGCAGGAAAAAAACTAAATTCCCAAATTTTTGGGAGGGGGAATAAGTTACCAAAAGTTTGAAAATCTCATATTTGACTCGTAGCCTACATACACAGCAAATATTTCTGGAGTAACAATGAATTTACTAAAATCATTCAAATAGAATCAAAATGATAATTTGAATGTGTTGGCATCAGCTCATTGTGCTAATGTATCTGGTATTTCATTCTTCCTGCATACTTTCATAATCTTAAAATTAAATGAACTAATATATAAGAGGGGGAAAAACTTCAACAGAGGAACATTTTTGTGCAATGGCAATGTTGAAGGCCTTGTCTCTAGCTTGGTCAACATAACTGGTCCAGGGAGGTTGTAGGATTCTATGTCCTATTTGGAATTATGTCAGAGTTCCAGAAACCAGATACAATGTAACATAGCTTAGTGAACACGTGAATAATCAACAACAACAAAATATATACAGTAGCAGTCAAAAGTTTGGACACGCTTACAACTCATTCCAGGATTTTGTTTATTTTTACGATTGTCTACATTGTAGAATAATAGTGAAGACATCAAAACTATGAAATAACACATATGGATTCATGTAGTGTGTTAAACAAATCAAAATATATTTTATATTTGCAATTCCTGGAATGTATTTCAGTTAACAGGTGTAGTTTGTTAAAAGGTCATTTGTGGAATATCTTTCCTTCTTAATGCGTTTGAGCCAATAAGTTGTGTTGTGACAAGGAATGGGTGGTATACAGAAGATAGCCCTATTTGGTAAAATACCAAGTCCATATTATGGCAAGAACAGCTCAAATAAGCAAAGAGAAACGATAGTCCATCATTACTTTAAAACATGAATGTCAGTTAATGCGGAAAATTTCAAGAACTTTGAAAGTTTCTTCAAGTGCAGTCGCAAAAACCATCAAGCGCTATGATGAAACTGGCTCTCATGAGTACCGCCACAGGAAAGGAAGACACAGAATTATCTCAGAGAATAAGTTTATTAGAGTTAACAGCATTAGAAATTGCAGCCCAAATAAATGCTTCACAAAGTTCAAGTAACAGACACATCTCAGCATCAACTGTTCAGAGGAAACTGCTTGAATCAGGCCTTCATGGTCGATTTGCTGCAAAGAAACCATTACTAAAGGACACCAATAAGAAGAGACTTGCTTGTGCCAAGAAACACGAACAATTTACAAATTTGAGATTTTTGGTTCCAACAGCAGTGTCTTTGTGAGACGCAGAGTAGATGAACAGATGATCTCCCCAATTGTGGTTCCCACCGTAAAGCATGGAGGATGAGGTGTGATGACTGTCTGTGATTTATTTAGAATTCAAGGCACACTTAACCAGCATGGCTACCACAGCATTCTGCAGCGATACACCATCCCATCTGGTTCGCGCTTAGGCAGACTATAATTTGTTTTCCAACAGGACAATGACCCAACATACCTCCAGGCTGTGTAAGGGCTATTTGACCAAGAAGGAGAGTGATGGAGTGCTGCATCCGATGACCTGGCCTCCACAATCACCCGACCTCAACTAAATTGAGATGGTTTTGGATGAGTTGGACCGCAGAGTGAAGGAAAAGCAACCAACAAGTGCTCAGCATATGTGGGAACTCCTTCAAGTCCGTTGGAAAAGCATTCCAGGTGAAGCTGGTTGAGAAAATGCCAAGAGTGTGCAAAGCTGTCATGGCTACTTTGAAGAATTTCAAATATATACTTTTTTGGTTACTACATGATTCCATATGTGTTATTTCATAGTTCTGATGTCTACACTATTATTCTACAATGTAGAAAATAGTAAAAATAAAGAAAACCCTTGAATGAGTAGGTGTTCTAAAACTTTTGACCGGTAGTGCACGTTGATTTGATTTGAAATGGTGGGGGGAATTTGAGATGCTTTTGGTGAGCCTTGGACATTCAAGGAATCAAAGTGATAACTAATGTGAAGGCGGGTGTTCCTGTGTGGGAGCCCTGAGAACAGCAGACCCGCTTTATCCCATGCCTATATCTCCCATTACTAGACAAGGGGCAGAGCAGGTTGAGTTCAAGCGCAACAAATTACCTAAATATGGGGTGAAAAGCCTTTGAAGGACCTCAAATGGACTGTTGAAAATAATAATAATAAAAGAGATGAGAAGATTTAAGAGGCCCGTTGAGGGAACACAATGCTCAATAGCTGTCCATAATTTTACAAACTCGCCAGCGGACGAAAGTGGGTATCTTTTTTTACTTTGTTTATCCTTTCTTTGGAGGGGGCTGCCATTAAACAGAAGGGAGAGGAAGAAAAGTTGGAAAAAACGTCATTTTCAGCCTGAGTGGTTTCTTCAAATGAAATCTAAAGGCCGAAACTCAAAGGGTTCTTTGGTTGGGGGATCTTTAAAAGGAAGCGCAGCAGTGGACGTGTTTGGCATTTGGTGACCTTTCTGCCGCTTGGTGCACTGTACAGTCAGAGGCTCAAACATAAACAGAAATCATGTTTAACTTCCCTTTTTCTCCCTCACATCTGTTCCCATGCCCTGAAGGCAGCACGATTGCACAGTTACAAAGATGTGAACACTTAAGCTAATATAAGTGAGTGATTGACAGCTGACTTAAAGGAAAAGCTTTTGGGCAGACTGAAGACGTGTGGGACAGACAAACTTAACTTGAGACTTATTGTCTTTACGCAAACTTCCCATGGCAGGGCAACTGTTTACAACATAAAGTCGTTGAGACCATCCACTCATACACACCTCAATACTACAGTCACAGTCTTGCCAGTTTTCCAAGGTGAGAATGTTATAAAGTAGGCAAACATAAAGGACTGAAGCCGACTTTCAAAATCCTAACGTCACTGAGCCTCTCACATTAAACAACAGGCTTTTCTGTATTTATTTATTTATGTTGCTTTGCCAACGTAGTGATGCGCAGACTTAAGGATATGGTACAGACAGGGGGTTACACACTACAAGATTCTTCACTTGGTCGTGAGGATTGTCGATACCACGCTGTCTCACCTACAACGAGCTGTGGCTCAAAGCAGCCTCATAAAAGTTTTCCTTCAGACATTCACGCTTGCCATACGGAGTTGAAATGTAACTGACCGCCTAGATTCGGTGTTATGTAGCAACATTTGAAATTGTGTGTTTTACTTTGGACAAGAGTAGAGACTCAGAGCTAGAAAATGGGATATCATACACTGCAGTTGAGGAACAATGGAAAAGTAATTCTGCTTTGGAAGTTGCTAAATTTGAAACCCCACGTTTTGAGAAAATGGCCCTTGAATGCTTTGGTACACCTACTGGAGAGCTCTTCTTTGTCTAGACCCATTCAGCATCGTTCACACCCTCTTAAGCCTTAGCCCCACCCATCTCTTTAAGGATTCTCATGTGAGTCTATGTGGTAAACACAAACACACGCTATATCAAATAAAATCGATGTTTATTTGTCACATGCACAGATGGTGTAAACGGTTACTAGCATAGTGGTTACTAGCATAGTAGCAATATCAAAAACAGATACAAATATTTAAAATATGTTTTCTCATTATTAGATGGCGCTTACCCGACACACTTGTCTAAATTGATGGGTCATGTGAAGGAAGAGCTATAACCACCCACATCTAGCTACGTGGATGGGTCACTATTATCCGGCCGAAGTGGAACCTTTTGTTTAGACATGTAGCTAGCTAGGTAGCTAGCTAAACAATGAACCGGAATAATCCCAACTAATACTACTACCAATACAAAGTATTGTAGTATGAATCTGCAGGTAGCTAAAGCTAAACAAACAAGGTTCAATGTTAGCTAGCTAACATTAGGCTATAACTAGCAATGCAAATGGTTTTCTGATTCGAATAATATTACTACACAGATCATACACGTAACGTTAGCTATCGAGCCAGCAAGCTAGCTAACTAACAGTACACTTTAACTTAAAATAAAAAAATAAAAAATTCTGACAAAATTAGAAACATATATCTGAAAATGTAGCTAGACTATTACCCGTATACATGGATGAACGCTTCACGGCAGACTTGAAACATTTAACGTTTTGTTTGTAGATACATCATTTGGCTAGCATTGTGTCAAGTCACTCCGGTTCACACTGAACATGGCGTGTGCAGAAAGTAGACCATCACTTTTTCCAACTGAACTTTCGATAGCGCCTGCTAAATTCAGGGCATCAATGTTGTTGAAAGTAGCAAAACTTTTGTAGTTCTAATAAATGTTTACGTTCAAATGCCGCTCCTGTGGGGTAGTGACATGGACATACGCCTAATTTCCTGAAACAAGTCACAAATATCTAGCCAACATTTTTCAATTGAAAAACATTGTTTGTGAACTTTCGAGCTGTAACGATTTGACACTTTGGCTTTGGTTAAAGGCAAGTACAAACGCATACTAGTAGTAGTCATCGCTCCTGCTCGAGAGTCTACACATCCTGTGTGATGGGAAACAAGATCATCATCTCACTGGCTTCTTCTCTTGCCTCATTGGCTATTGCTGATCACTGTTCTCAAAACTTGTCGTTGCACATCTCACACTACAAGAGCATTGCAGATTTTGTGTCTATAAAATCAAACATGTTTGAAAATATTGGGACGTCTGGGACTGGTTGCCCTCAGATTGCGTTTCTAAACCGCTCACATTAAAACTAGCATCGGTGACGGAGTAGGCAACGACATGGGGATTTTTGTAAAAAAAATATTTTAGAAGCAATGATAGAAAGCACTTTTCAAAATCGTTTGACATGCTCGTCACCATTGTATGACTAGAGCCTGAGCGATATGGTATTTTTGGGTCCGATACCGATTTTAGAGAGGCAAAAGACACCGATTACCGTTAGATCTGCTGATATAAAGTAATTTAGAGGTGGAAAGAATTCTTATTTTTTTTATTAAAAAATGACACAATAATTTTTTGCACTAATTACCAGATACTCTAAATTATGATTTAACAAAATATAACATTGTACATTATTTATAAAAAAATTATTTGTGGTTTACAGGATATCCACCAAAAAGCAACTACATCCTCTATAAATACAACAGTAAATATAAAACTTGTTTAGTTTACCTTCTTAGGTACAAGTTAAAGATGTGGCACTGTATAAGAAGTATGCAAAAGTGTTTGTGCTAGACCACCACAAGGGGTGGCTGGCTGAATTATTTAAACTTTATCTCAAAGTAAATCTGAAATTGCACTGTTACAAATTCACAAATAAGCATTGAAATGCAGTAGTAACATGCCGTTCATAATGCCATCGCTACTTGTCAACGGCAGCTTTGTCTTGAGTAGATTTACTACAGTGTTTAAAACAGTCAAAGGTTATGTAAACAAACACTTTATGGCAACCTCGTAATGAGTACATTATGACACGCACAAGCTAGCTGTTCATTACGACAATGTTTTCTTACAGAACCCATACGTACATTACCCTGTCA
Organism: Salvelinus sp. IW2-2015; assembly: GCF_002910315.2. Classification (NCBI taxonomy): domain Eukaryota; kingdom Metazoa; phylum Chordata; class Actinopteri; order Salmoniformes; family Salmonidae; genus Salvelinus; species Salvelinus sp. IW2-2015. The sequence continues at coordinate 20,940,869 of NC_036871.1, forward strand.
ATACAACATATATTGGCTATAAATGTCAACTGCAAATGGCATGCGCTGGTGCCCGGAAACGTTTACGCAGGAAAATTCTTGCCGGACTGGTTTTAGTCACACATTCTAATTTAGCTAGATAACTAATGCTAGCTACTTATCTCCCATGTTAGCACATGGCCCAAATGATAGATCTGTGCCAAATGTCTTGCTTTTTGAAGATTGCATATTTTGGAAAACAAACTAAATAAACCCACTAGCTAACATAATAGGCCTAGACAGTAACAGTATTATTTTTGTGTCGAGTGTTCACTTTGGCGCCAGTCCAGTGTTAGCACACAAGTAGCACAGATATCTAGCTAACTATATTGCTGGCTAGATAGCTAAGCTAACAACCTTGCTGGCTAGCTAGCCTGCTAACGTTAACTAAGTGAGAGTGTGATGAGGACAGGGCTGCTTGATTGGTGTACATTTTTTCATTTACAAATACGCTGGCTGTTATAAGCTACTCACTGTTAAACCACCATGCTTACTCTCTCTCTCACATTGTGACCTTGGGCTGAATGATGTTCAATGAGCAGCTAGTAGAGAGCCCTCTTCAGGTAACCATTGAAAATGTTTTAAAAAATACCTCAAATGAGCAGACATATTTGTTTGTTCTATGTACAGTTGAAGTCGGAAGTTTACATACACCTTAGCCAAATACATTTAAACTCAGTTTTTCACAATTCCTGACATTTAATCCGAGTAAAAATTCCCTGTCTTACGTCAGTTAGGATCACCGCTTTATTTTAAGAATGTGAAATGTCAGAATAATAGTAGAGAGAATGATTTATTTCAGCTTTTATTTCTTTCATCACATTTCCAGTGGGTCAGAAGTTTACATACACTCAATTAGTATTTGGTAGCATTGCCTTTAAATTGTTTAACTTGGGTAAAACGTTTTGGGTAGCCTTCCTCAAGCTTCACACAATAAGTTGGGTGAATTTTGGCCCATTCCTCCTGACAGAGCTGGTGTAACTGAGTCCGGTTTGTAGGCCTCCTTGCTCGCACACGCTTTATCAGTTCTGCCAACAAATTTTCTATAGGCTTGAGGTCAGGGCTTTGTGATGGCCACTCCGATACCTTGACTTTGTTCTCCTTAAGCCATTTTGCCACAACTTTGGAAGTATGCTTGGGGTCATTGTCCATTTGGAAGACCCATTTGAGACCATGTTTTAACATCCTGACTGATGTCTTGAGATGTTGTTTCAATATATCCACATAATTTTCTTTCCTCATGAAACCATCTATTTTGTGAAGTGCACCAGTCCCTCCCGCAGCAAAGCACCCCCACAACATGAAGCTGCCACCCCCGTGCTTCGCGGTTGGGATGGTGTTCTTCGGCTTGCAAGCCTCCCCCTTTTTCCTCCAAACATAACAATGGTCATTATGGCCAAACAGTTCTTTTTTTGTTTCATCAGACTAGAGGACATTTCTCCAAAAAACTTTGATCTTTGTCACCATGTGCAGTTGCAAACCGTAGTCTGCCTTTTTTATGACGGTTTTGGAGCAGTGGCTTCTTCCTTGCTGAGTGGCCTTTTTGGTTATGTCGATATAGGACTCGTTTTACTGTGGATATAGATACTTTTGTACCTGTTTCCTCCAGAATCTTCACAAGTTCCTTTGCTGTTGTTTTGGGATTGATTTGCACTTTTCACACCAAAGTACGTTCATCTCTAGGAGACATAACGCGTCTCCTTCCTGTGCAGTATGACGGCTGCATGGTCCCATGGTGTTTATACTTGCGTACTATTGTTTCTACAGATAAACATGGTACCTTCAGGCGTTTGGAAAATGCTCCCAAGGATGAACCAGACTTGTGGAGGTCTACAATTTTTTTTCTGAGGTCTTGGCTGATTTCTTTTGATTTTCCCATGATGTCAATCAAAGAGGCACTGAGTTTGAAGGTAGGCCTTGAAATACATCCACAGGTACACCTCCAATTGACTCAAATTATGTCAATTAGCCTATCAGAAGCTTCTAAAGCCATGACAATTTTCTGGAATTTTCCAAGCTATTTAAAGGCACCGTCAACTTAGTGTATGTTAACTTCTGACCCACTGGAATTGTGATACAGTGAATTATAAGTGAAATAATCTGTCTGTAAACACTTGTTGGAAAAATTACCTGTGTCATGTACAAAGTAGATGTCCTAACCGACTTGCCAAAACGATAGTTTGTTAACAAGAAATTTGTGGAGTGGTTGAAAAACGAGTTTTAATGACTCCAACCTAAGTGTATGTAAACTTCCGACTTCAACTGTATATAATATTGGCATAAGTGGAATAATATTATGTAATAATATTGGCATCTGTGGAATAAAGACCAATACAAATATTTCTGTGAAAGGCTAATATCGTCCGATAATATCGGTCATCTTATTTATCGGTCGGGCTCTACTCGAGGTGGGGCTTTGAGTTGTTTTCTCCATTTGGCTGTTCCCAAGAGACGAGCAGGAGAGCAGCAGTCAGACAGGATGCTACTCATTGTCCTACCACATCTAAATGAGGTCCCGAGCAGACAAATGTGCAAATCCCTCACCCCACTCCCTTCCCCAACATATCTTCTCTCAAAGCATAAAAGACATCTAGCTGTCTCGTAAAACGGTCTGCCAAAACCTCATCCGGCTGCCAATTCAGGGAAAGTGAGCCCAAAAGCTATAAAAGCTGTTAGAGAGCTATTCAAAAGATAAGGCCTTCCTTAGAAAGGTTGGAAAGAGTCAGACTTGGGTTTCTAAAGCACAATTGCAAGCAAAATGATACCAGCCTGTCCATGCTATGTAAAAACTCTGCTTGAATAGATAGAAAACCAGGACAAACTATTTTAGCAGCAAGGGAAATTAAGTATACAATGTCTAAAACATAACTAGGTATAACTATCTGTATATACACTATATATACAAAAGTATGTGGACACCCCTTCAAATTAGTGGATTTGGCTATTTCAGCCACACACGTTGCTGACTAGTGTATAAAATCGAGCACACAGCCAAGCAATCGCCATAGACATACATTGGCAGTAGAATGGCCTTACTGAATAGCTCAGTGACTTTCAACGTGGCACCGTCATAGGATGCCATCTTTTCAACAAGTCAGTTTGTCAAATTTCTGCCCTGCTAGAGCTGCCCCGGTCAACTGTAGGTGCTGTTATTGTGAAGTAGAAAGTCTAGGAGCAACAGCGGCTCAGCAGCAAAGTGGTAGGCCACAAAAGCTCACAGAACGGGACCGCTGAGTGCTGAAGCGCATAGCCCGTAGAAATCGTTTGTCCTTGGTTGCAACACTCACTACCGAGTTCCAAACTGCCTCTGGAAGCAAAGTCAGCACAATAACTGTTTGTCTGGAGCTTCATGCAATGGGTTTCCATGGCTGAGCAGCCACACACAAGCCTAAGACCACCATGCGCAATGCCAAGCATCAGTTGAAGTGGTGTAAAGCTTGCCGCCATTGGACTCTGGAGCAGTGGAAACGTGTTCTCTGGAGGGATGAATCACGCTTCACCATCTGGCAGTCCGACGGACGAATCTGGGTTTGGTGGATGCCAGGAGAACGCTACCTGCTCCAATGCATAGTGCCAACTGTAAAGTTTGGTGTAGGAGGAATAATGATCTGGGGCTGTTTTCATGGTTCAGGCTAGGCCCCTTATTTAAAGTAAAGGGAAATCTTAAAGCAACAGCATACAATGACATTCTAGACAATTCTGTGCATCCAACTTTGTGGCAACAATTTGGGGAAGGCCCTTTCCTGTTTCAGCATGACAATGCCCTTGTGCACAAAGCGAAGTCCATACAGCAATGGTTCGTCAAGATCGGTGTGGAAGAACTTGACTGGCCTGCACAGAGCCCTGACCTCAACCCCATCAAACACCCTTGAGATGAATTGGAATGCCGACTGCGAGCGAGGCTTAATCGCCCAACATCATTGCCTGATCTCATTAATGCACTTGCGGCTGAATGGAAGCAAGTCCCCACAGCAATGTTCCAACATCTAGTGGAAATCCTTCCCAGAAGAGTGGATGCTGTTATAGCAGTAAAGGGGGGACCAACTCCATATTAAAGTCCATGAAATGTTTGACGATCAGGTGTCCACATACAGTAGATACTTTTAATCATGTAGTGTATGTAATGCAATATACTGTATGCAAGGGAGCCATGGCAGTGAAGCAGTGACAGTTAGTGATGGCGGGAGAAGGGTTCGGTCCTGTGGAATGACTAGCATCACTGTCTGTCAGTAGAAGACAACAGACTCAGCCATTGCGACTGGAGCATGGGGGAACCAATCACAGAAGGGGAGGGAAATGGAGGGGAGGATCTTTGGCTCTTATCTACCTTTGACTTCACGTTTGGACCTCAAGGTTCGACCTCAGGGTTTGACCTTAATCATTCAACCTTACTTTTTTCCTGTCCAGATAAGAGAGGTTTAACATTCTATCTCTATCTCTTTTTCTGTTTTACTAACAGCAGTGTGAAATTTGAAGTTTGAAAATGTTGTTGTGAAGAACATGTGATGTTGTTGTTACTGAGGTCTTGGTCTGAGCATATTTACAGCCAGGGACACACTGTCCAGACAATTACAGAAGTGGCTGCTGCAACAGCCACATCGGCCAAGTCAAACAATCAGCCTGTAGTATACCTGCTTGACAGACACATGGGTCCGATTGGGTAAAGCCACACAAGGTCCAGTTACTTCAGTACTACTACTATAGCCAGCCACTATCCCCAGTATTTCTTAGAAGCCAATCATCTTCTCAGTAGTTAAACATCGAAAAGGATGAAGGCATGGCATACAAGATTAGGGATGGTCAAAACCAGTTTCTTACAAACTATGTAAACATAAGACACATAGACAATACATAAAAAGACAAATGGAACTTCAGAAATTCAAGCTAGTGTCTTGTAGAATCACATCGATCAAGTACAGGTAACACCTTGTTGACGACGATAAATAGGGTAGGCACGTCTTCAAATGATAGGCTGAACCAAAATAAAAAATATTCACACAAAATACTACCAAAAGAGCATTCAAATGAAAGTGATATTTATTGACTTTATCCCAAGTAAATGTATAATCAAAATGACCTTCCAAGCTCTTTGGTTCATATGCAATAATCTTTCATTTTGAGTGCGAAACAATCATTTCATTTTCCTTTGATCAAATTATAAAATATTTTGGGGAGGACAGAATTGATAGCCTTTTCGGTTCCCAATTGGATTCTCTCTAACACAGTACAAATGTGGCACTATTAACATAAGAAATGTAGACAGTAGGTCTACAGTAAAATATTACTGCAAAACTACACAAACTTTACTTCACTACTGGCTGTGCAGTAGCTGGTGACAGCTAATGAGACCTCCACATTAAATCATGTTACAAATGTTTCTACAACTAGCTAGAATTCTAACTATATTTACTTTCTCTAATGAACATAGTTAGCAACAATAAAAATGGTATTTATTATGGCTTTTATTTAATTAGCCTACATTTTGTTAGGTAGGCCTATAGGCCTCTTCAATTCACCTCCAGTTAGCTGATCCTTGGAACATCTCTGTACAGAGCTCATAAGGGGAGCGTAGGGTCAACTGATGGTCAACAGCTGTACACTGCTATTCGTCATCAATGACAACAATACTGCTCATGTGAGTAGCTTCAATAAGAACTGATTTCAAATCGGACAAAAAGAACACTGCCTCTGACAAGGTGTGTGTGAGGAGATCAGTAATGTGGGGG
>NC_036871.1:20946634-21074803 GCF_002910315.2 Salvelinus sp. IW2-2015
GGCTGAATAGAAATACAAACAAAAACCCCAACTCACCACAATCACCGAAAATGACTTTTCCTCCATGCTTCAGTCAGGGGGCGCTTTCAAGTGGAGGGACCTCTTTCTCTTTCGTGACGATGTGGTCTATGTCTGTGCTGCTGTGTGTCTCTTTTTGGGACTCGTCTTCTTCTGGACACTGGTGTGCTTCAGTAGCAGCAGCTCGCGTGCGGCTTCGCCCCGTTGCTCACTCGATTCCCTTGTTTCAGACCGCAGCTGAAGTGGCGTCTTTGCTTTGTGTTAATTCTCCCCTAATCCAGGAACGTTTCTATGCTGTGAAACAGACATGTGACAAGGAGGGGGGTGGAGGCAACACTTTAAGTTCCTTTCCCAATTTCAAACAATTTCATCACTGGAAAAATGTCACTTTTGTCCCTCCCCGTCTAAATGTTCAGGACACTTGTTTTTAGCTGAGCACCAGTGGTGCTGATATCTCTCCAGATAGGAGAGAAAACTAGATGAGCATTTTCCTGAAAACCCGTCACTGAAACAATGTGCTATTGTACAAACAGATGACTCTACTGTTGGTAAAAAACTCTGACTTCTCATTGACTGCACATTGCACAACAAGTGCAGAGAGCAGTAATCAAAATTAACCCAAGAACATGGGAAATTCACAGTGTATATAAATACTTCTCAGCATAAATTGGTTTGTAACTTAATTTTGCATTTTTCTATTTGATTCAAGTATGTGACAAATGTTAAATTGTTCAACTCAAACACTATATTTGGAGCACTTTGAAATACATTTGGCTACTCTCTGTATCAGGGGAGGACTGTTAATCCTATAAACAAAATAATTTCATGGGAAAATGCAAAGAAAGTCACTATAGCAAAAATGTGTTAAATTGAATTACCCAACAACATGACAATACAATTTATCTAAGTATTATTACAACATTTTTTTAAATATAAAATAATAAATAAATAAAGGCTTCCAGGAAATATGGGCATTATAAAGCTACTATGCCCATTTATCCTTAAGGGGGAAAAGTACAATGAAGTAACACACAGTTAACATATTTAAGCTGATCTATATCTATTTAACTTGTTTTTCAAGTACTGTATGACACATTTTTTGGATGTTTTTGCGTAGGTACAATGTTATATAATATATCCGGAACCTAATCCAAACAATTTAGCCTACTTCTGAAGTCAGGACCCTCGTGCAAAACAACATAATATGACAGTTATAACTTGTAGCTTCACCAGTTTCAAATCTCCCAGGTCATACTTGTCTATTTTACACTCGCCAGGTCTTAACCTCTTCAGACACGTCTTAACCTCTTCAGCCAGGTCTTAACCTCTTCAGCGTCAATGCTTTGGGAGTCTGTTGACCTGACATACCACAGTGTGGTAGAATGGCAAGGCTACTTAGTTAGTCTTGTCCTCAGTTTAACTCAGCAAATGTGAGTCTGACCAACTGACCACTATATTACACTGCCTAGTAGACTATATTCATCATAGTGCTATAATATATTTATGCTACAAAGTACTACTTTAAAAAACTAATTTTGTCTTAGTGTTTTTGAGGGACATACATCAAATCCAAATCATAAACATGACCACAGCAATTCAGCCAAGGCACTTTCTACCACAGGCCTACTTCTCTATCAACACTACATCAAGAGCATGCTGTAAAAAGGTTTGCCAAATATAGCTCCCGTTCAAATGTAACGCACAGATAAATCAAACATGCTCCTTGGCCAAATGTTGAACCCAATGCAACAAAGAAACATTTAAACATTGATTAAAAAACAAGTCTTACCATCACAGAAGTAGCAATGCCCCTCAAAGAGAACAAGGTTTGGGTTTTACCAGACAGCGTAGGCTTTAAAAGGAACTACAAGATAAGATAGGATGTCAGGCTCAACAGTGAGGAACTAACTGGTCTGCAGAGTGTACCGTCCTGTAACTATCCCACGCTCTCCACTCAGTTAGTTCTGTTAATTTCCCTTAGGTCTGCTCTAGTAGTACATATGAGTGTTGCGCCACAACCATTGGAAACCCCTGGGAGGAGTGAAAAGGGGTTATTGGTGGAAAAATACAGGTCTGGTCTCCTTTCCTGTGTTCTCAATCTGAACACCCATTGCCGAGAATGAGTAGACTATGTCCAAATCATCTATTTATTTCTTTGACTAACCTATATCTAACTGCATCGATGTAGAAATGTTCCTGCTGACAATTTAAAAAGGATTAACTAGGCAGTAACTAAGCCTAGGGTTTCTTAGAATATTAGGAAACAATTTACAACATGATCATAACTGTGTAATTATTCTGGTAAGTACAGTGACAAGTTGTTATTTGTCATTGTAACACTGTACACCAAATTCAGTCAATGAAGTATGTTCTACAAATCTAAAAACGAGCTTAATTTAAACTGTTTTAAGTATAATAATAAGTAATAAAGTTACATATTACATTGTACTTACAAGAATAATTAGGCCACACAACACTAAGAGCGCAGTTCATCTATAGGCCTACATGCCCATATGTGACCGACCACCTCGATTTGGTCTTTTGTAGCAAAATTGTGTTTTTTACATTGTCTAAAAGTAGAGACTCAGGAGATACAAAATGGTATATCATACACCACACATTCCCAGTGGGTCAGACGTTTACATACACTCAATTAGTATTTGGTAGCATTACCTTTAAAGTGTTTAACTTAGGTCAAACATTTCGGGTAGCCTTCCACAAGCTTCCCACAATAAGTTGGGTGAATTTTCCCCATTCCTCCTGACAGAGCTGGTGCCACTGAGTCAGGTATGTAGGCCTCCTTGCTTGCACATGCTTTTTCAGTTCTGCCCACAAATTTTCTATAGGATTGAGGTCAGGGCTTTTTGATGGCCAGTCCAATACCTTGACTTTGTTGTCCTTAAGCCATTTTGCCACAACTTTGGAAGTATGCTTGGGGTCAAGACCCAAGACCCATTTGCGACCAAGCTTTAACTTCCTGACTGATGTCTTGAGATGTTGCTTCAAAATATCCACATCTTTTTCTTCCCTCATGATGCCATCTATTGTGTGAAGTGCACCAGTCCTGCAGTGCTGCAGCAAAGCACCCCCACAACATGATGCTGCCACCCCCGTGCTTCACGGTTGGGATGGTCTTCTTCAGCTTGCAAGCCTCCCCCTTTTTCCTCCAAACATAACGATGGTCATTATGGCCAAACAGTTCTAGTTTTGTTTCAGTACGAGCTTTGTCCCCATGTGCAGTTGCAAACCATAGTCTGGCTTTTTTATGGCGGTTTTGGAGCAGTGGCTTCTTCCTTGCTGTTCGGCCTAGGACTCGTTTTACTGTGGATATAGATACTTTTGTACCCGTTTCCTCCAGCATCTTCACAAGGTCCTTTGCTGTTGTTCTGAGATTGATTTGCACTTTTCACACCAAAGTATGTTCATCTCTAGGAGACAGAACGCGTCTCCTAGTAGAATACACAAGGTGCGTTTTCGAAATTTGGCTGTGCATCAGAAGTTTTTCTCTTGTTATGTCAGTCACTAACAGTCACTCAATAAGCCTTGTAAGTTAGTCTAGCCAGCTACAGTATCTAAACTTGTAGTAATCATGAACAAATACCGACCGGACACACAGGGCACGTGCCCAGAGCTCCTGACCTCCAGGGGGCCCCATTGATTTTTTTGGTCAATGTCACTCAGATATCATATTAACATGGCATAAGTCATAGCAAAGTGTGTAGAATTGCAGGAAATTGTTTTGCCCACAAGGTGAAGGGGGTCCCCCAATATAATCTCACTTAGGCCCACCAAAAAGAGGCATGTTTTGAAAACATGAGCTTGGATCACAGGAAAACACTGAATTTCTGAAAAGGTTTAAGAATCTCTGACATAGACCATATCTATGAGATCATCAGGTCCTAGATACACTTGCCGGGAACACATCTTCCTCAATGCTCTCTTTTCTGAGTAGACCTTGGCTTAGGCTAACTTATCGATATTGAGATGGCTCATGTTCGGAAGAAAGATGACTGTATTTCAGGAGGAATTGTGGGATTAATGACCAAAGGTCAACATCTAGCCTGATAACTACGTATTTGCAATTAGGCCATAGGTTCCTTGTTAAGTCAACTTGTATCACTCTAATTAAAAGGTGTAGTGAGGCAGCTAAGCTGAAATATCCATAACGATAGTTAATTTTGTGTAAAAAGCACCAAGTGGGTCTAGCTGTTCGGCTCTAGCCATTTAAAAACAATAATATATTCTAACAATGGGATCAATATTGGCTTTGGTTATGTTTAGCCTATAGATGAATGAGTGAAGTGTCTGCCATCACATCAAGCAGATTAATTCATATTAAGTGGGCAGGTTCTAAAACTTACTTGACCCTTGTCCTATAGCCTCTTCATAGCCAATTTTAGGCTAAGTGGTGTAGTTGAATTCAGCAAATCCCATTACTCTTATCCTAAGCAATGGCAGGAAAAGCAGTAATGACAATCTGCTATGGTATGATTGGCCTCCTCCTACTGTCTCTGTAGTTACATGATACTAAACCTCCTCCCCTACCCTCCACCCACCGCCCCATAGATAGCACTGGGGCTCACACTACAGATCCTCACTGCTGTTTGTTGGGCTAGGGCTAAATATGGCATTAACTTTTGAGAGAGTTCACTAAAACCAAATCCAACCAGCTAAGTGTGCTATTGGGAAAGACATTATAGATAGACTTTAAAAGTTATTTTCGTAGTAATTACTGGCATTATTATCAGTTGTGTTGTTTCGCTTCTCCTTTATAACCCCTCTGTTATGTCTGAGTGGGTAAGAGGACACACTACTTCACCAGAGACAGATATAGGCCTAGACCTAGTGTCAGTTTCGTGGTATAGTGGAGATGTACAAAGTATTGAATTTCACTATTCTGGAGTTTCTGGTTTATGCTAAGGATGAGTGACACCCAACTGGTGTCTGAATATAACGCAAGTTACTCACTGGACTTGAAAAAAATCAATGAACATCTATAAACATTGTGGTCTGGCTGTAATACAGCAAAGCAGCTTCTTGTTGGATTTTTCACTTGTCACTGGGTGAAAACACTAAGCCAAACTCTACTCCAGTCCACCTGACTATAACAGAAAAAGTTGAATGACCTATCGTTGAATTAACAGTGATGACATATGTGACTAATTTCAAGAAGAAGCTAGGCGTGTGTCACACGTCACTGGTTCACAGGATAGGTATTTGAAGATAATTTTTTTGTAGAACTTCCTTCTGGAACATGTGAACTTTCATGTGCCTTAATAACAAACTTTTATGCCATCTGTAAATACGAATAAAATTGTTAAAATTACGAACCTAGTTGGTTTTGCAACGGAAAAAGTCAGGAACCTTCCCGCTAGCCATGATTGGCTGAGATAATGGATGGGCTGGACATGCCAAGAGATTAGTTTGGATCGGTCTGCCATGTAGCCCACTTCTGTCTATAACATGAGCTGCTCAGTATGTGTAGATAATCATTGCTATTGTGGCTATTTTGAAAGATAGCCATGGAGAACTGCAAAATTGTTCCTACTGCTCTCAACAACATTGCTGCCCTGAATTTAGCAGGATCTATCTACAAAGATCAGTTGGAAAAAGTTGTGATGACTACTTTCTGCACACGGTCAGTGTGAACCGGAGTGACTTGACACATCTGGCCAAACAAGCTGTAGCTAGCTACAAACAAAACGGAAAAGACACGCTGCCATGAAGTGTTTATCCATGTAAGGGGAAAGGGGGGTGGGTACCTAGTCAGTGGTCCAAATGAATGTATTCAACTGAAATGTGTCTTCACTCAACCCCTCTGAATCAGAGAGGTGCAGGGGGCTGCCTTAATCGAAATCCACGTCTTCGGTAAGAGTCTATCTAAATGTTTTGATGTAATACGTTTCTAATGCTGTTTTCTTTGCAAGTTAAAGTGTGCTGTTAGATAGCTAGCGAACGTTAGCTCGCTGGCTTGCTAGCTGACATTAAGTGTATGATCTGTGTAGTAATATTATTCGTATCGCAGCAATCCATTTGCATCGCTAGTTATAGCCAAACGTTAGCTAGCTAGCTAACAGTAAACCTAGTTGGTTAGCTTTAGCTACCTTCAGATTAATACGACAGCATTTCATGCATGGTGGCGATCTATGACGATCTGTTTGTACTGTAGCTATGGGTTGGGATTATGGTTCATTGTTTAGCTAGCTACATGTCTAAACAAAAGACTCTACCTCGCCAGATCATTACATGACCCATAGCCAGGTGTCTGGTCATTTATTGTATTTCATGAACATATGTACATGTCTAGACAATAGTGACCCATCCGCTAGATGTGGCTGGGGGGTGGTTATAGCATTTCTATAGTTTAGACAAGTTTAGACAAGTGTGTCTTGGTAAGCATCCCCTAATAATGATAAAATATTGATTTAATATTTTTATCTGGACACTTTCTATTTTTGATATTGTTACTATGCAAGTAACCATTTCACTGCACCGTTTAAACCTTCTGTATCCTGTGCATCTGACAAATAAACTTTGATTTTATTTGATATAGTGTGTGTTTACCAGAGACAGTAAATGTGAAGAACAACATGATCTGCACCAAAGTCAGATTAGGATATAGGCCAAGGACTAGGCAAAGTGTATTTCTGGTTTTTCCTTATTGTATGCTACTACCTTTACCACTTTTAGTCTTAATGTTTGGTTGTTTACTACACTACCTTACTCACTCTGTTTAGCACATGACCTGACGTGAATCCTTGAAGAGATGTGTGGGGCTAAGGCTATATATGCTAACGAGTGCAAACGGGGAACAAAAATATTGCAAAGACAGGCAGTCCAACTCATAAAGTTATACATATAAAGGAGCTACCGATTGTAATTTTTGGTGAGTTTGGACATTTGCAAGCGAATGTGAACAAGAGACATTGTGCAAATGAACAGTCAAGGCTCTGGAGCAGCATGTGTGGGGTCTGGAGTCGCTAGGGCAACAGGACTGCCTGCTCTGCTTGGAGAAGATGGAGGAGGAAACGGCCGAGAGGGGAGAGGAGACAAAATGCAAGGAAATCAAAATATATCAGTGGCAGCTGTACAAATAACTCATCCAAAGGGCTTTGACTTTTCAAACACTTAGATACGCAAGTTAAACTTGGGGGTCGCAGTAACGTAGAATTATTTATTTTTCACACAGGAAAAAAAGTAACAACACATAAGAAGTACTGTATCTTGCTGCGTTTACAAAACGATCTAAAACGCTTCTTATTGTAATTTTTGCTCGGCATCAGACAAATGTTGTGCTTCAGTTGCACTTCTCCACTCGAATGACAATTCACAAACGGAGAGTGCTCTGACTGATGTGTAGCTACGTCTCTCGGTTTAGCTAGCATACTTTTCTCAGGTAAAATGCAAGATTAACTTTAAGAAAAACATTAGGAAGTTTAGCTGGTGTCACGTTCGTCGTATGAATCGGACCAAGGCGCAGCGTGGTATGCGTACATTCTTTATTATTATAAGAATGAACACTGAACAAACTAACCAAAATAACAAAACGAACCGTGAAGCTATATGAATAGTACAGACAGGCAACTAAACATAGAACAAGAACCCACAAACACCAAAGGGAAATGGCTACCTAAATATGATCCCCAATCAGAGACAACGATAAACAGCTGCCTCTGATTGGGAACCATATCAGGCCACCATAAACATACAAATACCTAGACCTATAAAACCCTAGACATACAAAACCCTGGACAATACAAAACCCCTAGACAATACAAAAACTAGCGTATCCACCCTAGTCACACCCTGACCTAACCAAAATATAAAGAAAACAGAGATATCTCAGGTCAGGGCGTGAAAGTTGGCTACATTTTTTCTATGATCAACAGAAATATGATGGCCATGCATAGTTTTTACAAAAAAATATATTGCGTTTTCATTGTAAGCTCATTTAGCCTACTTCTGTGGCTGCCAGCCAAATAGCATTGCACTTCTTTTGTCATCTGATGAAAATTAAGCTATTTTATGCCAAATGTGTAGCACTAATGTATTTTCTGTGAAGAAAAACTATATTTGCACGTCCCTGATCACTCAACGGAAGCAATTTTTTATATTTTTTTATTTATTTTTTACCCCCTTTTCTCCCCAATTTCGTGATTACGTTCGTCTCATCGCTGCAACTCCCCAACGGGCTCGGGAGAGGTGAAGGTCAGGTCATGCGTCCTCCGAAATATGACTTGCCAAACCAGAAAAAAAACATAATCTACACAAAATGACTCATAATGACAAAGCAAAAACAGGTTATTAGACATTTTTGCAAATGTATTAACATTTTTAAACCGAAATATCACATTTACATAAGTATTCAGACCCTTTACTCAATACTTTGTTGAAGGACCTTGACAGCCTCGAGTCGTCTTGGGTATGACGCTACAAGCTTGGCACATCTGTATAGCAGGTTTTCATCAAGGATCTCTCTGTACTTTGCTCCATTCATCTTTCTCTCGATCCTGACATCCCCACAGCATGATGCTGCCACCACCATGCTTCACCGTAGGGATGGTGCCATGATTCCTCCTAACGTGACGCTTGGCATTCAGGCCAAAGAGTTCAATCTTGGTTTCATCAGACCAGAGAATCTTGTTTCTCATGGCCTGAGAGTCTTTAGCTGCCTTTTGGCAAACTCCAAGCAGGCTGTCATGTGCCTTTTACCGAAGAGAGGCTTCTGTCTGGCCACTCTACCATAAGGGCCTGATTGGTGGAGTGCAGCAGAGATGGTTGTCCTTCTGGAAGGTTCTCCCATCTCCACAAAAGAACTCTGGAGCTCTGTCAGAGTGACCATCGGGTTCTTGGTCACCTTCTCGACGAAGACTCTTCTCCCCCGATTGCTCAGTTTGACCAGGCGGCCAGCTCTAGGAAGAATCTTGGTGGTTCCAAACTTCTTCCATTTAAGAATAACAGAGGACACTGTGTTCTTGGGGAACTTCAATGCTGCAGATTTTTTTTTGTACCCTTCCTCAGATCTGTGCCTCGACACAATCCTGTCCCGGAGCTCGACGGACAATTTCTTCGACCTCATGGCATGGTTTTTGCTCTGACATGCACTGTCAACTGTAGGACCTTATATAAACAGGCGTGTGCCTTTCCACATCATGTCCAATCAATTGAATTTACCACAGATGGACTCCAATCAAGTTGTATAAACATCTCAATGATGATCAATGGAAACAGGATGCACCTGAGCTCCATTTTGAGCCTCACAGCAAAGGGTCTAAATACTTAAGTAAATAAGGTATTTAAAAAATAATAATAATAAATTAAAATTTGCAAAAAAAATCTAAAAACCTGTTTTTCTTTGTCATTATGGGGTATTGTGTGTAGATTGACGAGAAAAACATTTTATTTAATCTATTTAAGAATAATGCTGTAATGTAAAAAAAATGTGGGAAAAGGGAAGGGGTCTGAATACTTTCCGAATGCTACGGCATATGCAGGTATCTTAGCTAGCAAACTAGCGAGCCAGCTAACTTTAGTTTATTTAGCCTACTTAGAGATTGATGGCTGAGGCCCAATCAGGGACAATTATGGAAAATCCAACAGCTATGCAGTGCCTTAGACCACTGCGCCACTCGGCCACTCACTAAATTACTAAATTAAGTCTTTGACCACATTGTATTGTTACTTTGGTGCATAAAAACGAATGCATCTTACCCTTTAAGCAAAAGTTTGAGTTACGCACATCAAGTAGGTCCCCCCATATGGTAATACCTATAGAGAACGTATTAAATTACTAGATTACTAGAGTTCAATTCCAGAATTTGGCAAAATGGAAGCCATCTTGGTCAGGGAAAATCCAAAACCAGTCTAATTGGAATGAATGGCAATAGTGGCATACTGTAGGTGATGGCTTTCCTGCCTTTACTTATGCAGGAAAATTAAAGTTAGGCATGTGGTGTATCAAAAAATGTGTAATAGAAATGCTATCACCCCAAAATATTGTTGTTTTTATACCAATTATACCAATACCAAGGTTTTAGACCAATTTTTGGTATAAATAGCCTCTAAAATATATGTAAACAGACCATAAATGTCTCAGATTTAGTTTTCTTGGAAAGCTACTGTATGAGTGCTATTATATGATACAATAGAAACCGTGGATGGATGGCAGCATTCGCGCAAAACTGAAAGCGCGAACCACTGCTTTTAATCAGGGCAAGGTGACCGGAAACATGACTGAATACAAACAGTGTAGCCATTCCCTCCGCAAGGCAATCAAACAAGCTAAGCGTCAGTATAGAGACAAAGTAGAGTCGCAATTCAATGGCTCAGACATGAGAGGTATGTGGCAGGGTCTACAGTCAAACACGGACTATAAAAGGAAAACCAGCCACGCCGCGGACCACGATGTCTTGCTCCCAGACAAACTAAACAACTTCTTTGCTCGCTTTGAGGACAATACAGTGCCACCGACACGGCCCGCTACCAAAACCTGCGGGCTCTCCTTCACTGCAGCCAACGTGAGTAAAACATTTAAATGTGTTAACCCTTGCAAGGCTGCCAGCCCAGACGGAATCCCCAGCCGCGTCCTCAGAGCATAAGCAGACCAACTGTCTGGTGTGTTTACGGACATATTCAATCAATCCTTATCCCAGTCTGCTGTTCCCAAGAGGGCCACCATTGTTCCTGTTCCCAAGAAAGCTAAGGTAACTGAGCTAAATGACTATCGCCCCGTAGCACTCACTTCCGTCATCATGAAGTGCTTTGAGAGACTAGTCAAGGACCATATCACCTCCACCCTACCTGACACCCTAGACCCACTCCAATTTGCTTACCGCCCCAATAGGTCCACAGACGACGCAATCGCAATCACACTGCACACTGCCCTAACCCATCTGGACAAGAGGAATACCTATGTAAGAATGCTGTTCATCGACTACAGCTCAGCATTTAACACCATAGTACCCTCCAAACTCGTCATTAAGCTCGATACCCTGGGTCGCGACCCCGCCCTGTGCAACTGGGTCCTGGACTCCCTGATGGGCCGCCCCCAGGTGGTGAGGGTAGGTAACAACATCTCCACCCCGCTGATCCTCAACACTGGGGCCCCGCAAGGGTGTGTTCTCAGCCCTCTCCTGCACTCCCTGTTCACCCATGACTGCGTGTCCATGCACGCCTCCAACTCAATCATCAAGTTTGCAGATGACACTACAGTGGTAGGCTTGATTACCAACAACGACGAGACAGCCTACAGGGAGGAGGTGAGGGCCCTCGGAGTGTGGTGTCAGGAAAATAACCTCACACTCAACGTCAACAAAACAAAGGAGATGATCGTGGACTTCAGGAAACAGCAGAGCGAGCAGCCCCCTATCCACATCGACGGGACAGTAGTGGAGAAGGTGGAAAGTTTTAAGTTCCTCGCGTACACATCACGGACAAACTGAAATGGTCCACCCACACAGACAGCGTGGTGAAGAAGGTGCAGCAGCGCCTCTTCAACCTCAGGAGGCTGATGAAATTTGGCTTGTCACCACAATTCATCCACAAACTTTTACAGATGCACTTCGAGAGCATCCTGTTGGGCTGTATCATTGCCTGGTACGGCAACTGCTCCGCCCACAAGCGTAAGGCTCTCCAGAGGGTAGTGAGGTCTGCACAACGCATCACCGGGGGCAAACTACCTGCCCTCCAGGACACCAACACCACCCGATGTCACAGGAAGGCCAAAAAGATAATCATGGGCAACAACCACCCGAGCCACTGCCTGTTCACCCCGCTATCATCCAGAAGGCGAGGTCAGTACATCAAAGCGGGGACCGGGAGACTGAAAAACAGCTTCTATCTCAAGGCCATCAGACTGTTAAACAGCCATCACTAACATTGAGTGGCTGCTGCCAACATACTGACTCAACTCCAGCTCACTTTAATAATGGAAATTGATGGGAATTAATCAAAAATGTATCACTAGCCACTTTAAACACTGCCACTTAATATAATGTATATGTATATACTGTACTCTATATCATCTACTGCATCTTGCCATCTTTATGTAATACATGTATCACTAGCCACTTTAAACAATGCCACTTTATATAATGTTTACATACCCTACATTACTCATCTCATATGTATATACTGTACTCTATACCATCTACTGCATCTTGCCTATGCCGTTCGGCCATCGCTCATTCATATATTTTTATTTTTATGTACATATTCTCATTCATTCCTTTACACTTGTGTGTATAAGGTAGTTGTTGTGAAATTGTTAGGTTAGATTACTTGTGAGATATTACTGCATGGTCGGAACTAGAAGCACAAGCATTTCGCTATACTCGCATTAACATCTGCTAACCATGTGTATGTGACAAATAAAATTTGATTGATCAGTCTAAGTCCTATCATCAACTGATTTGAGCCAGTGTCTGTGGCTGTGGATTGACTGCATTGTTTGAATGGTTATTCTAATGTTTGCCTTTCAGTCTGATGAGGGTATACTTTCATACTAAAGGTCGACCGTTTAATCGGAATGGCCGATTAATTAGGGCCGATTTCAAGTTTTCATAACAATCGGATATCGGGAATTTTTTGACGCCGATTTTGCTGATTTAAATATATATATTTTTTATACCTTTATTTAACTAGGCAGTCAGTTAAGAACACATTCTTATTTTCAATGACGGCCTAGGAACAGTGGGTTAACTGCCTTTTTCAGGGGCAGAACGACAGATTTTTACCTTGTCAGCTCAGGGATCAATCTTGCAACCTTACAGTTAACTAGTCCAACGCTCTAACACCTGCCTCACGAGGAGCCTGCCTGTTACGCGAATGCAGTAAGAGACACGGTAAGTTGCTAGCTAGCATTCAACTTTTTTATAAAAAACAATCAATCATAATCACTAGTTATAACTACACATGGTTGATGATATTACTAGTTTATCTAGCGTGTCCTGCGTTGCATATAATCGATGCGGTGCGCATTCGCGAAAATGGACTGTCGTTGCTCCAACGTGTACCTAACCATAAACATCAATGCCTTTCTTAAATCAATCAACAGAAGTATATATTTTTAAACCTGCATATTTAGCTAAAAGAAAGTCAGAGTATATGCAACAGTTTGGGCCGCCTGGCTCATTGCGAACTAATTTGCCCGAATTTTTAGTAATTATGACATAACATTTAAGGTTGTGCAATGTAACAGGAATATTTAGACTTATGGATGCCCCTGTTAGATAAAATACGGAACGGTTCCGTATTTCACTGAAAGAATAAACGTTTTGTTTTCGAGATGATAGTTTCCGGATTCGACCATATTAATGACCTAAGGCTCGTATTTCTGTGTGTTATTATTGATAATTTAGTCTATGATTTGATAGAGCAGTCTGACTGAGCGATGGTAGGCACCAGCAGGCTCGTAAGCATTCATTCAAACAGCACTTTCGTGCGTTTTGCCAGCAGCTATTCGCAATGCTTCAAGCATTGAGCTGTTATTCGACTTCAAGCCTATCAACTCCCGAGATTAGGCTGGTGTAACCGATGTGAAATGGCTAGCTAGTTAGCGGGGTGCACGCTAATAGCGTTTCAAACGTCACTCGCTCT
Source organism: Salvelinus sp. IW2-2015 (assembly GCF_002910315.2). Taxonomy (NCBI): domain Eukaryota; kingdom Metazoa; phylum Chordata; class Actinopteri; order Salmoniformes; family Salmonidae; genus Salvelinus; species Salvelinus sp. IW2-2015. Next base: position 20,960,249 of record NC_036871.1, read on the forward strand.
GAGACTTGGAGTAGTTGTTCCCCTTGCTCGGCATGGGTAATGCTGCTTCGATGGTGGCTGTTGTCGATGTGTTCCTGGTTCGAGCCCAGGTAGCGGCGAGGAGAGGGATGGAAGCTATACTGTTACACTGGCAATACTAAAGTGCCTATAAGAACATTCAATAGTCAAAGGTATATGAAATACAAATCATATAGAGAGAAATAGTCCTAGAATTCCTATAATAACTACAACCTAAAACTTCTTACCTGGGAATATTGAAGACTCATGTTAAAAGGAACTACCAGCTTTCATATGTTCTCATGTTCTGAGCAAGGAACTTAAACATTAGCTTTATTACATGGCACATATTGCACTTTTACTTTCTTCTCCAACACTTTGTTTGTGCATTATTTAAACCAAATTGAACATGTTTCATTATTTATTTGAGGCTAAATTGATTTTATTGATGTATTATATTAAGTTAAAATAAGTGTTCATTCAGTATTGTTGTAATTGTCATTATTACAAATAAATGTTAAATAATCGGCCGATTAATCGGTATAGGCTTTTTTTGGTCCTCCAATAATCGGTATCGGTATAGGCGTTGAAAAATCGTAATCGGTCGACCTCTATTTCATACCAGCATGAATGACAACGCTAAACAAGAAAGACATTTTAAATTTTGAGGCGGCAAAACATGGATGTTGGCCTATATAAAAAATACATGGTATCTGCTACTACTCATAATACTGCATGCCTGGCATTCTGAGATGCTCTCTCATACCAGTCAGGTTAGTTAACACCATCCCGTTAACACCATCCCAAAAACAACAATGAAATATTTGGGCACAAAAGCACACATTGGACACGGCAGTCTCCCTTCAGTTTAATTATAGAGCTTTGGGAAATTTCCATTAGGGCCTACAGTGCTGTGTCTGTCCGTCTCTCACCCATCCCTCATCTTGGGCGTCTTCCTACAATGCAGTAGTGAGTGTCACGGAGACACTCTCCTCATTCACACACTGTGATAACTGAAATGTAGGCTACTCAATAGGTCTAGGCTACACGCGGTATTCGGATTCATTTCATGGTTTTGATTTAGTGCATTGTCGAGTTTTAATGCGGCCTTATGTAAGAGTAGACTACTTGTGTCGTAGCATTACTAGTGGCACAATCCAAATTATATGATACAAATTAGGCCTACTACAAATGTCTTTGATTTAGGCCTATATCAACAATGTTTATGTAACAGGTTTTCAGCATAGTGTAGGGTAAGGTTTAAAGGCAGTGTAGCACTTACAGTGCCTTCAGAAAGTATTCATTTGATGACACTTGACTTATTCCACATTTTTCCGTGTTACAGCACGTGTCAAACTCATTCCACTGAGGGCCAAGTGTGCAGGTTTTTGCTCCTCCTTGAACTTGATTGATGAATTAAGGTCACTAATTATTAAGGAACTCCCCTCACCTGGTTGTCTAGGTCTTAATTGAAAGGAAAAACCAAAAACCCGCAGAAACTCGTCCCTCCGTGGAATGAGTTTGTCACCCCTGTACACAGCCTGAATTCAGAATGGATTCAATTTATTTTTACCCCATAATGACAAAGTGAAAACATGTTTTTAGATATTTTTGCAAATGTAGTGAAAATTAAATACAGAAACATCTCATTTACATAAGTATTCACACCCCTGAGTCAATACATGTTAGAATCACCTTGGGCAGTGATTACAGCTATAAGTCTAAGAGCTTTGCATACGTGAAATGTACAATATTGGGACATTATTATTCTTCAAGCTCTGTTATGTTGGCTGTTTATCATTGCTAAACAACCATTTTCAAGTCATGACATACATTTTCAAGCCGATTTAAGTCAAAACTGTAAATAGGCAACTCAGGAACAATGTCGTCTTGGTAAGCAACTTCAGTCTATATTTGGCCTTGTCTTATAGTTTATTGTCCTGCTGAAAGGTGAATTTGTCTCTCAGAGTCTGTTGAAAAGCAAACTGAACTAGGATTTTGCCTGTGCTTAGCGCTATTCCATTTATTAGAATTTTTTTAACTCCCTCGTCCTTGCCGATGACAAGCATACCAATAACATGATGCACCCCTCCACCATGCTTGAAAATATGAAGAGTGGTCCTCAGTGATGTGTTGTGTTGGATTTGTCCCAAACATAACACTTTTTATTCAGGACATAAAGTTAATTTCTTTGCCACATTTTTTGCAGTTTTACTTTCTTGCAAACAGAATGCATTTTCTGGAATATTTGTATTCTGTACAAGCTTCCTTCTTTTCACTCTATCATTTAGGTTAGTATTGTGGAGTAACTAAATGTTGTTGATCCATCCTCAGTTCTCTTATCTCAGCCATTAAACTCTTTCTGATTTAAAGTCACCATTGTCCTCATCGTGAAATCCCTAAGGACTTTCCTTCCTCTCCAGCAAATGCCTGTATCTTTGTAGTGATTGGGTGTTTATTTTTTGTAAATTTCATTTAACCTTTATTTAACTAGGCAAATCAGTTGAGAACAAATTCTTATTTAAATGAAGGCCTACCCCGGTCAAACCTTAAACCGGATGACGCTGGGCCAATTGTGCACCGCCCTATGGGACTCCCAATCATCTCAGTGCTAGTGATGCCTCTAGCACTGAGATGCAGTGCCTTAGACCGCTGAGCCACTCGGGAGAATTGGTGTATTGATACACCATCCAAAGTGTAATTAATATGCCCCATGCTCAAAGGGATATTCAATGTCTGCTTTTTTTTCATTTTTTTTCATCTACCAATAGGTGCTTTTCTTTGGGAGGCAGGAAAACCTCCCTGGTCTTCGTGGTTGAATCTGTGTTTGAAATTCACTGCTTGACTGAGAGACCTTACAGATCATTGTATGTGTGGGGTATAGAGACTAAGTCCATGCAACGTATTATGTGACTTGTTAAGCCAATTTGTTATCCTGAAATTATTTAGGCTTGCCATAACAAAGGGGTTGAATACTTATTGACTAAAGACATTTCAGCTTTTCATTTTTTATGAATTTGTAAACACCATTAAAAACATAATTACACTTATATTTTGGGCTATTGTGTGTAAGTCAGTGACACAAACTCTCAATTTAATCAATTTTAAATTAAGGCTGTAAAAACAAAATGTGGAAAAAGTCAAGGGGTATGAATAATTTCTGAAAGCACTGTATCTGTACGACTTTAGTGCCACAATACAGGCCTAGGCTAGGCCTAATTCTGGTTTCACACTGCTTTGTGAAAACATAATACAGTACCAGTCAACATTTTGGACACCGACTTATTCAAGGGTTTTTCTTTATTTTTACTATTTTCTACATTGTAGAATAATAGTGAAGACATCAAAACTATGACATAACACATATGGAATCATGTACAGTAGTAACAAACAAAAAAAGTGTTAAACAAATCAATATATATTTATATTTGAGATTCTTCAAAGTATCCACCCTTTGCCTTGATGCCAGCTTTGCACACTCTTGGCATTCTCTCAACCAGCTTCACCTGGAATGCTTTTCCAACGGTCTTGAATGAGTTCCCACATATGCTGAGCAGTTGTTGGCTGCTTTTCCTTCACTCTGCGGTCCAACTCATTGTGTCTTGAATTCTAAATACAGCACTGACAATGTCACCAGCAAAGCAACCCCACACCATAACACTTCCTCCTCCATGCTTCACGGTGAGAACCACACATGCGGAGATCATCCATTCACTCTGCATCTTACAAAGACATGGCGGTTGGATCCAAAAATCTCAAATTTGAACTCATCAGACCAAAGGACAGATTTCTACCGGTCTAATGTCCATTGCTCATGTTTCTTGGCCCAAGCAAGTCTCTTCTTATTATTGGTGTCCTTTGGTAGTGGGTTCTTTGCAGCACTTCGGCCATGAAGACCGGATTCACGCAGTATCCTCTGAAAAGTTGATGTTGAGATGTGTCTGTTACTTGAACTTTGTGAAGCAATTGTTTGGGCTGCAATCTGAGGTGCAGTTAACTCTAATGAACTTATCCTCTGCAGCAGAGGTAACTCTGGGTCTTCCTTTCCTGTGGCGGTCCTCATGAGAGCCAGTTTCATCACAACACTTGATGGTTTTTGCGACCTCACTTTCAAAGATCTTGAAAATTTCATTTGACTGACCTTAATGTCTTAAAGTAATGATGGACTGTTGTTTCTCTTTGCTTCTTTGAGCTATTCTTGACATAATATGGACTTGGTATTTTACCAAATATGGATATCTTCTGTATACCACCACTACCTTGTCACAACACAACTGATTGGCTGATATGCATTTTGAAGGAAAGAAATTCCACAAATTAACTTTTAACAAGGCACATCTTTTAATTGAAATTCATTCCAGGTTACTACCTCATGAAGCTGGTTGAGAGAATGCCAAGAGTGTGCAAAGCTGTCATCAATGCGAAGGGTGGCTACTTTGAAGAATCAGAATTTTGATTTGTTTAACACTTKTTTGGTTACTACATGATTCCATATGTGTTATTTCCTAGTTTTGATGTCTTCACTATTAATCTACAATGTAGAAAATAGTAAAAATAACGAAACACCCATGAATGAGTAGGTGTGTCCAAACTTTTGACTGGTACTGTACGTCAGCATAAATACAAATTAAATGCAACATATTAGCTTACATCAGCTCCAAAAACTTGAGTTCTGGAGCCAGAAACTACAAAACATGTAGCTAAACTCTGGGTAGTGGAAGCAGGCTATTTCTGTCAGAGGAATGTCTTCAGAATGCCAGTGCAGGGCCAGCTGGCCAATGGTATCAGTTCACATTCTATGCACCTGGTCAAGACCTTCTCCACAACAGTGGTGTTTAGGCCCCGACCTAGGCCCTACATGCTAGTACAGTATGTATGTAAACCATTTAATGTCAACGTTTTCCTGCCTGCCTCCCCTCAGAGGATATAAACTTCTACAATGTGTGGATATTAGGCATACTATCTTTTAAACAATGGACAAATAAGTATAACATAAGTAAAGATAAGTAAAACAGGTCAAATTCTTCCAAATGTGTCTTAACAGTAGGCTATAACAACAAAAATAAATGCCATTTAGCAGACAATCTAATCCAATGCAACTTCCAGTCACACATACATAAATTTTGTTACATATGGGTGATCCTGGGAATCGGACTAACTATCCTGGCCTTGCAAGCACCATGCTCTACCAACTGAGCTACAGAGATACAATATTGTATAACATTTCCACTTAAGAAGACAATAATTTAGTTGAGCTAGTGCTAACTCATAGCTAAGTGGGAGAAACGAGACTAGGTGGAACTGATAGGAGTGTTGATGTACAGTGTCTTTTTTTTTTTTAAGGTGCATTAAATCCCATGTATTATTATTACATTATTATTTATTTAGTATTTTTTATTATGCTACTGCAAGCAAACAAAATAATGAATGAATGTCTTCCCGAGTTCTAACGTGACTGAACTGGAACAACATTAATATTGAAGCCAGGACTTTGATATCTTTAATGGTTATTTGTGGCAGTTTGGCAAAGGACTGTTATTAGAGAATACTTTAGAAAATAAACCTAGCTGATAATTAATAGGTCTACGCAAAACTAACATTTAGAACATACAGATCTGTGTGATGGATGCATTCTGTATGTTGTGTGGGAGGTTGCTGAATGACTTATTGTAAGTGATGAGGAATGTATACATTTTTGAACAATAAAAAAAAAAAATAACACAAACCATAGTAGTAGTTAGGCTAGACCTGTCAATTTTCTACGGTGAAGTTTGACAAAGTATTATTGTAGAGTATTTTGGGCATTTGGAAACAAGGTGGCATTTAGGGTGAATATTTAAATGAAGGAAACATTCACAAGCCATAACAGTGGGCTAGTTAAAGTACCTGTACCTGTTCATTTCCAAAGGTAAAGTGTGATAAAGTATTTTTGGAATTTGGAAAATAAACCTCATTCTATTCATTCCAATCCAGTTCATAGTGTTGTAATGGGATTTGGTCTAACCTGTTGAAATATCATCCATTCTTTCTTTTTTGAAAGTTGACAAATTTCCGAAAAACATTTGCTGTGTTATTTTTCTTTAGAAAAGTAACTAATGCTATAAAACACCATCAATACCACCATCACATTTACAATGGAAACATTGACCTCTGGGGGTAGCACCACTTCACAGCAGCAGCGCAGAAGAAATAGGCGTATTGAAAAATCACACTGCTACTAAATGATAATAACAGTCACAAACCAAAATATGTTTGGGACATTTGAAAATGTTCACAAGACATTTTAGCTAGCTATTTTGGTTGTGATAAAAGTTAGGCGGCAAAGAGCAGAGCCTAGAATTGGGTGTGAGAATCCCTACTGTGAAGGTGAGGGGGGCTGGGTTGCATACATGCATGTATAGTAGAGCTACTATTGACATAGGCTATTTCCCAGCTTTTTCACAAGCATTAGAGTGAGTATGGTTATAGACAAAAACCCTGACAAAAACCATAAAGATTACTGTCACCATAAATAATAAATTACACTAAATTACACATTAAATTGGGGGAGATTCACAAATGTCCATGGGGGTTCCAGGTGTTAAATTAAAGCTAAAGTCTAATGTGTTCTGCTGTCCCATGGTCATTTCAATAAATGGTAAGAAATGATACTAATGGGTTAAATGATAACCCAAGATCTCAGACTGTATTACTCCATTGTTTGTTTTTTCTTGTCAGTTGAGTGTTTGTAAACAAACAAGCTCCAAAATATGTCTAATAAAACTAAGACTCAAACCTTTCATCTCTACATTAGAATATATCTATGAATTAGAAGGTGATGATGATGAGCAGCGGCTACGCTATTTCCCCAGGCTTGACCCAGACCAATCCCTCAGGTTACCAAACAGTGTCATGCTGTTGAAATGGCAGAATGTGCCTTTAAAATTTTTGTAGACTTCTTGAACTTACTTTTTGAGAAATGTTCAACGTTGCACAGTGACTTCCTCTGATGAAGCCCTGACATCATGTAATGGTTGCTCAAGATTCTCACAGCGTATTTTGACAAAACCCACAGAAGCACAACAACCGGGAAAGTAACGTTAGCTGACACACTGCCACGTAATGTTAAATGTGGTCTTGCATTTTGTATCAGTAACTAAGACACCACTGTATCTTCAGTTCATTCATTCAAAAATAGACTTAGCTAGCAAGTGAATAGTTGGAGATAAATTCACTTTAGTTTTCGTTGAACAGGGAAACAACGTAATGGGCAAGCGTTGAAACGTCTGTATCACATCCTTGTTAAACAAATATGTATCATTCTCTGAGTAAACAACTAACGTTAGCTAGCAAGCTAATTTCAAGTATCTTCAGGAAAGCCAATATAGAAGCATTAACATATTTCCAGCATCCAGACATGGCAAGCCTACTAGCCCTTGTCTTTACTGTGGGCTAATACGGTTGATTGACGCCTCTATTCAAACTACTGAATGAGGCAAAACAACTAGCTAGCTATAACAATGTATGAACATCTTATTTGAATGGTTTGTGTCATTGACTGCTTACCATAGCGTGGTGTCGTGAACATATGGTGGTTAAATATCAATATAGAATCTTCGGAGTTTCATCACCTTGTCTTGAGCCTTCCTCTTCTTTCAAAATACGCCCCGTCTCTTACTAACATAATTTCAATAATTGCTCCGTCTATAATTTCAGTCTTGAGTGATGAGCAGCAGCGCGTGCATTAATCCATTCGCCACAGTTTGATCCAGTATCCACTACAAATGATGAGCTGGAACCGAGAGATTGAGAAACAGCTTTTATCTCCAGGCCACCAGACTGATAAACACTAGCTGACCTCCGCCCAGTACCCTGCCCCGAACCTTAGTCACTGTTATTAGCAGGCTACTGCCCGATACTCTACCCTGCACCTTAGAGACTGTCGCCCGATGTACATAGTCATTGAACACTGGTCACTTAATAATGTTTACGTACTGTTTCACCCACTTTATATGTATATACTGTATTCTAGTCATGACTCATCCTATATAATTAATTTTCTTATTTTTCTGGATTTTTCGCGACCACTAAACTTTGATTTGATGATGAATAATGACAATGATAAGAGATACTCATGAATATTACACTGATAGGTCATGTAGCTTGCCTGACATGCTTTTGTAACAGGCTTGCGAGCACATGCTGAAGAGAATGTGAAAGCTCCTTTGTGTGAAATCAGGTGGCTAGAAACAGCAAAACGTACTATGCAGTAGTAGGCTACTATGCATTGTAATTGAACCACCATTTGTCAAGAAATGATGTACGAGAATGACACTCTCAGGCTAAAATGATATCTAATAGCTGTCTACAAGTCTGTATCATTCGCAGGATATCTTTGCCGATTTCGGTGGAGAGAGACAGGTGCCAAGTGAGCACAGTCCAACTGTCACATGAAAAGACATTGAAATTTGGTCTGTCCACCCTGGCCTTGATTTCAACGTCAACAGACGTCATTTTGTGGTCTGGACCGGCTTTGATTTCAGGATCCACAGATATCCAGTACAGTACAGTAGAGCAGCAGTAGAGTAAAGTACAGTATAATGTATTGTAATGACCTGACTAGATCATAAAGGAACAATTGTCCAGACAGAGGGTTGAGTTTACGAATTGACGGTTTATTAACCCAACTTTACACAAGCTACTGTTTGGCCGTAGCCCATGCCAAATAAACAAAAGACACCCCACAAGCCAATCGTGACCTTCTCTTGTGAAGCCCAGACGTAAGAGAGAGAACAATGGCTAAACCTGGTCTTAACTTCCAATGCTCCATCCCCCTGCCCAACCCCCCTCCACGCCACTCCGCCAAACACCAGGATGCCCGGCATCAGAACATTCCAGGCATCCCGTGATTGGCAGATAGCAGGTTGATTGGCATGTCGGACCCCGCGAACACTGGTAAGTACAACACAACCCACTAATAGCCTACCACATAACACACCGCTGTCTGTGCGGGTCGCTACAGTATTATATTGTACTATACTGTACTTTACTTCACTGTACTATTCTCTACTGTACTCTACTGAACTAAACTATATTTACTGTACTGAACTAAACTCTACTGTGCTCTACTGTATTTGTTCAGAGTTGTTCAGTTGGTCAAGACTGACCACATTTGGTTATGTTTGGGGGCGGAGCTCATCAGAATAAAATCCAGCATGTTTCTGTAACCATTTCTGAGAATTGTTTTGCAATTTATGTGTGTTGTTGGTTTTTTCTATTGGTCTAAAAAACTCTGAACATGATCCCATCCAGTTCTAAAGCTTTTGAAAAAGCTACAAACAACAATGAAAAAAATAACTGTGAAAGGACACTGTGAGTCTATATTAAGAAGTTTATTTAATTGTATTTATTGCCAATTGCTAGATTTCTTTCCTTTCTTTTTTTGTGATTAATATTTGATTTGCCTATTTTGCTTTGATCTGCCTAGTTTGCCCTGTTTTGATGACTTAATTTAATTACTTATTATTTGTTGAACTTTTGATTTATTGAATGATAGATTTACACTTTTATTTAATTTGTTTGAACATTGAATCCTATATTGACTTTTGAAAAACCCAATGAAATGACCTGTTGAAAAAGCTAACATAAGTGCAGGTGACAGATGGGAGCAATAATAAATATTCCATTCTGCAGTATTCTGTTAGCTCCATTTTCCTATTTTAAAGGCCCAGTGTAGTCCCCAAAAATATGTCCCTGTGTTTTATATATAGTTTCAACACTATGAGGTTGGAACAATACTGTGAAATTGTGAAAATTATAATAATGTCATTTTTGCGTAAGAGCTGTTAGAAAAGACCACATTCAATTTCAGCCCATTTGGTGGGATGGAGTTTTGACCAGGTTGTAAATTAGCAAATAGACCAACAAGAAAGTGAGTTCCATACCTCACTAACAATAACAGCTAGTTTTCAGTTTTCCCCTCCCCACTCAAAACACTCCCTGACAGTCCTAGCAAAATTATTGCTTGAGAAATTGATCTTTGCTAAGAAGCATTTATTATTATTTTTTGACAATTTTAATTGAAAACAATCACAGTAAGGTACTTAATTGTTACCCAGAAAGGATTTGATATTGGACCTTACATTTTAATAAAAAACTGTTGAATGTGATGTAATGCCTTCTTCATTGACATAGATATACACTACAGTTCAAAAGTTTGGGGTCACTTAGAAATGTCCTTGTTTTTGAAAGAAAAGCAATTTTTTTGACCATTAAAATAACATAAAATTGATCAGAAATAGTGTAGACATTGTTATTAATGTTGTAAATGACTATTGTAGCTGGAAACGGCAGATTTTTTATGGAATATCTACATAGGCATACAGAGGCCCATTATCAGCAACCATCACTCCTGTGTTCCAATGGCACGTTGTGTTAGTTAATCCAAGTTTATTGTTTTAAAAGGCTAATTAATCATTAGAAAACCCTTTTGCAATTATGTTGGCACAGCTGAAAACTGTTGTCTGATTAAAGAAGCAATAAAACTGGCCTTCTTTAGACTAGTTGAGTATCTGGATTATCAGCACTTGTGGGTTCGATTACAGGCTCAAAATAGCCAGAAACAAAGAACTTTCTTCTGAAACTCGTCAGTCTATTCTTGTTCTGAGAAATGAAGGCAATTCCATGTGAGAAATTGCCAAGAAACTGAATATCTCGTACAATGCTGTGTACTACTCCCTTCACAGAACAGTGCAAACTGGCTCTAACCAGAATAGAAAGAGGAGTGGGAGGCCCCGGTGCACAACTGAGCAAGAGGACAAGTACATTAGAGTGTCTAGTTTGAGAAACAGACGCCTCACAAGTCCTCAACTGTCAGTTTCATTAAATAGTACCCGCAAAACAACAGTCTCAACGTCAACAGTGAAGAGGCTACTCCGGAATGCTGGCCGAGTGGCACCCCTAGAGGGGGGGGCGGGGGGGTACTGTCATGCCTGCTCCCGCTCTCCCTCTTTGGCGCTCGAGGGCGCCAGGCTGCCCTTCATTACGCACACCTGTCACCATCATTACGTGCAGCAGCGCTCATTGGACTCCCTTTGTTGATTGCACCATCTATAACTGTCTGCTCCCCCATTTGTTCCCTGTGTCTGCATTAATGTTGTTATTTGTTCTTGTCCAAACGCTATCCTGTCCTGTTCCATGTCATGTCCGTTGATAATGAAATGTTCACTCCCTGTACCTGCTTCTCGTCTCTACCAGCATCAACACTTACATAGTATTTTACTATGATATCAAAAACAGTATTCTTCATCTACAGTAGTTTACTGACCACTCAGAGTAGAATAACAAAAAATATTTTCCATTTGGATTCAATCCCATGTGTAATAAACATATTATTGAAGTATGCAAATATAAAAGGGAAAATGTGAATGTCATTGGGTTGCTTGGTCAGAGCTGTACCCACCCCACTGGTTAGTTTAGCCTCTGACCTAGTGCGGAGTTTACCCAGCTCAGGATTCCTCTGTTACGTAAACAAATGAAACCATAACAGGGCCTCCATGACAACAAGCCACAACCCCAAACAGTGTACATTGCATTCAGAAACTATTCAGACCCCTTGACTTTTTCCACATTTTGTTACATTACAGACTTATTCTAAAATTGATTAAATAAATTAAAAAAATCCTCAGTAATCTACACACAATACCCAATAATGACAAAACGAAAACAGGTTACTTTTTGTTTTTAGCAAATGTATTAAAAATAAAAACAGAAATACCTTATTTACATAAGTATTCAGACCCTTTCCTATGAGATTCAAAATTGAGCTCAGGTGCATCCTGTTTCCATTGATCATCCTTGAGATGTTTCTACAACTTGATTGGAGTCCACCTCTGGTAAATTAAACTGATTGGACAGATTTAAAAAGGCACACATCTGTCTATATAAGGTCCCATAGTTCACAGAGCATGTCAGAGCAAAAACCATGCCATGAGGTCGAAGGAATTGTCCGTAGAGCTCTGAGACAGGATTGTGTTGAGGCACAGATCTGGGGAAGGGTACCAAAACATTTTATGCAGCATTGAAGGTCCCCAAGAACACAGTGGCCTCCATCATTCTTAAATGGAAGAAGTTTGGAACCACCAAGACTCTTCCTAGAGCTGGCCGCCCGGCCAAACTGAGCAATCGGGGGGAAAGGGCCTTGGTCAGGGAGGTGACCAAGAACCCAATGGTGACTCTGACAGAGCTCTAGAGTTCCTCTGCGGAGATGGGAGAACCTTCCAGAAGGACAACCATCTCTGCAGCACTCTACCAATCAGGCCTTTATGGTAGAGTGGGCAGACGGAAGCCACTCCTTAGTAAAAGGCACATGACAGCCTGCTTGGAGTTTGCCAAAAGGCAGCTAAAGACTCTCAGGCCATGAGAAACAAGATTCTCTGGTCTGATGAAACCAAGATTGAACTCTTTGGCCTGAATGCCAAGCGTCACGTTAGGAGGAATCATGGCACCATCCCTACGGTGAAGCATGGTGGTGGTAGTATCATGCTGTGGGGATGTTTTTCAGCGGCAGGGACTGGGAGACTAGTCAGGATTGAGGCAAAGATGAACAGAGCAGAGTACAGAGTGATCCTTGATGAAGACCTGTTCCAGAGCGCTCAGGACCTCAGACTGGGGTGAAGGTTCACCTTCCAACAGGACAATGACCCTAAGCACACAGCCAAGACAAAGCAGGAGTGGCTTCGGGACAAGTCTCTGAATGTCTTTGAGTGACCCAGAGCCTGGACTTGAACCCGATCTAACATCTCTGGAGAGACCTGAAAATAGCTGTGCAGCAACGATCCCCATCCAACCTGACATAGCTTAAAATGATCTGCAGAAAAGAATGTGAGAAACTCCCCGAATACAGGTGTGCCAAGCTTGTAGGGTCATACCTAAGAAGACTCAAGGCTGTAATCGCTGCCAATGGTGCTTCAACAAAGTACTGAGTAAAGGGTCTGAATATTTAAATATGTAAATGTGATATTTTCGTTATAATTTTTTTAATAAATTATCAAAAATATCTGAACCTGTTATTCTTTGTCATTATGGGGTATAGTGTGTAGATTGATGAGGAAAACATATTTAATCGATTTTAGAATAAGGCTGTAACGCAGGGGTGGGCAACCATTTTGGCTCGAGGGCCACATCGCGATTTTGAAATTCAACGGAGGGCCGCATATTTTAGTCCCGGGTTCGTCCCGCATGTTTTTGCCCCGGGTTCGATCCTAGGCTGTGTAACAGCTGGCCGTGACTGGGAGACCCATGAGGCGGCGCACAATTGGCCCAGCGTCATCCGGGTTAGGAGAGGGTTTGGCAGGCCGAGATGTCCTTGTCCCATCGCACTCTAGTGACTCCTGTGGCAGGCCAGGCATATGCATGCTGACACAGTCACCAGGTGTACAGTGTTTCCTCCTACACATTGGTGCGGCTGGCTTCTGGGTTAACCGGGCATTGTATCAAGAAGCAGTGTGGCTTTGATGGGTTGCTCTCGACCTTCGCCTCTCCCGAGTACGGGAGTTGCAGCGATGGGACAAGACTGTAACTACCAATTGGATACCACGAAATTGGTATCTCGCGGGCCGGATTGAAGTGCCCAGCGAGCCGTACTTTGCCCCCCCTTGCTGTAACAAAATGTGGAAAAAGTCAAGGGGTCTGAATATTTTCCGAAGTCACTGTATATTCATGAGTTAAAATCTGCACTTATGACCATATGTCTACCTCAACTTTTTGACACAGTTATTGAATGGTACAGTCAACTGCCCAAAAGGATAAGATATAGTTAGGCCTATATTTGGTTGACGTTAAATTATTATACACATCCTCATTCCCTGCAACTATAAGAATAATAGACAAGCAACCCAGTTACCCAGTCACTTAGGATGCCTATCTGTTAGAAGGGAAGGGACACAGCTAAAGTAAACATTGTATTCCCCACACTATGCTAAGTAAAATCCAGGTTGAACCACCCATACTTCAGACAGAGTTGTATTATTCAGCTCAATGTAGGCCACATAGCAGGCAAGGGGCGGAGGAAATGTTACGTTGACACAGAAGTCCCAATTGACTTAAGACACACGCCACCTTGTTTGGGATCAGAGTTTAGAATACCTACAACATACAATTCTAGTTCCACATATGGACCAGAAACACTTTTGAACTTTAGCCCATTCATATGTGGAGGTCATGGGAAGTAAAATGAAAAATGAGACCACATTATACTTGCAATATTATTACAATGTGGATCAACAGTTTTGGTAAGGACTGCTTTGTCAGGAAATGTGTTTGTGTTTAGATTAGTGTATTAGTTAATGTAATTTTGGAGATTAAGGTGAACAAAGATAATACTTTTCTTGAATACAAAGACCAAGGAAGGAGTAATATTCTTGCTTTGACTTGCCTCGAGTGAATTCTGATGTTACAGCTTGGTTACATCAGTGCAATGGTACAAGACTGCCCTCATGAGGTAGATGATAGAATTGACAACATACTTCAATGCAAGTCGGAGGGCAACAATTGCCATCTGTACAGCCAACCATGATAGTGATACCCAATATCCACCTTATTAGTGTATTACTGTAAATATATGGCTAACTATTGCTATGACATCTCTTCAGTTTGGCTTTGAAATAATTAAATTGGTGGGTGAGAAGTAGTGAAGTATCCAACCTATAGTTCTTAAAATCACTGTGCTCAGAACTTGTGCTGCGTAGACTAGTTAAAACGTCAAATGCAGCGTACTTTATAGGGCCGTCATAAAATGCCTACTAGTTGTCTGTGAAGGTGTGTAAATAATATATAGTTTTAGATCGACAGTATACTATAGGCCATGTTCAGTAGTATGTCCTTAGGCTTGTCTTAGGAAGCTTCAATGAAAGTGGTGCCTGTCACTATTACAAAGGGGACGTCAGAACTCATCCTAGACCCAGTGTTATAAAAATGTATGCCCTTTGAGTGTTTCGATTTCTTGGCCAGACCTTTGTTGGACACTGTAATCTTAACACTATTCATGTCAAATAAAAAAATTAACAATTATTAATTTCCATATTATTTTATTTTCATAAAACACAGAGCTCTTGTAACACTTTGTCTTTATGATTTTACAAAACTATATTGCACTTACAGAGTGGATAATATTTTCCCAGAGCTTCAAGTATTTTTAGTACAGTTTTGGGAGAATATTTCCTTACAACTTTAGCATCATTTTGTATACAAAATGTATGAAACATTGAAAGGCAGTGTTAAGTACCTGATTTAATTAAGAGCACTTTGAGAAGCATAATAAGCCTAAGCATTCAAACAATTAAATAGAAAAACATTTGTTTTGAAATGCACATTATTTTATTGTAAAAACTATAGAAAACCATGGAAAGTCTGGTGGTTCTTGTAAACAGCAACAACGTATCAAAGTTATGCAGTAGGCCTAAGTGACAGAAAACAAATGTCCATTTACATGTAAGCATATGTACAAAAAATATTGGGTAGGCTACAGCCAGCTCTTATTCAGTGTTTTATTTCAAAAGCCAAAATAGCAACCATCAGCAGTCACCAAAACTCAATAATTTAAATGCAAGAGTGAGCAAGAAAGGCTCACCTTTTCCTTAAATATTGTACTACCATCATTTAAAAGAGAATGATAGTATGTACAAGCATTTACATGTCCAGTCTATCGCCATGGTACAAAAATAGAACGTTCAAAGTCAGATCCAACTGTCTCTGTTTACATGTGCCTCTTCATGTGCAGTGCGAGGTGATCTGAGCGTGAGAAGGCCCTCTCACACAGGTGGCACTGGAAAGGCCTCTGACCGGTGTGCTTTCGATAGTGACGAGTCAGCTCGTCAGACCTCGCAAATTTCCAACCACAGCCTTCCCAATTGCAATGGTACGGTTTCTCACCTGTGGATTACAAGGACAATACAGTTAGATTTTCGTGTATAATAGGCTAGTGTCTGTGTCATTTCTGGGGGGTGGGAAATTGCAGATAGATTCCAACAATACAGAAGAACATATAGGTTATATAGTAAATTAAATGTGTAATTACCTGTGTGTGTTCGCATGTGAGCCTTTAGATGGGAACTCTTGGTGTAGGTCTTCCCACATCCAGGGAATTCACAGCTGTGAGTCGCTGTGCGCTTTCTCGCCCAAGACCGGCGGCCCCGTTTGGGTTTGCTATCTTCTGGCGCGTAGAACTCCAAAAGTGGCGATGAAGGTGGGGTCAATATCACCCCTGGCATGGACGGGTGGTGCACCCGCATGGGCTCCCTGAACATCCTGTACTGTCCATGATACTGTAGCGCACCTTGGTGATGCGTGTACTGCGGTGGATATGGCTCATACTGTTGTGGGTGTGCCATGTTAGTATGCTGATGAGAGTTCATCTCTGCCAAGTGACAGTCTTTGCTCCCCATCCCATCTCGGGACACACTCTGTTGCATGCCATGAGGTGCAAACCCCTGAATAGCAAGTTGATGGTGTGCGAACTCTGTGTGCAGGGAACGCATGTGTTTCTCGTCATACATGTGTCCTATGAAGGCACCTGCCATCATGCACGACTGCTCAGTGTGTTCTGTCTTTATTTTGTATCCCATGGGATGAGAGTTGGTCACTTGTAAGTGGACTGGAGTGGCAGTAGCTATATTCAAGGCACGCAGTTCAGTGTACTCCCGCCTGTCCGTGGCAGGCTGCTTCAGCCTGTAGTCTAGCAGTGTGTCGCTCTGATAATTCATCTCTGGGGTTAGCAGCTCGGCTACCAGACTGTGACCAGGACTTGTGTTGAAGTTATAGCTGCCGTAAGCATTGGGTGTGAGCTGAGAACCGTCGCTGTCATGCCCTGTGCTGCAGCTTTCCGGCGACTCAGGCAGTGAGTATGAGCACGACTGTTGAGATGAGTTGTTATTGGTTCCACTTTCAGATCCAATGGTGTTGGATAAAATGAACTCTAAATCCAAGAATTTCCCCAGGTCATCTTCATCTCTGGTCACTGCAGGTGATTCAACGATACTGAGCTCCACTTCAATCTGGGATCTCAGGTCATCACCTGTTGTGCTGGTATTGCAACCATCCACTTTCCAGTCCTATAATGTAAATAAAACGATATTGTCATTTAAATATTGTTTCAGTCGAGAACCTCTTTCCAAAACAGTTGTGGGTTTTTCTTTGTGTGGCCTATATAGGCTATACCCACTGGGCACAGACGTCAGTTTTGATTTACCTTTGTTTGAGTCTAACATGAAATCAACTAAAATCAATCAAAAATGTCACCATGTATTTGGATTTAGATTAAAAGTTGGGGACAATTACGAAATTCCCTTAGGTTGATTACTTTTTTCAAATCCAATCAGTTTTCCACGCTGATTCAAAGTCATCACATTGCATTTTTTGGGTTGAAATGACGTGAAAACAACGTTGATTCAACCAGTTTTTGCCCAGTGGGTATATTTCTCTCGAGCAAATACAATGGCTAAATAAACAAAAGAAAATCAAGCATTATAATTAAAATTGCAAACTATGTTATCAACTTTGTATTTTCAGCTAGTTTCTGTTGAAGAAATTACATCGGGAAAAAAGTACACTTACATGGACAATTGCAGACTGTCTTTCCTCCATCGTCTTACTGCTGGAAAACGTAGTAATCGAAGGCAGTATTGCATCAGCGAGAGCCATTATAAAATGTTATTTTACTTAACCTTTTACACCTGTCCAAATTCAGTACGGCAAACGAAGCTGAAATATTTACCCCAAAACATCTAACGCTATGTAGCAATCCAAGTCTAACCAAACGATATAACCCCTGATGACTGTAGTTAGTGCCCGCCAGTTATAGCCCCGTCCTGGACAGACTTTGTGGGCGTGTCAGAAGTCGTTTCACCTGTTGACCAATAGGGTGAGGTGTTGAGGTAGGCTTTACTACGATTTTACATGCCACCATGCATATGTATGAGAAATGCATTTATTTTAAAATCTTACAAAACATCTAAATCGTATTTACAAAAGCCATAGCATGTTTGCCTTAAATAATCAAAAGGTTGTATGGGGCATATAACAGCTCACATGTCAGTAAGTTTTACTTGCAGAGAAAGCTGATTTTGGATTTTTTAAAAGCCAAGTTGAATCTGTTATCATCATTTGTGAAGTCTATAGTTGTGCAATTACATTCATTGCAAGTCTATAACCCTCTGATTTCAATCAAATTATTAATCAATAATAATAACCATGTATTCATATTATTCTTGTATAATTTTTTATTGATATATATATATATATATATATATATATATATAAGGAGATGTGTTCTACATGTATATTTATTCATAGTTATTTGAATCATTGTCCTCTGTGCTTTCCCACTCAAAAACAAGGACTTTAGATTCCATCAGGGAATATAACTGAAGGGGGCGGGCGACACACCCCGTGCAAACTCGCTGTGCAATTAGTTCAATAATATGATAATTTCTCTGATATAATTGATCTGAAATAAATGGATAATGGTTTATACGCTTCAATGAATAGTAATGACGGTATGGCCTTCTGAATTAGCCCAGTCAAAAATAAATATTTTCAAGTGTAAAAAAGTAGCAATCCTAGGCCTAACTCTCATGAATGAACCCGATGATCGCATCATTTTGCAAGTAAAATATCCAGCTACTTCTAGTTGCGTTTCACCTCTCTCTAACATACCATATTTTCGATTTGACATTCTATAGATATGCATAATCTCAATCGGCAATATCATGAATTTGTCTCAACGTGATTCCCTAGTTGTTTAACATTCAAACAAATAGAATGTGTGACATTGCGCCATTCTCAGGGCCATCGAAACAACGTGTTAATCTTGACTGTAAACAAAGCAGTTACATGTTCGTTAATGATCTTTACATCAAACCCATTCGTTGGCTTGATTATTATCCAAATCAAGGTACTTGGCGCATAGAGCATCTGCTGCTGGGCTTGTCATCCTGAATACAAAGATAAATTGTTCAAATATGTTAGGTCATAGAATCATATATTTTTTTTTGTTGAGCTGGAAATATACAATTTAAAGAATAAACAAACAAATATCATCTGATGCTCAACATGACAAGCTGCAAAAACATATTTGAAACATTGTGTTGGGCAGCCAAAATTCTGCTTCATGCACTATCATGCTGTATTGTAAAGCCTATTTTTTAATAAACTACAATAGTTGTTTCTAATTGAGCGTAAAGTGAGTAAGAAATATGTAAATCCTCATTTATTCAGAATTAAACCAGAGACTCCTAGACTATCAAGAGCTCATGTGCCGAGTAGACTGCCCTGCAAGAGAATCTCCTCCATGCCTTTATACTCCGTTATTTTTAAACGTCCTACGCAAATCAGATTCCGGAGTAACCGTTGTGTCGAGAGCCAAGTGGAAATGGAGTTAGTTTCCTGAGGAAAAACTGGACACTTTTCCTCCACTCCACTTTCACTCTTCTGTGACTGCGTGTACTACACACACGCACATGTTTTTTTTGTGTCCTACACACTCAACCAGTCAAAGTCATGTCCACCGATATAAAGTAGATATTTCGTTTTGGAATTTTGGCTCAATGTCAACCGAAACGAAAGCACCATTGAAAAGTTTTAGTAAAAATTAAAACGGCCATAAACAACTTATCATTAAACTCATAACGTATAGGTAGCTATAGACCTGCTACATTTTAAGAAAGAGAATAAAGGACATAGAAATAAGAGGCTATAGAAAGGCACAAAAAGGAGAAAGCTATTTCCTATCTTGTATAATCAAATACAATAAGACATTTAGGACAAATAGAGAGAAAGATAAGAATGGCTGGTAAAGGGTCACATTTCTCCTTTTGTATTTCTCTGTGTTCAAAGAGAGGAAGGCTCCTCTTGTTTTGTAAACACATTTTAGAAGATTGCACATTGGCAGACAGTGCCATGGCCCACTTCCTGGATCCATTTGATTTTACTTACAAGGAAATCTATGATGGGACATAACTTATCTTGATGAATTATCTTGCAGGCAGCTCAATCCAAAATATGATTGTTCTCTCGGAACTGTAATTTTCTCATAACTTATGCCTAAACTATGTACCTCACAATTACTTATTATTGTGATTCAAATTTTAGCTTGCAAATCTAACCTGTGTTGCTGCAGCAACCATTGGTATCAGTGAAAGAAAACATAGCAGAGGTGGTGTAAAAGTATGATTTGTTCCCACCACAGCAGTGGTCCTCTTCCATGACATTGTCATGCATCTATGTGCTATAAGTGCACGATAAACCCATTTGTGTAAACATATGTTATGTCCAAAGATACAATTATTTTTTTGCAGACTATGCAGCAGTCACACCACAATAAAAGAGGACTGTGTCAATTGGCATTGTATATAGAGTAATGCATTTATTTTGTCCAGATTTGGACAATTGTAAGCACCCCTTAGCACCTAAATCATGGCCTTTTGTGCATGGATGAAATGTTTCTACTAATGGTTCTATATGAAAGTCTTCTTTCTGTCAAGATTACACATCGTGGCTTTATCAAATATATTTTGTAGTTTAGTCACACTACTCCGATTGATGATGACTACCTTTTATTTTTGAGTCACTCATCATTCTGCCCTGTAATTGGCTCTGTCTCTACCGCATGATTGTCCGTCATCACAAGCTAAGACAGATGGATCATGTCTGTTCAAAATAAAAAAAACATTATCACACTATGTCAAAAGTAGTATGGAGGTTGATACCCGGACAGCAGTAGTAGACGTTACTTCAATCCATGGCAGCCATATCACTCAGCCTCATTAGTGTGACCAAGTAAATATTTGTGCCCACCATCACTACCCCCTTTCCCGTTCAATCTTCCCTTAGCCTGCTGACCATGTTATCTGTATGAACAAGCCTAGAAGGCTTCTCTCCTCTCTATCTCCTGTAGGAGACTGGACAATAACAAAGAGGCTGGAGACGAGACCTCAATCACCACATGACTGGTTAAATGTCCCAGCCAGGAGCCAGCCGACCTGTCTGCTAGAATGAAAGGAACAGACACAGGTTACTTCAGATGCTGTATCTTAATTTGATCATCCTGTTGTTGCACAACTTTCCCTGCACAGCAGGAAATGCAAACTTGTAGTGCATTCCAGGTTAAAAAGTATTCTAAAGTTTATAATTTCCACTTTAAAATGTGATTTGCCCTAATGAAAAATATATCAACCCCTACATGATATGTCCATGAATTATAATCCACATAATAATTCACATTTCCTGTTGCTGTAGGATTATTTTCCTGCTGTAGCAAAGTGGCTGAAATGAAGATTTTACTGTAGTGTGTGTGTGTGTGGTGTGTGGACAAAGCAGAGAAGCCTGCCTAGATACCCCATACCACGACAGTCTCAGGACAAAGCACACAATTAGATATTTTCACTGATTGTTGTTTTGTTTTTGTTTGAACATATTTTAAATGTTGTTGGTCCTTTTATCATGGTGTGTTGTGTTGGTCATTAGACCATCCAACATCCTTCTTCTCTCTTTTTGATGCATGATAATAATAACCCAGAAGTGGTTGGGACATACTGTAGTCTTTATTTCTTCTTCTTCCCCCTCTTTTCCCACTGTTCTGTTTATCTTCCTGTCCGGCTGTAGTTTCACTCAGGCACTTCGACAAATGAATAACAATCTAATCTAGTGACTCCAGTCACTAGTAATTATCCTCCATCCCAGTAGCAGAGGGGAAACCCACTGCTATCTAATATAATTATGCTGCCTTGCATGACATAAAAAAGCAACACAGAAGCTTTACCTTTTCTAATATATCAAAGGAGGTGATGCCATTGTTCAACTAGAGAAGGAACAAATACAGTCTTGGGATAATCATGGGAAAAGAAAGCAATAACACTGGCTGGGTTGTGGCTGGTTGGCTGACTGGCTTGGTAATCAGTAATTCTGCTCTTCCTGAGAGCAGCACATGCATGCTACATTAACTAGTCTGTTGTATGGACTGTGCTTGAACCTGCTGGCTTTCTGTGAACATCTACATTAAATATTTTTGTTAAGTTCACCAAACCCCATATGCAGTTAGAAACTTTCAGGTGCTATAAAAACGACATGAAATTTCTCTGGTCTCTTTATCACACGTTTTAAAGGGGAACCTGTATTTTTGATAAATATCTATGTCTATGTACTGCTGCTGTATGTTTAGTTTTAAGTATAAATTGTTTCCTCTCCATGGTTTAACTCCTGTGCACTTAAGTATCTAGTTACCAGCGTGTGTAAAGTGGTTTGGTAGCATTCACCGCTAATTCACACTTAATAAGATCAGGATGACAGCTACTTAATTAACAGCTTCCAGCAGCAGTTTATCATTATAACGATCACCACTGGGGGTGAGGAGAAACAGAAACACTACTAGACTGAGACAGAGCAGGATAAGGTGTAGAAATGTTTGCTCTGGGCTGATATTATGAGGTGGGGATGGGGTGGAGATTCGGGATGGGGAGGTTGAGTGGAGGTGTATGGCACTATAATGATACCTGAGTCTACTGTACCTGAACTGGCCATCACTGTCTTTTCGCACACTGTGATTTTGCAGTGATGTCCATCTCTTTCCACAGAGTTTAACAGTCTGCTGCTTTCACTGGCTCACTGGCTTACTGGCTCCTGATGGCCCCTGACCCAGCCAGGGTCCTGTTCTCAGTCACTCATCCCCCTCTTGGGCCCTTTGTCCTAGGATGTAATTGCCCTTGCCGGCTATGGAGGAACCCTTGTCTGGGGACACAAAACCGTCTCTCTGTGTGTCTGCATCTGGCTGGGGTCAAAAGGACAGCCCAAGAGGACCCGTTTCAGCCCTCCTCGCTCTCCTACTCACTAACAATGGCGTAAATACCTGGGAAAAGCAATTATTTGCTCTCCTATCTGTTCTCCAGCTTTCATATTCTACTGCTGCAGTCAGAATTTAGTTGAGCCAAATAAATAGTGTCACTTACTAGAGTCCCTGCTTGAACACAATTCGGTTACCTAGACTCTCCATCTCACTTTTGAAACTTCAGCCACCTAAATGTTTACAGCACAGGGAATCACGTTTGGTACTGCTTCTTGTGTAATGCCACTACCAACTGAAAATAAATACATCTCATTATCAAGTAAAATTCTGAATCCAACAGTATCTGCCCACCTGCATATTCACATCATGGACTGATTTGTTTACATTGGAGGTTGTACATGTGGTTCTCTTTCAGTCAATCACTCGGGATATAGAGCCCCACAAGTGGAGGTGTCATAATACCCATAAAACCTAGTGGCACACAGGGAAATAGTTCCAATTGTTTTTCCACCATTCATTTTTCTCATATGAACTTTTAGGAACACTTAAAATAAGGTGTGTGTTTCATGTAGGCTTACCCTGGCATGACGTTTTGATAACCATGTAAATCTCCTCAGACAAGGTGACTTTTATCAATATATTTAGCTCTATTTACTCTCAGATTCAAAAATGCTAATTAGCGTCAAAGTAAACATCATGCAAGACTACAAATCCCTGCAAGCTCCTGCAAGTCATCTCTAGCTGATGCTTTTGCTAACAGGTATTGTGTCAATTTCAAATTTGCACAACAGTTCACAGAATTGTCCATTTCAAGAAATTTAGCCAAATTATTCATGACTAAATTTAACATTAGATAGTTAATCCAGAGATTCTTACCTTTGTCTCGATTTGGCAGTGTCGTCCAGATCATCATGGCATTTGTATTTCTTTATGATAGCTACATTAACAGCTAATTAGCATTTCATTTTTGGGGGGTAAATAAAGTCAAATATATTGATAAGTCACCTTTTCCAAGAAAGATTTACACGATTATCAAAACATCACACCAGGGTAAATATTTCTAAAATCCCCTATGTAAAAAATGAATGGTGGAAAAACGATTGGAACCATTTCCTTGTTTGACTGCTAGTTTTCATGGGTATTATGACTCATACTGTGGTACTCTAACATACCATGGAGAGTCAATGACCAATCCTATTTACCTGAAGCAAACTGAAATCACGCCCAACGGACCAATGAGTGCTGAGCCCGCCCTCGGAAAGCCCCGCCTTCCTGTCTATAATCCCGGGGTATGCGGGGCTATAATAAGTGGCACACGTTTGAGGGTTGGTGTCAAGTTAAAGGAGTTTCTCCTTTTCAGAGCTCTTTGGTGGACATTTCGATGTTCTTGCAAGAGCTTTTTGAGCAGGGCCTTTCTTTTTCCACATTGACAGTTTTCTTGGCGTGTCATGTAGGGATTGATGTAGGGATTGACAGTTCTACTCTGGAGTCTCATCCTCTGGTGGTGCAGTTCCTGAAAGGCGTGGGTCAGATAAGACCAGTGAATAAGCCTATGTCACCGACCTGGGACCTGCCTTTGGTCCTGGACGCTCTGTGTGAGCCTCCGTTTGAACCATCGGAGTCTGTGGACCTGAAGGTCCTTTTCTACAAAACTACACTGCTCATGGCCTTTGCATCAGCCAAGCGCATTGGGGATCTCCACACAGTGCACTTTTCTTGTTTGGAGTTGGCTCCTGGCAACTCCACATTGATGTTCCATCCTAATGAAGCTTTTGCCCCAAAGGTTATGCCTATGTCTTAAAGGTCCCTGACTTTGGAGCTGTTCACTTTCTCACCACATCTGTTTGATTCCAGTGAACAACAGAGGTTACATGGCCTGTGTCCAGTGTGCGGGTTACACACATATGGTAGGACCAAGTACATCTGTGTTTGGTACCAGCTTTTAGTCTGTTTAGCTAATCCAGCTCAGGGTACGGTGCTTTCTAAGCAGCATCTTTCTCTTTGGAATGTATCTCCCTGGTATATGACAGCAAAGGATACCTAGCAGTGTACGTGCTCCCTCCACTAGGGATGTGACGGCTTCTTGGGAATTGTTCAGGGGAATGAAGATTTGTGACATCTGTGCTGCAGTGAGATTGGGTTCCCTACAGACCTTTGTGAGGTTTAATCACTTGGATGTAACTGCTCCCAGTGTGGCTCATAGTGTTCTTATGACTGGGTCCGGGTGTTAGACAGCATGCACATTTATTCGGATTACATTTACATTTTAGTAGGCACTCTTATCCAGAGCAACTCACAGTAGTGAGTGCATACGTTTTCATACTTTTTTCATACTGGTCCCCCGTGGGAATCAAACCCACAGCCCTAGCGTTGCAAGCACCATGATCTACCAACTGAGCCACACGGGTTACCGCAGTGCCCCTGTGGGATTGAGCCTTGGGCTTCCTTGGTGTCCGTCAGCATGCAGATTGCGCATTTTTCTGGGTTACCACACTTTCCATGTGGGTTTGATCCTTGGGCTGCCGTAATATGTTGATGAGGCGGCGCACGAATAAGCATTATCATGTCACAGCAGGTGCCCTGCTTGCGTGAGTTCTGACATTCCAGACTCCTTGGGTCTCTGTGTGAGCCTTTTTGGAACTCTTAAGGTTTATGGACTTGGACAGCCATGGTCAATGTGTTTTGTCCGGGTTACCACAGTTTCCCTGTGGGTTTGAGCCTTGGGCTGCCGTGGCTCATCAACTATGGTCGATGCTATGCAGAGCGTGTGTGCGCTTTTCCAAGTCACGACACGTGCTCTGTTGTTTTGGACTTGCGGTTCCTTTGTACAAGTTCTGACATTTCAGGCTCGCAAGGTAAGTATTGTTCTTGGAACCGTGGGGTCTATGGACTTGGGATGCAGTGGCAGTGTGTAAGTGCGAATAGCCAAGTTGTAGCAGTTCTGGTTCCCTATATGGGGCTTTCACGTTTCAGGCTTCTTGGGCTTCTGTAACCCCTTTTTGAAGACGGTGGAACCTGTGTGCGTTTGGGCTGCCGATCGCCTCCTAGTTTGGTACCCTCTGAGCCGGCTTGGGGCGTGATTGTATGTCCCCATAGTAATTTATACAGAGTGACTGACTGAAAGGGAATGTACAGTTATGAATTTAACTACTGTTCCCTGACGTAGGGAATGAGTTAACATATTTTGGTCCTGCTCTGTCAGGGCTCGCTGAAGAGTGGTACTGAATTGAGAAGATGTATGCAAGCCCCGGTATTATAGCCAGGAAGGCGGGGCTTCCGGGGTGTGATTTCAGTTTGCTACGGGTGAATAGGATTGGTTGTTGACTCCACATAGTATGTTATACCTCATTCCCTCCTTCAGTGAACAGTAGTTATATTCATAACGGCACGTTTTACATAGACAAGTGCCTGGATAATGTAATGTTATTCCAACCAAAGATGCATGCATGTGAATCGTGTGGGCTGCAACAAAGACACAACAAATACAAATAAGCGCTGTGAAAATCACACACTGTGGCCGCACGGGTCTTTGAAAGCCTCTGAATATTTTCTTTGGCTGCTTAGGTCTCTTGACTCCATGACAAGACTGCACTGATTTCAGGTGGTTACATTTTCCATTAGAAATACACCTGGAAAAAACGTATGACTTATGACGCCTGCAGACTTGGCGTCTTGTTTCAGTTCATTGGGGCTGACTTCTTTAGTAAAGAATGTGAAAAATAGAGTCTAGGAGTATTGTCTCTTTGCACCTGATTGTCTTTCACCTTTCAAGACCAGTTCCCATTTAAAGTCATTGTCATTACTCAGTCTACACCCGCTGACATAATATAAATACTGAAGTCAGATTAAATAGTAGAGACTTGCATGCAGTGCATCACCCCTTGACCTCTTTCACACCAGGTCCATACTGATTTGTCTAAGGTTTTCAAAGAGCCTTCATCAAAAAGAGAAATAAATGACATAAATTCTAAACATTGCATCATCTGACATCCATCCAACCCATTTGAATATCGCCTGATTGCTTTGCTTGGGTTTTCTTCAAGGTATAACACTTTCTTAGGGTTCACATACAGTGTAACAGTATAGGAGCTCTTTGAACTGCACACCAATCTGATAGAAAAACACTGCTTTTGTGTCAAAGAACCAAACATCAGGCAGCCTTGCTTTCCTAACGAAACTCACAGCACAACAAGAAAGTTCCAACTCGTGTTATTGTCATGGATAGTTCTAAAATATCATTATGCTTGAAATACAGCTACTACTTGAAAACTGAGGTGGTTGGTGTAATGTTTCTGTTATTGTCCTGGAGGTTGAGGAGAGTGTGCTCCTACAGCTGCACTGTACTGTACCTTATGTTACAGTACTGAAGAAGGTATCAGTTTTCAGTTGTAATGACAGGACTCTATTCAGCAATAATACACACATCAGCCGTACTGGTGAGATATTCTGTCTTTCTTATATATAAAAAAATGATTTGTTACAAATGGTAGTAAGAAGGTTAATTTGATATCAGCTAATGTGTAGCTAGTATCAGTGTGCAATAAGTCATCAAAAATGGACTGCTGAGAGATTATTGTTGTGCAGTTGTCTGGATACAAGCAATTAACTTTGGCTATAGACATTATTTAATATCCTTCACTTCATTCTGTACATCCCCCTAAGTCCAAAAGGAATGGCTCTCTCTAGCTGGGTAAAACAAACTCATATTGACAGTTGACAGAATAATCCTGGGTAGATCATCAGAGCAGACCTGTGGCTCTAGTCCTGGACCAAACAGGTGGAACAGGTCCATCCTATAATCCTGCGGGTTGCCATGAAAGCCTTTGGGCAGCTAATAGGCAGACATCTGAGAGACTCCAGAATAGCTGCCAGTTCGGTTGTTCTCTCTGTGTTACCCATTCACACTTGACCTGACTGAGCTTAAACCTCTGTGGATAGTGTACCACATGCTAATGCTTTGCTCATTGGACATAGACTTTCTGGCATTGTCACTCAAAATAATTCCCTTAGCCAATTGAGCTGAGAGTAACATGGATATTAACTTATGTTAACAGGAGACTCACTAGGCCTACATGCTGCAGGAACTGTCAACAGCTCCTTAACAACAGGAAGTGACAACACTGGTGGATCTGGCTTTTCCACCAAACTCACTTCTTCATCACAAGACACAGCCGTGTCAACCTGCAAAACCCAGACCCGGCCTTCCAGTGGATCCCCATGAACATCACAACATGACAGTGAAGAATTTCCTCTCTCGCACAGCTTAGCGAGAGATGTGTCAGCTAAATCAACACCTGACACCAAAACAACCTCACGGGCAGCCTGCGGAAGAACCACAACCTCTACTGTGGCAAAGAATGTGTCTGCTAAATGAACCAAAGAATCACTGACAACCACTGAATCCAACAGATCACTTGGGGGAACCAAATCATTACTCAAACCACAAAGAGAACTTAGTTGCTCAGTGTCACTCAACACAACAAAGAAAGTCTCCCCTGAAATGACACCTGAATCAACCTCATCCTCAACCTGCAGAGGGCACATTCCATCACATATCTCTGCCCAGAAGGTCTCAGCTAGAGATGCACAAGAATCACCTTCCTCCCTAGGGAGATCCATTTCCTGGGAATCACTCTACTTTGGCAAATAATGTTTCCTCCAAGTCCCCACACAAATCATCCTCTTCCCTATCTGGTTTTCCATCAGCACTTTTCTGAACGAGTAACTTCAAACTGGGGATACGTCAAAACTCTGCTTGAGAGACATTTCTCCCTGACACACCCGACTTTTCACTGGGGTTACATCACTTGGGGAAACTAGCTCATCACTTTGATCACTGGTGGAAACTGGTTTAGTGACAAGACTGTCTGACAACAAACTTTCTCCCCTCTATGCAGTTTCATTCATCTGCTGTTTCAGTAGTACTATCTCCTGTTCTAGCCTTTCCATTTCCAAGTCTTCCTCCTGACTGCTATCCACCCAAACAGGAGACAAGGACTCACTCCACTTCTCCCATAATGGCACTGCAACATCTAACTTGTTCGACTCATCTGCCACCTGACATAACTGATCCTTCATTAGCTTGAGAAAACCTTGACAATCCTCTACACAACACACTACTGGCTCAAACGCCCCCATAGTCAACATCAGTATGCTAAAGAGAGCCAATAAATAAACTGACAGAAGTCACAGCCACTAGCTCACAGCTAACTAACCAAAACAGACATTTTCAAAGCCCCAGAGATTACCACTCAAAACAGGCAAAGGCAAAAACCAAACCAGCACGCCATGCACAAAAGCTACAAACCATAGCCACAGTTAGCCACTAGCTCAACACTAACCAACCCACACATGCACTCGCTCCAACCCCCAGAGATAACCCCACCAACCAGTCAAAAATCAGCACACCATGCACAAAAGCTACAAACCATAACCAAAGTTAGCCACTAGCCTAGCACTAACACATGTGCCACAGAGTCCTCCAGACTCCAAAGTGTGAAATCTAATTCAGCAAACAGCTCCAACAAAAGCTACCAAAACCTTAGCCAAAAACAGAACACAAAATGTTCTGGCCCACAATCCAAACATCTCTTCAGCCCTACGACTTCCAGCTGCAAGAAATTGACTACCTTCAAGGGCACGGCCATATCAAACGATTCTGTTGGACAAAACCGTCAGCTATCTTGCTAGAAAGCAACCTGACACTCACACTAGCACTGCTGCAAGCCTCACCTAGTATGCTAGCTTGACACAAACATCTGCTACAACCTCAACAAATGCACCAAAACCAAACCGGTTCAAAACCACCCAGACTAGAACCATAAATGATACCATATGTTACAAATCCGATTTACTAGCCTGCTAATATTGCTACAATTGCTAATTCTAGGGGTCTTAGGCCTAGTTAACTGGCCTATAACCTGATTTGATGTGTACATTAATATGAAAAGTAAACGTATGTGCCTAGGTGTTGAATGTATGTACCCAGGAGACAGCTACCTTACCTTATGTCCAAGGACAGTTCCGTCTTGGCCGCTTGGTCGGTCAGTCCAAGTGGATTATTATTTGTTCAAATGGTGACTAAATAAATACCAAACTAAAAAGGGATTCCGAACTAAAGCGGTTAACACAAAGAAAGAAACAAAAAGCTGCCTGAAAGGCTTCTGGTCTGACAATCACCTTAATTGGATGCACCTGATGTGCTTATCAAGGCTTCCTGGCAAAGCCCATCCCTCGACCCAGTTGGTGCTGCCACCTGGGGGATGGAGTGTGAAATTGTGTGTTGCCTGCCTGTGTGCTAACACTTTACTACTCCCTTATCATAACAGTAAGCCTATATTGTAATAATGATACAACGAGGCACACTGTACCCAGTTGTGCCAATATCATGAGGCCTGCTCAGTATTACAATACCAGATAAGCCACAATGTTTATAAATGAGGATGAGGCTACGCAAGAATCTTGTAATTGCAGGGATTTTCAAGGAAAATAAATTGTTTGTCACGAAGCCTCTGGTTTTTAATCAGATAAAAATGCGACTTGTATGTATCATCAGCAGTGACTCATGATGGCCCACAGACCCATGGAATGTTCTCCTGACCCTTCAAAGCTAAATCCTCGCTGCCCAGAGCTTTAGAATTCCACCACTTCCTTCCGAACGGAACGTCAACTGGAGACATGTTGTTTGATCTCCGCTGCTCCCCTGAGAATAGTGTTCCTTTAAAGACAATGATACTTATCGAGACAGAGAGAAGAGAGAGAGAGAGAGAGAGAGAGAGAGAGAGAGAGAGAGAGAGAGAGAGAGAGAGAGAGAGAGAGAGAGAGAGAGAGAGAGAGAGAGAGAGAGAGAGAGAGAGAGAGAGAGAGAGAGTTGTTGAAGCAGCTACAATTACACAGAAACATGTGTCAGAACGCCGTGAGGAAAAGATCCCCCATCTTTGGAGCAGTGTCACTCTGTGAAAGTGACAGCTGAGATGAGTAAAAGTTAAAAGGGATGTATGTTAGGAGAAGGCAATACCTCTGAGCCGCACCGTAACAAATTGCTCCATGTCTTCAGGGTACTGTTGTTGTTCTGAGGTCAAAAATCAATGCTATTTATCAAGAGTTTGTGGAGCTAGTTACATCAGGTGTACATACTTGGATTCCCAAGTGTCTTTCATACTTTCAAACAACTTATCCATGAGCCATATAGTCATGGCATAGGGCCACTTTAATTTTTGTAAATTAATATGATGTATTCTACCTCTGAGTCAAGTACATGGTAAGGGAAGCAGAGTTGGCCCAGAACAGGAAAATAGTTGTGTTTTCTATTGTAGTGTCGCCGGAGGAAATATCTTTAAACGTATTTAAAACAGACAAAACGTGCATAAAGGGAGTTAATTGACTACCCATTCAGGGAGAAATAAGACATTGTCAACAAACAAGGATATGGTAAATATTCTAGTCTCTGTGGCACTGTCTCATTTATTCAAGAGGAGATTCATAGCCTGTGTAAAAAGCCACAGGCCATGGAGGTAAGGAAACTATCCTCAGAGGGAAGAAGACCCTGTAAGGGTAAGTGTAACGTGAGGAAATATTTTTTTCTCACAACCTCAGAAACCAGCCTTACCTGGTTATCCTGCCTCAAAGCCCCTGGAGCAGTCCTTAAGCCCCATCTACACTCCCTTCAGTCCCACAACATGGTAAAATCCCCTCAGCTCCTGTTACCAAATTTAATAAGTTACAAAACAAAAATAGTGAAAGAGAGTAGAGGACTTGCATTACAGTTTGTGTGTCCTTGTGTTCTCTGTTAATTACTGTTTGTTTTGTAGGGGCTATATGGTTTCAGGCACCAGGGAACTCAGGCTGCTCAGCTCATAGAAAAATCCTCTGTCACAGTGCCTTGGGGTGGTGGCGATAGGTGTCACATTGAAGCAAGGCTCCAACAGTACTGTGGCTGGGTGGGCCTCCAGGGACAAATACACCAGGTCGGAGTACAGTAGCCTTAAGCAGGTAGCTCTGCTTCCTGGTATTAGATATGCTGCTCTGAAAAGAGATGGGGTCATTGGGGATTGGAGTAGATTATCATGACATGGGGCAGACAGAAACCCAAGAGCAGCTGTAGAGACATAGCATGCATCCCAAATGGCACACTATTCTCTATGTAGTGCACTACTTTTGACCAGAGTTCAATGGACCCTTGCCAAAAGTAGTGCACTACATAGGAGAATAGCTAGTCATTTGAGACTCACATTTGGGACCCGGCCATTGTCAGGAGAGAACATAAAGTCATGATGGGTTATTGCCCCGTTCATCTCTTTCACACAGAGCATAGCAACAAAACAATATATAATCTCTTTCTGTTTCAGCTGAGTGTGTTAGCTATATGCTGCATTTGGGTAGAAGACATTGCATTACCTGACTTCTGGGTCTAGCTGTCTGTTACCATCATGTGTTCACTCTCATTTTGAGATGAATCCCCCTAATAGACGCAGAGCTGCTCCTGGCCTTAGACCATGCTTATTAACCAGGCACTATAGTTTCTGAATGCCAGAGAGCTTTTATTTAAACTCGCCAGAAGCCCCTGCATGTCAGGCTTTCAACTCAGTGTCAAGTTTTACAATCTCATACAAGCACCTGACAATACAAGCTGAAGCTACACAAATGCTGTGTTTTCTGTACTAAAGATTTGTATCGCGAATTCAATAAGAATTTCTGAATGGTGATGAAAGCGGTTCATTGTGTGTATTTGATGTGACGATGACTGCTGTTTTGATAAGGCCTTGCTCAGGAACGTAGCTTAGACAAGATCTAATACGTTTTAAATGGTGAATGAATCATCATCATTTAAGGAAAGAGACGGAAAAGATAGTTTGCAGAAAGGTCAGAATTGTTTATCTATTTTGAAATGTTTTATTCTAGCCCTAAGCACATTATAGAAATTGATAAGAACCAAGCCGAACACAACATGCCAGGATGACTCATCTCAGATATCATTGGAGGGAGGTTTTTGCCTTTTCTTTTATTCTGATATCTGACATTTTCTTGCACCACCCAAAGATCACTGTGGTTTGTGACTTCAGTGTTCTTCTCCTCGTCCAGATGCAGGTTTCACTGCTTGACTGAGAGGATTCTGCCCAATCTGTAATGGACATGTCTTGACCACATAATGCAAAGCCTTTGTCAGCTGCTTCATTGAGTTACAACATATTACATAGCTCTAACTGTTGTCCATCGCCCTCCAAAGAGAATCTCCAAGAAACAGCCTCACAGGATGTGGACCTTTTAGGGCAGAACCTTAATCTCTGGTGTCTGCCAGAAAAAATACTCCATGTTTTTGCCAGTGTCTGTGAGCATCGACATTGGGCTCTTTATCTCACCCTCGTCCCCATCAGCTTTAATTGGATAATTAGATGTTGGTTTTTCTCTTCATGTGGTCATGGTGCGATTTTATCATGGGCGCCATTTCTGGAGGAGGACCTGTGGAAAATGACAATCTGCTTTCTGCCGTGCCATCGATTAAGTTGGCGAATTGTGTGGTCTGTGGTCTGGTATGGGAACTGGCATAGTGTCACTGGGTCTGTGTTTGTTTAGGGGCTTGGTTCTTGCTCCCAGTTGTGCCATAAGGCGGTCACAACACATTTTCAAATCACTGGGGACAGCAAAGACTGATAGGGTTAGAGCAAGGCAGGAACGGGGTAGACCTGGCTAGATTGCTGGCTGCCTACTGTTGTTCCCCAAACAAATTCATGGTTCAGCAGGAAATGTAGATCAAAGTACTGGGCCCTTTTTTCTCTATCGACAATAACAATTCCCATAAATTCCCATCACCACCAGCCACAAGTGTGGGAATTGTTTGTGAGACTGTTCAATATCATCCGGTTAGATATTACTGTAAACCAGTGGTTCACAACCAGGGGTACTAGGACCTCTGGGGGTACTTGGTCTACCCATAGGGGGTACTAGAGAAGACTCATGAGACCATAGGCCTACTGATAAAATGCACATGTACCTCAGGGGTACTCTGGGCAGAGCAAATTTCAGTTGGTGGTACAGCAACCAAAAAAGGTAGGGAACTATTACCAGTGAAGATGAGTCATTAACTTTACATTAAATTAAGAACATGTTCAAACTAAATTGATTAAATGTACACATGGCATATCCTTTACCAGAAATAATGCAACTTCGACATGATTTTAATCCTCAGGCAAGTTTTGCACACTTCCCACTATACACAGACTTCAATTCGATGTGTACTCCACGTTGGTTCAACGTAATTTCATTGAAATGACTTGGAAACAACATTGAGTCAACCAGTGTGTGCCCAGTGGGTTTCCAATATGTTCTGTGGATATACTTCCAGAAAGTGCATTTCTTAATGGACAAGTCTCCACATGTTCAATCTCTAACTCCCTTTCTCAACATCAAATAAGACCAATAAGAAATTGAGTTCCAAACCTCTCTGCCAATAACAGAACATTTTCCTCATTCCACTCAGACCAATCCCAGACAGTCCTAGCAAAATTCTTGCTTGAGAAATTTTCCTTTGCTAAGATGCTATTTTTGTTTCTTTTTGACCATTTTAATTGAAAAAAATCACAGTAAGGTATTTAAATGTTACCCTGAAACAATTTGATATTGAGATAACTATGGCTGCATTGGACCTTTAATCTCTAGGTTCTGAGAGATCCTATTTTTAATCAAATGAAAAACAAGAAATGCATGTGCTCAACTCACCAGTCTATAACTAATCTCTGCTCAAACCTAGAATGACATTAACGTTGTGGAAATTGCTAAAACTATATTCCTATAGCATGGTAATAAGAAGTTTGGTACATT
Organism: Salvelinus sp. IW2-2015; assembly: GCF_002910315.2. Classification (NCBI taxonomy): domain Eukaryota; kingdom Metazoa; phylum Chordata; class Actinopteri; order Salmoniformes; family Salmonidae; genus Salvelinus; species Salvelinus sp. IW2-2015. The sequence continues at coordinate 20,994,876 of NC_036871.1, forward strand.
GACAGTTGTACTCCATTTTGGCCTGATCTTTACCTCCCTTTACGAAGGAAATGTCATTCTGCAGTGCACGTCTTCCACACATATTTAGAGCTGGAGAAGTTAAGCCAGAAGTTAAGACGTACAGACAACTATCTGATTGCTCCTAATTGTTGTTCTGCATTCTCTTGTCATCTGTCCAATGTTGTCCAACTCCAGAGATGTCTGGCACGCTGATGGGCCCAAGGCATCTTCTGAGTGGCATCTAGTAATAAATGCAGATATGTCTGAGTTGAATAACTTTTTGTGACCTGATCCTTACCCCAGTCAGTGTTGTCTTTTGAATAACTGTTTTGGTATGTAACCACATGGCTCTTGAGATGTATCAGCATGCTATGATAAACAGGATGTCCATGTTCGTGAATGATTTTGTTGCTGACCGTTTTTTCTGCAATGATTCAAATGGTCAGAGTGGAGGACCAATTTAGAATCTAAACTGTCACAAACAACATTCTACCAAGATACAAGATAAACCACATAACTTCAAAAACATTATTCAAAAACATTATCATTATGTTGTGCTAGATTTGCCTGTAAGAAGGCTATGTACCAAGCCGTTGGAACCACAGAGACAGAACTGAACTGTGACGTAAATGATCTATTGTCTCCCTAGTCTCATTACTGTCTTCCTAGGAAATACAGCTTGATATTAGAAGAACACCTTGTACAGATGTAGGATCTTAATTTTATCACTCTTTTGTTGCTGAAAATTGCAGGAAATGCAAACTTGTAGTGTATTCTAGGTTTTCAAAGGCTTCTAAAGTTTGTCATTTCCACTTTAAAATGTCGGACTTGATTTGCGCTACAAAAAATATCCATCAGTTATAATCCTAATAATATTTCACATTTCCTGTTATTGCAGGATTATTTTCCTGCTATAGCAAACTGGTTCAAATGAAGATCCTACATCTGTAGCTAGCCGGAGTGTGTGGCTGGTCCTGTAATCACTCCTTCACAGGCCGGTTGGGCCAAAGGCAGGTGGAGATAGCGCTTCAGCACCAACGGAAACTCAAGAGGGACTGCGTGATAAGGGGTTAGGATCCTTCTACCCAGGCTCCAGGCCTACAGATGTGGGATCTTAATTTGATCACTCTTTTGTCGCCGAGAATTTTCCTGCACAGTAGGAAATGCAAACTTGTAATGTGTTTGAGTTTTAAAAAGGCTTCTAAATTTGATCATTTCCACTTTGAAATTTCCGACTTGTTTTGCTCTAATGAAAAATGTATCAAACTCTACAAAAACGTCCATTCATTTTAATCCACATAATAATTCATATTTCCTGTTGCTGTATGATTATGTTCTTGCTGTAGTAAACTGGCTCAAACTAAGATATTACATCTGTAGGTGATAGGCAGAATGAATTCTCAAAATTAATGTACTGTAGCTTTTCACTTGCTCTTTATAGACGAATGTGAAACAAACTATGGTGGAGAGATCTACCATAAGAGTGGCTTGATAACGAGCGGCTGCTGTGTAGATTCATTGAATTTGTTGAAGACAGTATTTCCTTGACTCCAACAATTATTCCCCTCCCCATTTCACTCATCCCTATCCCCCAAGCAACTGTGTTTAAACTTCAGGTGTGGGGGAGGGGATAGACTGAAACTCCAGGATTAAATAATGCCTATGCATAATGATGGACAACCACTAGTGTCCATCATCATGGTCTCTTTAAAAAATCTATGATTAATGTTATCCACTCCTGACCAGCATGTCCTAACTTCTGCATTTATGCTACATTCACAGTGGCAGCCCAAATCTGATATTTTTCCCACTAATTGGTCAGATCAGCTCTGATCTTTTTCAGAGCTGATCTGATAGGCAGTGTTGTGGACTTGAGTCAAATTTGATGACTTGATACTCGACTTGATAGAAAATAAAATAACTTGAGACTTAATTTGGACTTGAAATTATCTGTCCAGGTTGTGTAATGTTTTGTCACTCATTTTGTGGTACCTGGATGTGGATTATGCTACATGCAGCCAGAGACATGTTTATAGTGCACATGAACGTTCGCAAGAAACCTGAGGTAGAAGTTCTGTTATTTAATTCAATTTATGGTTTCTTTTGTTCATATTTCCCAGGTTATGTCGGAGTTCTGTGTCCTATGTCTCTGTCATTTTTGTTGTGTGTAATAGGAACTTGCGCGCCTCAGTGTGCATAGAAATAGGCTACGTGGCCTGCACTAAGCGCTTTAGAGTCAGAAAGTTGAATAAGACACAATTATTGTTCCATGTATGCATGGTGTTGAAATATCATTAATAATCATTAAGTCTTATTTAGACAAATGTACCAATGTATCAATGGATATGGAAATGGCCTTTTACATTGTAGAACCAGTTTATTGGTTGTAATTGCCAATTAGGGAATTGTATGCTCCTTGGGGCCATGTGCTTATATTATTATAGGCCTACCTGTTTGAGCTCCTGTTAGACAGATTCGATTTGGTTTCTCATGGGGAGGCTGTACAGTCTTGCCCTCTATCTGTGTCCATTCAGGTAGGACAGGTCTAGCCTGATACAGAGTCTATTTCTTTTGGGCTCTTGCCATGTACAGTATATTTGGTAAATGTATATATTTTGTATATGGCGTTGTCACCATTGGATCACCAAGACTTGTACATAAATGTACACTCTGAGCATTTCAACCTGCCTTGCCTTCTGCTGATGTCATGCCCTTACGACTGATACAAGGTCCCTATTTTACAATGACATGAACTAATCAAAATGTGTTGTAGACAAAATAATGAAAAGGGCTGTCTGGTAGTCTCAATAAATAGACAAAGATTTGCACCTGAACAAGTCACTGCATGTATAGTTTTTTTTTATTGCTTGACTTGAGACTTGACTTGAAAACTTGTGATTCGACTCAACTTGACTTGCTCTTAGAATGTATGACTTGCACTTGATTCAGGTCTTGACTTGTTTTACTTGGGACTCGACTTGAGACTCGAACCTTGTGACTTCAGACTTGCTTGTGACTCAAACAATAGTGACTTGGTCCCCATCTCTGAAGATTAGTCAAAAGACCAATTAGTGGCCTCCCGAGTGGTGCAGTGGTCTAAGGCACTGCATCACAGTGCTAGCTGTGTCAATAGAGATCCTGGTTCGAGTCCAGGCTCTGTCGCAGCCATCCACAAGCCATGGGGTGGCGCACAATTGGCTCAGCATTGTTCGGGTTAGGGTAGGGTTTGGCTGGCAGGGATGTACTTGTGCCAGGTGTACGGTGTTTCCTCTGACACATTGCTGCGGCTGGCTTCTGGGTTAAGTGGGCATTCTGTCAAGAAGCAGTGCGGCTTGGCTGGGTTGTGTTTCGGAGGACGCACGGCTCTTGACCTTCGCCTCTTCCAAGTCCGTATGGGAGAAAAAGGGGTAAAAAAATCTGTATTTGTAGTGAACTTTGCTCAGTGGTCACAGAGATAGATAAGCCATGTGATACTATCCTAAGTGGATATCGTCTGTATAAAGTGATGTAGTATGGCAAAAAAAAGCCTCTAAGGATGCACTTAGCTGTTCTATGAGTGGTCTGAGGCAGGTTTTACATTTCAAGCATTTTCAAGTACAACGTTAATAACAATGGTTTTGGGAAACAGCTCGGAAATTTTACGATACTCCTATGAAGGTTTGAACTATTTCTCTAAAATGTTATGCACAAATTTGTTTACATCCCTGTTAGTAAGCATTTCTCCTTTGCCAAGATAATCCATCCACCTGACAGGTGTAGCATATCAAGAAGCTTATTAAAATGTGCAGTTTTGTCACACAACACAATGCCAAAGATGTCAAACGTTTTGAGGGAGTGTGCAATTGTCATGCTGACTGCAGGAATGTCCACCAGAGCTGTTACCAGAGAATTGAATGTTAATTTCTCAAACCTCCAGCGTCATTTTAGGGAATTTGGCAATACATCTAACCGGCCTCAACATCCCCAGACCACTTGAAACCACGCCAGCCCAGCCCAGCCCAGCACTTCTTCACCTGCGGGATCGTCCCGAGATCAGCCATCCAGACAGCTGATGAAACTGTGGGTTTGCACAACCAAAGAATTTCAGCACAAACTATCAGAAACCATCTCGGGAAGCTCATCTGTGTGCTCGTCATCCTCACCAGGGTCTTGACCTGACTACAGTTCGGTGTCGTAACTGACTTCAGTGGGCAAACGCTCACCTTCGATGGTCACTGGCTCTTCCCGGAGGAATCTCGGTTTCAACTGTACCAGACAGATGTCAAACAGCGTGTATGGCATCGTGAGGGCAAGCTGTTTGTTGATGTCAACATTGTGAACAGAGTGCCCCTTGGTGGTGGTGGGGTTATGGTATGGGCAGGCATAAACTACGGACAATGAACACAACTGCATTTTATCAATGGCAATTTTAAAGCACAGAGATACCGTGATGAGAGGCCCATTGTCGTGCCATTCATCCGCTGCCAATACCTAATGTTTCAGCATGATAATGCACGGCCCCATGTCGCAAGGATCTGTATACAATGGAAGCTGAAAATCTACCAGTTCTTCCATGGCCTGCATACTCACCAGACATGTCACCCATTAAGCACGTTTGGGATGCTCTGGATCAATGTGTACGACTGCGTGTTCCAGTTCCCGCCAATATCCAGCAACTTCGCACAGCAGTTGAAGAGTAGTGGGACAACATTCCACAGGCCACAATCAATAGCCTGATCCGCTCTATGCGAAGGAGATGTGTCACGTTGCATGAAGCAAATGGTGGTCTCACCAGATACTGACTGGTTTTATGATCCATGCCCCTACCTTTTTTTAAGGTATCTGTGACCAAAATATGCATATCTGTATTCCCAGTCATGTGAAATCCATAGATTAGTGTATAACACATTTATTTAAATTTGACTGATTTCCTTTTATGAACTGTAACTCAGTAAAATCTTTGAAATTGTTGCATGTTGCGTTTATATTTTTGTTCAGTGTAAATATTGGTTCTGTCACTTGAATCAACAGATTATCAATAGGTTCGCATCACATTGTCACATGGCCGTGTTACATCAATCTTACCTCAGGTGACATGGCTTGACCCTTACCTGGGAGATGCCAGTCATATTTTATGGATAAGGACATAATAATAGCTGTGAGCAGCACTGGAATTCTGTTCATCTAGCCCTGGGCCAGGCCTGTCCTTTCCCAATTCCAATCAAGGCTTTCATTAACTGGTCCTAATGATAGGCTGGTGACCTCTGTGTTCCCGTGTGTCACGCCCTGACCTTAGAGAAACTTTTTATTTCTCTATTTGGTTAGGTCAGGGTGTGATTAGGGTGGGCATTCTAGTTTTTCTATTTCTTTGTTGGCCGGGTATGGTTCCCAATCAGAGACAGCTATCTATCGTTGTCTCTGATTGGGGTTCATACTTAGGCAGCCTTTTTTCCACCTTAGTTTGTGGGATTTTGATTTTGTATAGTTGCTGTGTATCCTGCAGAACTTTATGTTCGTTTTGTATTTTGTTGTTTTTCAGTGTTCATTTTAATAAAAGTAAGATGTTCGCCTACCACGCTGCACCTTGGTCTCCTCATTCAAATGACGAGCGTAACACCGTGGAACTTGATTGGCCTCTTTTAAGAAGTTTTCCCCTTTAATCCTGATTTTGGTTAGATTGCAGTTGCACCATCAAAAACGTTATCATGTGAATTAGTTGTAGCCTAACAATTTGTTATATTATAATGTGTGTTTTGTATTCTGTTTGGTACGGGTCATGTTTTACATGAATTTCCACAGATGATATGTAGTAATAAATAATTTTAATTACATGCAAATAGTAAATAGTAAATAAAAAAATGGAATATTCATGCAGAGTTCTTTCATTAATCATTGTCTCATGCAGCTTATCAGCAGTTACCATGTACAGCTAAGTAACTTCATTCTGTACCAAAGTAGTTATCAAGTACTTGCATGGCATGAAGGCTCCTGAATGCTGTCACGTCCTATTTAGTTCTGTAAGGCAACATTAGCAAAAAGTGAATTAGGACATAAGGGAAATAATTTTACAAGGCTTTCTTCAGAATGCTGACATAAATCATTTCTAACCAATGCCAGCTCTAATTCCTGTTTTGAATATGAGGGGAGGAGCTTGTGAGGGAGCACTTGCACTTTCAAAGGCCTGGAGACATTCAGGGCTAAATCTCATAATAGGTTCAACAACAGTCTCATCTTCCTGTCAGCATTTCAAAGGCCAGCAGATTGAATTTACAGTAGACTTGGTGAAAAGGGGAGGCATTAGATAATAACATTATGAAACATCTTACCTCAGCAGAGCCATGCACAAGATTCAAACAATTCTATAACGTCAAAGAATTTGCTACAAATGGCCAAATTCATAGATTATAGAATGCCAACTCTACAATTTACATTTTTGCTAATAAGTATTTGCATGCAGCTTTAAAAAACAGCCATACATGGACGCTAAACGGTGTCAAAAGTGTTCCACAGGGATGCTGGGCCATGGTGACTCCAATGCTTCCCACAGTTGTGTCAAGTTGGCTGGATGTCTTTTGGGTGGTGGACAATTCTTGATACACACAAGAAACTGTTGAGCATGAAAACCCAGCAGAGTTGCAGTTCCTGCACATTCACGCTCTGAATGGCACAATCCATGTCTCAATTGTCTAAAGGCTAAAACATGTCTTTAACCTGTCTCCGGCCCTTCATCTACAATGATTGAAATGGATTTAACAAGTGACATCAATAAGGGATCATAGCTTTCACCTGGATTCACCTGGTCAGTCTGTCATGGAAAGAGCTTCTCAAGTCTGTGTATGTTTTCTACTGATACGTCTCTATTGCGCTCAGCATACGAATTCATTTGAGAGTGTTGACAACTGTCACTCCTCTTCACCAGGTTGAATGAGTCATGTGCATTCCAGGGGCCTGTAGAAAACAGCACGTATCACAGAGTGCTGTGTTTATTCACCTGAGTTGGCTCTTACAGCTAGTTCTGTACCTGACAGCCTGCTCAGCCATGTCACATGCCTCTGTCTTTATAATCACAGAGACATTGGGCCAATAGATTTAGGACCGGGTGTCAGGTTTTAATATCAAAATCCACAAGGGTGTGAACATTGCCAGGCCTTTCCTATGGGAGTCTTACCCCAGTACTTACTTAATGACTTACTTACTTACTCACTTAATCCTCTTCATTCCCAGATGAACATAGGGCCTGTACTAAAGTTTTCCAATGTTGCCCTTCTTGGGCATCTTTCTTTGCCTCAGGTCATGACAAGCGGATCTTCTCTGTCTGGATGCCTGCTCCGGGTCATTGTTGGACACCCTCTTCTTTGCTTATCTTGTGGATTCCAATCAAGGTCATGTTTTGCAATATTCTCCGGACCATATGACCAACCCATCTCCATTTCCGCTCTTGGATGATGCTCGAGATTGTCTTCTGGTTGGTTCTTCCACAGGTCTATATTAGAGATGCGCTCAGGCCACCATATGCGCAAGATTTTTCTGAGGCAGAAGTTGACAAAGACCTGTAACTTGTGTTCCAGGCTCTTGATCAGTCTTCATGTCTCTGCACCATAGAGTAGTACAAACATGATGTTGGATTGAAAAATGCAGAGTTTTGTTTTGAGTGAGATGTTTTTCCAAGTTAGCTTGAGTGTTAGCCTTTCCTATTCTTGTTTTTATGTCCTCATCTGATCCTCCACTTTTAGTTATAATACTGCGTAGGTCATGTGGTCCCCTATCTTCTATGGCTTGTTCCTCCAGGAGTTTTGGGGTTACCTATGATCCTTATCAGTTTGGTTTTTCCTCCATTGATGTCCAGGCATGTGCTCGAGGCGACAGTGCGCCTATCCGTTTTCGCCTGCATGTGTTGTGATGTGTGTGACAACAGTGCTACATCATCTGCATAGTCTAGGTCCTCCAGCTTGGAAGTTAAAGACCACTGGATTCCCTTTGGTTGGCTGATGGTTGTTCATTACCCAGTCCATGACCAGGGAGAATATGATTTGGGAGAGAAGACATCCTTGTCTTATTCACGTGCACACTGAGATTAGTACGGAGCAGGTTGCATTGTGTATGACATGGCAGGTTGTGTTATTGTATTTTTCAGTATTTTCCATACGTGACCCACCACCTCGATTCGGTTCTATGTAGCAAAGTAATTTGAAATGTTATTTTTAACATTTGAAGAAAGTAGACTACTATCTAGAAAATGGTATATCATACACTGCAGTTGAGGAACAATGAGAAAGTAATTCTGCTTTGAAAGTTGATAAACTTGTAACTCCACTTTTGAGAAAATGCCTGTGAATGTTTTGGTACACCTACTGGGGAGGTCTTCTTTATCTACACACATTCAGCATTGTTCACACCCTCTTAAGCCTTAGCCCACCCATCTCTTTAAGGATTCACAGTTTAGTAAACAACCAAAGATTTCAAGAAGAAACGTGGTGAAAGTAGTAGCAAAAAGTAGTAGTAAAAATAAACTTGATCTAGTCCTTGGCCTATATCCCAAACTAACTTTGGTGCAGGTGATGTTGTTCTTCACATCACCGTCTCTGGTAAACACACACTATATAAAATAAAATATATGTTTATTTGTCACATGCACAGGATACAGAAGGTGTAAACGGTAAAGTGAAATGGTTACTTGCATAGTGGAGTCTTTTGTTTAGACATGTAGCTAGCTAGCTAAACAATGAACCATAATCAAATCAAATCAAATGTATTTGTCCCTTTAATGCCGTGTTCAAAACAACTGGGAACTCCCCCTCAAAAAAACTCAGACCAGGAAAAATCGATTTGAACAGTCATCCAACTTGGAATTCCAACTTGGGAACTCATGCCTTTCTAGAGCTCCTACACAGATCATACATGTAACGTTAGCTAGCAAGCCAGCCAGTTTAACAGTATGCTTTAACTTGCAATGAAAACAACTTGTTGACTAAATCAGAAATGTATAATATCTGAAAATGTAGCTAGACTCTTACACATGTACATGGATGAATGCTTCTCCCTCTGTCATGGATGCCATGGTTGCCCATTGTTTGAAGATGTAATCCAGAGACAGGAGTTTTATTCAACAGCCTTATTTCTCCGCATTTGGCAAACATCCCTCTGCTTCCACCGGGCATTCCACTGATTCCAAAACTCTGTCAACTTCTTCCGTGACAACGACACCGTTTATTCCCCACCATTGTAATCAGAAGACTACGATGTCTGGTTCAATGAAAATGTTTTTACCTAAATCAGGGATTTCTTAATTGTCTGATTCATTTTCAGAGTCAGAAAGTCGGCATGGCATGATCATCCTCCAGAACATAGTCCATCACAACATTTTCCCACTGAGCTTTGTCGACAGTACTATTAACTTCAGAGCAGTAGCAAAACGTTTTCAGTTCTTCATGATAACTTTCAAAAAAGCTGCAGTAGACAGGATTATCCACACATACTTAGCAGCTCATGTTACAGAAGCATGCTACAAGGCAGACCAATCCAAACTCATCTCTCGGCATGGTCAGCCTATCCATTATCTTAGCCATGGTTCTTGTATTTTTCAGTGGCTAAACCAACTAGGCTCATTATTTAACAATTTGATTTGTATTACAGATGGCATACAAGTTTGTTATTAAGCACATGAAAGTTCACATGCTCTAGAAGGCATTTATGCCCAAAAATGTATTTTGGTAATTTAAAAAAATATATGTTCAAATGGCTCTCCTGTGAAGTAGTGACGTTATATTTGTTATTTATTTCACCTTTATTTAACCAGGTAGGCCAGTTGAGAACAATTTCTCATTAACAACTGCAACCTGGTCAAGATAAAGCAAAGCAGTGCGACAAAAACAACAACACAGAGTTACACATGGGACGTGCGACATTTCTTGAAACGGGCTGCATATGGTTGGACGGTCTACCGTGTCGAATGCCTTTATGAAGTCCATGAAATTAATGTAAAGTGGAGATTGCCTTTCCAGGGACTGTTCATGTAGTTGGTTGAAGTCCCGAACAAGTCCTGGATCCAGGATGTCCCGGGCAGGCACCCACGCCCGCTCCTCGGGTCCATAGCCCTCACAGTCCACTAGGTACTGCAGGGTGCCTCGGACCCGACAAGCCTCCAACAGACGCCGGACAGTGTAGGCCGGGCGACCATCAACAAGTTGAGGGGGTGGAGGGGCAGGTGTGGGGGGAGAGAAGAACTGGTCCTTACCGGTTTGAGATGGGAGACATGGAAGGATGGACAGACCCTGATAGACCTGGGAAGCTGGAGATGATAGGTGACCGGGTTGATGTGACTCAGGATCTTGAATGGTCCTATGTAGCGTGGAGTGAGCTTACCACGAGTCCACCTTTAAGGGAAGATCACGGGTGGACAGTCACAGTCGTTGATCCGATTGGAGAAGCCGAAGAGACCTTCGGTGCCGGTTTGCCTGGTGTTGGTGTCGGGCAGAGGAGCAGAGCAAGGAGGAACTTCTCCAGCTCCTGGTTGGCCCTCTCCGTTTGCCCATTCAACCTGGGGTGGAACCCCAAGGAGAGACTCCCCGACGCCCTCAACAGGGAGCAGAAGGCTTTCCAATACCGTGTGATGAACTGGGGCCCACGATCCGAGAATGTCCTGGGGAAGTCCGTGTAGTCGAAGACATGGGTAATCATGAGATCAGCGGTCTCCTTCGAGGGCAACTCGGGTAAGGCGATGAAATGGTCTGCCTTGGAAAACCGATCAACGACCACCAGGATAGTGGTAAGCCCTTAGGATGGGAGTAACCCTTTAATAAAGTCTACGGACCGGTGGGAACAGGGCTGGCTAGGGATGGGCAGAGGGGGAAGCAACCCAGCCGGTCACTGTCATGAGGACTTGCTTTGGGCAAAGGTGCAGCAGGCCGTAATGAAGGATCTCACATCCTCAATCATGTTGGGCCACCAGAATTTCCACTTCAGGAACTCGAGTTTCTGATTAACCCTTGGATGCCCAGTTAATGTAGAGGAGTGTCCCCATTGTAATACTTGGGAATTGGCTGATCGCGGAACATAAAGTCTGTTAGTGGGACCCCCGCCATGGTCTGGTTCCCGGGTCTGGGCTTGTCGTACCTTGGTCTCAATACTCCATATCATGGGGGCCACAATGCGGGAGCTGGGGATGATGGGCTCGGAGTCCCTCTCCTCGTTAGAGACATCGTGTTGGTGGGACAGGGCATCTGCTTTCTGATTCTTGGATCCCGGGCGATAGGCTAGTGTGAAGTTGAACCTGTTAAAGAACAGAGCCCACCTAGCCTGGTGAGCATTCAACCACTTGGCTTCTTGAATGGAGACCAAGTTCTTATTGTCCGTCCAGATCTCGAAAGGATGAGGTGCCCCCTCCAACCAGTGTTTCCACCCCTCAAGGGCCCACTTAACTGCCAAGAGCTCCTGGTTGCCTACATCATGTTTGCGTTCCGCTGGCGAGAACCGGTTGGAAAGAAAGGCACATGGGTGCAGTTTCTTGTCCCCCTCAATCCGGTGTGAAAGGACCGCCCCTGCTCAGGTGTCCGAGGCGTCCACCTCTACCACGAAGGGATGGGTAGAATCAGGATGGACGAGGATGGGTCTGGAGGTGAAACGCCCTTTGAGCTCCACGAATGCCCTGTCAGCCTCAGGGGTGCAGCAAAAATGGTTCCCGGGACTTGTGGGTTAGGGCCGGGAGAGGAGCTGCCACCGCACCAAATTTGCGTATAAAACACCTGTAAAATTGGTAAACCTGAGGAACCGCTGGACTTGTTTAAGTGAGGCGGGGCGGGGCCAGTCGGTTTACGGGGTCCGGTAAACCGGGGTCCGATGCCGGCAGTAGAGATAATGTGGCCCAGGAAAGAAACTTGGGATAATTGGAACTCACACTTCTCTATCTTGATGTATAGTTGACTCTGCAGGAGGTGTCTCAGGACTTGGCGGATGTGCAGGATGTGTTCTGGAAGGGGCTTGGAGAAGATCAGGATGTCGTTGAGATAAACAAAGACGAACCAATTCAGCATATCCCTAAGCGTGTCATTGACCAATGCTAGGAAGACTGCCGGTGAGTTCGATAATCCGAAGGGCATGACTAAATACTCATAGTGGCCACTCGGGGTGTTAAAGGCAGTCTTGCATTCATCTCCCTCCTCACCAGATTGTAAGCATTGCGGTGGTCCAGTTTGGTGAAGAATTGGGCCCCATAGGCCATCTCCAAGGCGGCAGACATCAGGGGTAGGGGGTAACAATTCTTAATCATAATCCTGTTCAGCCTTCTGTAATCGATGCAGGGACGCAGACCTCCATCCTTCTTTCTCACGAAGAAGAAGCCTGCACCAGCTGGGGATGTAGAGGAGTGAATGAACCTGCCTCCAGCGACTCCCGGATGTAATTGTCCATGACTGCTGCTTCAGGGGTCGAGAGGGAGTACAGATAGCCCCTGGGAGGGGTGGAGCCGGGTAGGAGTTCTATGGTGCAGTCATATGGATGATGAGAAGGGAGGGTGCGGATTGCCTCTTACTGAAGGCCTCCCGGAGGTCGAAGTCCTTGAGAGGGAGAGCGGAAAAGTCTTGGTCTTCAATCGATGCCGGGGAACATGGCGAGGCTCTTGGTGGGGGTCTTAGGGATCAAGTCTGGCAGTTCTTACCCCAGTCTAGTAGGTGTCACATGGACCACGACAATAGTGGGTTATGCAACACTAGGAAGGGGTACCCTAGGATAAGGGGGTTCTCGGGAGCAGTGATAAAAAAAAAACGAATAGTCTCTGAGTGGTTCACCCCAACCTGCAGTAGAATGGGCTTGGTCTGATATTCCACCTGGCTGGAGCCGATGGGGCGTCCATCGAGGTCTTGAATCTGCAGAGGGATGGGACATTTCATGCAGAGGATTTGTAATTCTCTGGCGAAGTCTTGGTCAATGAAATAATCCGCGGCCCCGGAGTCCACGAAGGCTTGAATGTGGTGCTGACGGTTGTTCCAATGTGGGGTTGCGGGTAGTGTCAGATGGTGACAGGGTAGCTGGGGTGTAACTGCACAGCTCGTCAGGGTCTCCTCTTGTCTTGCAAGCCCCGGCATTTCCCGTCAATTCTGTGCATGTAGAACGGAGATGGCTGAGACCCCCTGCAGTAGAAGCAGCAGCCGTCACGCATGCATCTGTCACGTTCCTGGGGGCTCAGACATGTGCATCCCAGCTGCCTGGGCTCCTCAATGCTAAATAAAACCATGAATTTGTTTCCAGTTTGTTCCCTCCCCAACCACATTGGCTTCTATATTGTAGGGTGCTCATTTGAGTGTCTGAACAAGAAGATAAATACTGTATAAAAAATCAGCTATTTTCAATTGCAATGTTAAAAAGCTATTTTCAGTGAATGGTCACATCTTTTGAGATTCTTGTGAATAATAGAAAGCCAATGACACACACGTGATAAAATAGATAGTCTTTATTGTGGATAAGGGCCTTTCTTTGTCCCATGACACTCAGCATGACAATGGCAACCCAAGTGACAACTGAGTATACACATTGGTTTCAGGGGAAACCGTATCAAATTAGTGAGGTGTTTGTCGACAAGGGCATGTAGAGTGTTTATACTTACACCTGTTAGTCATTAGAATGGTCATGAGTATCACTGCAATAAACCCCACTGACTGTGCAAACCTATTGGACATATATCTGTCTCAACATCCCTTCAATACTGAAAATGGAATGGAAATGATAAGGGTAATGCGGATGAAGAACATAGATATTTGAAAATATATTCAAAATGCCTCATTCATGTCTCTACAACCAGAATGTTTGATATGAAGATGTGAATGAATCAGTAAGTACGTTTAATTGGAAAGTGTAGAGGATATAGCTAACAGTTCCCCTCCAGTGAGTGCTCAGGGCTGGAGAAGAGAGGCATTTGGGAATGTGGATGGTGTTGCTAGTGAATTTGCTGAAGTTGTAGTCCATGTTCACTTCACACTCCGGTATGATGAGGGGGGGCGGTCTGTGCATATTTGTAAACAACAGCTGGTGCACGAAATCTAAGGAAGTCTCTAGATTTTGCTCGCCTGAAGTAGAGTATCTTATGATAAAATGCAGACCACACTACTTGCCTAGAGTTTTCAGCTATACTTTTCGTGGCTGTTTATTTACCACCCCAGACAGATGCTGGCACTAAGACCGCACTCAGTCAGCTGTATAAGGAAATAAGCAAACAGGAAACCGCTCACCCAGAGGCGGCGCAACTAGTGGCCGGAGACTTTAATGCAGGGAAACTTAAATCAGTTTTACCTAATTTCTATCAACATGTTAAATGTGCAACCAGAGGGAAAGAAATTCTAGATCACCTGTATTCCACTAACAGACACACGTGCAAAGCTCTCCCTGTAACGGCAGCCTTCCTCCTCTTCGTCTGAAGAGGAGGTGTAGCAGGGATCGGACCAAGACGCAGCGTAGCTCGTGTTCAACATGTTTAATTACAAACGAAACTGTGAACACTTACAACAATTACAAAATAACAAAACGTGGCAAACCGAAACAGCCCTATCAGGTGCAGAGAAAACACAGAGACAGGAAACAACCACCCACAAATCCCCAACACAAAACAAGCCACCTATATATGATTCCCAATCAGACACAACACAAAACATCTGCCTCTGATTGAGAACCATATTAGGCCAAACATAGAAACAGACAAACTAGACACACAACATAGAATGCCCACCCAGCTCACGTCCTGACCAACACTAAAACAAGCAAAACACACAAGAACTATGGTCAGAACGTGACACTCCCTCGCCCTCCATTTGCTAAATCCGACCACAATTCTATCCTCCTGATTCCTGCTTACAAGCTAAAATTAATGCAGGAAGCACCAGTGACTCGGTCTATAAAAACGTGGTCAGATGAAGCAGATGCTAAACTACAGGACTGTTTTGCTATCACAGACTGGAACATGTTCCGGGATTCTTCCAATGGCATTGAGGAGTACACCACATCAGTCACTAGCTTTATCAATAAGTGCAAAGAGGACGTCGTCCCTACAGTGACTGTACGTACATACCCCAACCAGAAGCCATGGATTACAGGCAACATTCGCACTGAGCTAAAGGGTAAAGCTGTCGCTTTCAAGATGCGGGACTCTAACCCGGAAGCTTATAAGAAATCCTGCTATGCCCTCCGACGAACCATCAAACAGGCAACGCGTCAATACAGAGCTAAGATTGAATCGTACTACACCGGCTCTGACGGTCGTCTTTTGTGGCAGGGCTTGCAAACTATTACAGACATAACAGGGAAGCACAGCCGCGAGCTGCCCAGTGACACGAGCCTACCAGATGAGCTAAATCACTTTTATGCTCGCTTCGAGGCAAGCAACACTAAGGCATGCATGAGAGCATCAGCTTTTCCGGGCGACTGTGATCACGCTCTCCGTAGCCGACGTGAGTAAGACCTTTAAACAGGTCAAAATTCACAAGGCTGCGGGGCCAGACGGATTACCAGGACGTGTGCTCTGGGCATGTGCTGACCAACTGGCAGGTGTCTTCACTGACATTTTCATGTCCCTGATTGAGTCTGTAATACCAACATGTTTCAAGAAGACCACCATAGTCCCTGTGTTCGAGAACATGAAGGCAACCTGCCTAAATGACTACAGACCTGTAGCACTTACGTACGTAGCCATGAAGTGCTTTGAAAGGCTGGTAATGGCTCACATCAACACCATTATCCCAGAAACCCTAGACCCACTCCAATTTGCATACCGCCCAAACAGATCCACAGATGATGCAATTTCTATTGCACTCAACACTGCCTTTTCTCACCTGGACAAAAGAAACACCTACGTGAGAATGCTATTCATTGACTACAGTGCAGCATTCAACACCATAGTGCCCTCAAAGCTCATCACTAAGCTAAGGATCCTGGGACTAAACACCTCCCTCTGCAACTGGATCCTGGACTTCCTGACGGCCCGCCCCAGGTGGTGAGGGTAGGTAGCAACACATCTGCCACGCTGATCCTCAACACTGGAGCCCCTCAGGGGTGCGTGCTCAGTCCCCTCCTGTGCTCTCTGTTCAGCCACGACTGCATGGCCAGGCACGACTCCAACACCATCATTAAGTTTGCAGATGACACAACAGTGGTAGGCCTGATCACCGACAACGACGAGACAGCCTATAGGGAGGAGGTCAGAGACCTGGCCGGGTGGTGCCAGAATAACAACCTATCCCTCAACGTAACCAAGATTAAGGAGATGATTGTGGACTACAGGAAAAGGAGGACCTCTACACCAGGCGGTGTCAGCGGAAGGCCCGAAAAATTGTCAAAGACCCCAGCCACCCCAGTCATAGACTGTTCTCTACTACTGCATGGCAAGCGGTACCGGAGCGCCAGGTCTAGGACAAAAAGGCTTCTCAACAGTTTTTACCAGGTAATCAAATGGCTACCCAGACTATTTGCATTTTTCCCCCCCCAACCGCTCTTTTACGCTGCTGCTACTCTCGGTTTATCATATATGCATAGTCACTTTAACAATACATTCATGTACATACTACCTCAATTTGCCCGACCAACCAGTGCCCTCGCACATTGGCTAACCGGGCTATCTGCATGTGTCCCGCCACCCGCCACCCACCACCCGCCAACCCCTCTTTTACGCTACTGCTACTATCTGTTTATCATATGCATAGTCACTTTAACCATATCTACATGTACATACTACCTCAATCAGCCCGACTAACCGGTGCCTGTATATAGCCTCGCTACTGTTATGGCCTCGCTACTGTTATGGCCTCGCTACTGTTATGTCCTCGCTACTGTTATAGCCTCGCTACTGCATATAGCCTCCTATATAGCCTAGCCTACTGTTATTTTTCACTGTCTTTTAACTGTTTTTATTTCTTTACTTACCTATTGTTCACCTAATAACTTTGAATTTTTTTACATTTTATTTTTACTTAGAAATTGCACGTGACAAACTTTGATTTGATATTCACTTGTCCCTGGTGGAGGGTGTTCTAAGTCTCTCCTCGTTGCTTACATCAGATGGAGCTTGGTGCTTGTGACCACGGGTCTAGGAAATGAGTGGGTCTCTCAGTTTAGAACCAGAGGGGTCACCGGTTGTTCCCTGGTTTAAGTCAGACTTTTGGCAGGAAGAAATTAGTGCAGAGCAGTGAATTTTATGGTTTTGGTTTTTGACTGGTTTCTAGATTTGGAGAATGACTATCTCACAGTTGAGGGTTTCTGTAGTCAAGTTTCATAGTTTTGTCATAGATATTGGTGACAATTATTTGTTTTTATTTTCTTGTTGGGGGAGGTGTTAGGATATGGAAGTTGGTGTAGTGTTAGCACACAGGTAGGCAGCACAGTATCCAAGATGCACTTCTGCACTCCATCACCGAGGTGGCAGCACCAACCGAGTCAAGGGCTCTTCCAGGAAGCTTTGATAAGCACATCAGGTGCAGCCAATTAAGTTCAGTCCAGGAGAAAGAGGAGGCCAGAAGCCTCTCAGGTGGCCTTCTGTTTGTTTCTTCGTGTTATAACTTCTTTAGTTGGGCATGCCATTTTGTAGTTTGGTTTTTGTACATATTTATTTCGTCACCATCTGAACAAATAATAATCCACTTGGACTATTCGACCAAGAGGTCTATTCCACATCAAGTAACTCATACAAGCAGTAAAATCTAATTTAACTGCTTGCATGAGTTACTTGATGTGGAATAGAGTTCCATATAGTCCTGTACTCCTCCCATAGTCTGTTCTGGACTTAGGGACTGTGAAGAGACCTCTGGTGACATGTCGTCTTGTGGGGTATGAATGGGTGTCTGAGCAGTATGCCAGTAGTTCAGACAGCTTGGCGCATTCAACATGTCAATATCACTCACAAATACAAGTAGTGATGAAGTCAAGACTGATCAAGTTCAGGAGTAAAAATTTGCTAAACAAGTTAAATAATAAGTTACAAGGACTCAATCTGTGTGCAATAGTGTTTAACATGATTTTTGAACTGCCTCATCTCTGTACCCCACACGCACAATTATCTGTAAAGTCCCTCAGTCGAGCAGTGAATTTCAAACAGATTTAACCACGAAGACCAGAGGTTTTCCAATGCCTCGTAAAGAAGGGGACCTATTGGTAGATGGTTAAAAATAAAAAAGAAGACATTGATTATCCCTTTGAGCATGGAAATAATTATTACACTTTGGATGGTGTATCAATACACCCAGTCACTACAAAGATACAGACATCCTTCCTAACTCAGTTGCTGGAGAAGATGGAAACCGCTCAGGGATTTCTCAGAGGCCAATGGTGACTTTAAAACAGAGTTTAATGGGTGTGATAGGAGAACTGAGAATTGATCAACAACATCTTAGTTACTCCACAATACTAACCTAATTAACAGAGTGAAAAGGAAGCCTGTACAGATAAAAAATATTCCAAACGTGCATCCTGTTTGCAACAAGGCACTAAAGTAATACTGTAAAAAATGTGGCAAAGCAATTCACTTTTTGCTATGAATACAAAGTTATGTTTGGAGCAAATACAACACACTAAATCAAATCAAATCAAATCAAATCAAATTTTATTAGTCACATACACATGGTTAGCAGATGTTAATGCGAGTGTAGCGAAATGCTTGTGCTTCTAGTTCCGACAATGCAGTAATAACCAACAGTAATCTAACCTAACAATTCCACACTACTACCTTACACACACACACAAGTGTAAAGGGATAAAGAATATGTACATAAAGATATATGAATGAGTGGTGGTACAGAACGGCATGGCAGATGAGTGATGTTTTATAGAGTAGCGGTAATTGTATGAGATGAGTACTGTAGGGTATGTAAACATAAAGTGGCTAGTTTAAAGTGGCTAGTGTAATGTATTGCATAAAGATGGCAAGATGCAGTAGATGATATAGAGTACAGTATATATACATATGAGATGGGTAATGTAGGGTATGTAAATTGTATTAAGTGGCATTGCTTAAAGTGGCTAGTGGTATTTTTACATAATTTCCATCAATTCCCATTTTTAAAGTGGCTGTTTAACAGTCTGATGGCCTTAGATAGAAGCTGTTTTTCAGTCTCTGTCCTGCTTTGATGCACCTGTACTGACCTCGCCTTCTGGATGATAGCGGGGTGAACAGGCAGTGGCTTGGGTGGTTGTTGTCCTTGATGATCTTTATGGCCTTCCTGTGACATCGGGTGGTGTAGGTGTCCTGGAGGGCAGGTAGTTTGCCCCTGGTGATGCGTTCTGCAGACCTCATACTACCTCTGGAGAGCCTTACGGTTGTGGGCGGAGCAGTTGCCGTACCAGGCGGTGATACAGCCCACAGGATGCTCTCGATTGTGCATCTGTAGAAGTTTGGTGAGTGTTTTTGGTGACAAGCCGAATTTCTTCAGTCCTGAGGTTGAAGAGGCGCTGCTGCGCCTTCTTCACAACGCTGTCTGTGTGGGTGGACCAATTCAGTTTGTCCGTGATGTGTACACCGAGGATATTAAAACTTTCCACCTTCTCCTACTGACCCGTCGATGTGGATAGGGGGGTGCTTCTGCTGTTTCTGAAGTCCACAATCATCTCCTTTGTTTTGTTGACGTTGAGTATGAGGTTATTTTCCTGACACCACAACTCCGAGGGCCTCACCTCCTCCCTGTAGGCCGTCTCGTCGTTGTTGGTGATCAAGCCTAACACTGTAGTGTCATCCGCAAACTTGATGATTGAGTTGGAGGCGTGCATGGCCAGCAGTCGTGGGTGAACAGGGAGTACAGGAGGGGCTCAGACGCACCTTGTGGGGCCCCAGTGTTGAGGATCAGCGGGGTGGAGATGTTGTTACCTACCTCACCACCTGGGGGGGGCCCGTCAGGAAGTCCAGAACCAGTTGCACAGGGCGGGGTCGAGACCCAGGTCTCGAGCTTGATGACGAGTTTGGAGGGTACTATGGTGTTAAATGCTGAGCTGTAATCGATGACAGCATTCCTACATGGGTATTCCTCTTGTCGATGGGTTAGGGCAGGTGGCAGTGTGGTTGCGATTGCGTCGTCTGTGGACCTATTGGGTCGGTAAGCAAATTGGAGTGGGTCTAGGGTGTCCGGTAGGGTGGAGGTGATATGGTCCTTGACTAGTCTCTCAAAGCCATTCATGATGACGGAAGTGAGTGCTACGGGGTTAGTCGTTTAGCTCAGTTACCTTAGCTTTCTTGGGAACAGGAACAATGGTGGCCCTCTTGAAGCATGTGGGAACAGCAGACTGGTGATAGGATTGATTGAATATGTCCGTAAACACACAGCCAGCTGGTCTGCGCTGCTCTGAGGACGCGGCTGGGAATGCCGTCTGGGCCTGCAGCTTGCGAGGGTTAACACGTTTAAATGTTTTACTCACTCGGCTGAGTGAGGAGAGCCGCAGGTTTTGGTAGGGGGCCGTGTATGGGACTGTATTGTCCTCAAAGCGGGCAAAAAGTTGTTTAGCCTGTCTGGGAGCAAGACATCCTGGTCTCGACGGGGCTGGTTTCTTTTTTGTAATCCGTGATTGACTGTAGACCCTGCACATACCTCTTGTGTCTGAGCTGTTGAATTTCGACTCGATTTTGTCTCTGTACTGAGACTTAGCCTGTTTGATTGTTGCGGAGAGAATAGCTACACTGTTTGTATTCGGTCATGCTTCCGGTCACTTGCCTGGTTAAAGCAGTGGTTCGCGCTTTCAGTTTCACGCGAATGCTGTTTCTGGTTTGGGAATGTTTTTATCGTTCGCTGTGGGTACGACATCGTCAATGACATTCCTAATGAACTGCGCTCACCGAATCAGCATATTCGTCAATATTGTTGTTGGCCGCGATGCGGAACATATTTCAATCCGCGTGATCGAAGCAGTCTTGAAGCGTGGATTCAGATTGGGTGACCAGCGTTGAACAGACCTGCGCGGGAGCTTGTTGTGTTGAGTTTTTGTTTGTAGGCTGGAATACAACAATGGAGTCGTGGTCAGCTTTTCCGAAAGGGGGGCGGGGGGAGGCCTTATAAGCGTCGCGGAATTAGTATAACAATGGTCTAGTGTTTTTCCAGCCCTGGTAGACAAATCGATATGCTGATAGAATTTAGGGAGTTTTGTTTTTAGATTAGCCTTGTTTAAGCTCCCAGTAGATGGAATGCAGCCTCAGGGTGTGTGGTTTCCAGTTTACAAAGAGTCAGATAAAGTTCGTTCAGGGCCATCGATGTGTCTGCTTGGGGGGGAATGTATACGGCTGTGATTATGATTGACGAGAATTCCCTTGGTAGATAATGCGGTCGACATTTGATTGTGAGGAGTTCTAGATCAGGTGAACAGAACGACTTGAGTTCTTGTGTGTTGTTATGATGATCACACCACTTCTCGTTAATCATAAGGCATACCCCCCCGCCCCTCTTCTTACCGGAAAGATGTTTGTACCACACTCACACACTGAGTACTCACACACTGTACTCACACACTGAGTACCACACTCCATATTTTAAAGCATAGTGGTGTAATCGTTAAGGACTGGGGAGATTTTCAGGATAAAGAAACGGAATGGCGCTAAGCACAGGCAAAATCCTAGCGGAAAACCTGGTTCAGTCTGCTCTCCACCAGAAACTTGGAGAAAAATTCACCTTTCAGCAGGACAATAACCTAAAACACAAGGCCAAATCGTCACTGGAGTTGCTTACCAAGAAGACAGTGAATGTTCCTGAGTGGCCGCGTTTACAGTTTTGGCTTAAATTTACTATGGCAAGACCTGAAAAGGGTTGTCTAGCAATGATCAACAACCAATTTCAAATCAAATTGTTTTATTGGTCACATACACGTGTTTAGCAGATGTTATTGCGGGTGTAGTGAAATGCTTGCGAATTTGACAGAGCTTGAAGAATTTAGAAAATGATCATGGGCAAAGGTTTCACAATCCAGGTGTAGAAAGCTTAGAGACTTACCCAGAAAGACCCACAGCTGTAGTCGCCGCCAAAGGTGCTTCTATAAAGTATTGACTCAGGGGTGTGAATACTTATGTAAATGAGATTTCATTTTCAATAAATTTGCTAAAATGTCTAAACGTGTTCACTTTATCATTATGGAGTATTGTGTAGATGTGTGAGAAGGAAATCAATTTCATCTATTTTAAATTCCATTTAAGTCTTATGATGAAATGAGCCATTCGCAGTTTCACTGTACCGGCCGTGTGTACTTAGACTTGCATGGCTTAATCTTTGAGACAACCATATGATACTGGCAGGATCAACGTCACAAAATGTGGAATAAGTCAAGCGGTATGAATACTTTCTGAAGAAACTGTATGTTGATTAAAATATGTCCAGTGGTCTGGGGGAGCTATGGAAAGTGAAGTCTGCTACCTTCATACCGCAGTACTCTCTCCAGCCCCTTTGGAAACAGGAAGCCCCTCTATTTGTGTGGTCATGGAAGAGGTCATCTCACCTTTCCATCTGGTTAAGTGCCTACCACTGAACTGTGGTTATTACACCTGCCATAGGTTAGCCTGCACACGCACACTGGGCTCCAGAATAGACATACTGCTCTCTGTTGATAAGGCCTATACTCTGAAACAAGCAATAAACAGCCATGTTTCCAGTGGCATTTGTCACTTGTCAGAATAGAATACATAATGACATGGTGCATAAAAATAACTAACTTTGTTGTTGAAAGGCAGTAAAATGAAGTTCAAACAAATGAAAGCGAAGAGTTGACATTTTCCAAAAGTCAGTAAAATCAGTCAATACATAGTTAGCACACTGTGAATCAGACTGCAGGTAAGCCTGGATCTCGGCACCTCTACCTTACACTGGTACTGATTTTGTGGCATTATAGGACATTTTACAGATACTATCAGATTTCTACTGAAATTCTGGATGCTTTGGTACGGTTGTGTGTGTGAACGGAGATGGACAGGAAGATGTCATACTGAATGATAAGCATCCTTCTGGAATGTGCTTGGGCTTCTTACCAGCATTGAGGCTTTTTGGGGCTGTCAGGTCTCTAAATAAGGACAATGTTTTGTTTGTAATTATTTCTGTATGTAAATGTACCGTTGTCACGTACCCAAGTGGGTGTCTGTGCACATTTCTTTCCGATTCCTCAATCGACAGCAAACACCCAAATACACTCTAAAGCACATGTCAAACTCAAGGCCCACGGGCTGCCTTTTCAATCTGCCCCACGGGTAAAGTAATTGTTTTGTCAGGAAAACCTCTGTCGACATTTAAATAAAACTAAAACCAAAACTGTTTAGAAGTGATAATGGACCTACAGCTTGCTAACAGTCATTTATAGTCTCTTCACTCTGTCCAGCTTGCTAACAGTCATCGTAAAGAAAGCTAGATTGTCAAGGAGCATAAATTCCAAAAGCGATGGATAGAGAATGTTTGTTAGCAAATTTTGACTCTGAGGAAATACGTTTGAAGTGCGGCCCTCGGGACCTCGTTGAACACTGAATGTGGCCCATGGGGAAGATAAGTTTGACTCCCCTGCCCTAAAGCATCTTTGGTTGACAGTGTTGGTTCCCGGGAAGACTAAAATAGGAATCTCATCCGAGCTGCAGGAAAATAACAGCTTTCTTCCTTGGCGTGGTCCTCATCCACCTGCCATTTTCAAAGGCTGTGTCCAGGCTAAGTTTTTTTTGGAGTGGCCTAGGGTTGGGGCCTAGCTACCTGCCCACAGGTGTATGGGTCTGGCTAGTGGACATGTCCCCTGCAGTGCAGTGTGGTGGTGTAGGCCTGGGGCAGAGCAGAGTTTGAGGCAGGGAGTGGGGCTGCCTGCTGGGGGTCATAAGGAGCCCTCCTCCCCTCTCTGCAGGGTCCCTTACTACAGCACAGACCCCTGCAGACCCTCAGACCTGCCTGGATGCCTCAACAGACACACAGGTGAGTCTCTCATGCCAGTCTCTCTCCAGGTGCTCCGCACCACTGCCACACACTTTTATACCTGTCTAAAATTGAAACTTGTGAGAAATGCATGTTGCTTAGTGTAATTGAATGTACTATTTCTTATATCAAAGCTAACATTGTATAATGTCTTGATGGGTCTGAAGAAAATTCTGGTAAGTGAAGTGTAATCAATCAATTGTGATTGTTAGGACTTATAGCTTGCACATTTTTCAGTTTTCTTTTCCAGAAATATGTAAATTGTCAACTATTTTAGTTTCATTTTGATTTAATTAGACATTCCTCAATCAGTTTAGTTGATTAACATGTTTAGAAATGTGTTTGTCTGTCAATCATAACCTGTTTAGTGATTACAGAATGTAATGTGTTACAAACACAAACTGATGTTGTCTAACTGCTCAATTCTCAACTGTCGAGCGTTCCAGTTTATTGTTATAATTACTCCATAACTATACACAAATCTCAGATATTTCTCCAGGGACGCTAAAATAACTTAGTATTTCTCCGTTAAATAACATGCCGTCAAGTGATATGCACACATTGGGTAAAGGTTTACGCTTGTGATAAGAGTTCAGAGGAAAATAATTCAGTTAATTACAGTAGTCACAGATTCCTGGCAGAGTGGAAATGTTTCCATGACTGAGCTTCAAATGTGAAACTGTGGTTGTCCCAAATGGCAACCGATTCCCTTTATAGGTTGCTATGGGTCAGGGTCAAAAGTTGTGCACTATAAAGGCAATAGAGTGCCATTTGGGATACATACTGTGTTTAAAGTACCAAAAAAAAGGAATGGCCAGTGTACCAGTGGATCAGATGTAAAGATTGAGGCCAAAAACATCACTGAGTTTACAGCCAAAAGAACCGCAGAAATGTCTCTTTGATTCCACAACCAGTACATTGTTCTTAGGGGAACAGCTAGTGACGTAAACATACGCAAGTGCCAAATATGGATCAGGTGTTTCAGAATACCATGTACTTTCCTAAGACCTATTCTGAACATCTACATGTTCTGAAATAGTATACAAAATAATTTAACGATGCATTATAATCCAAATGGACTATATATGAGACTTAAATCACAATAGATCATGTTGGACAGGTGTGAGAGAACTGGTGAAAATTGGTGTCATTGGTTTGAACAAGTTCCTCAATGGCAAGCCATCACACAGATCAGTCTTATGCGAGTTCAGGCTGAGTTTGTAGGTTAACTGTAGGTTTCCTGTGTAGATTGTGCCCTATCTGAGGCCTTGATTAGGGTGCGGCTGGCTACTGACTACAGGTGAGCTAGTTGGTGGCTGAGTCATAGGAGTTAAGCCCAATAAAACAATATAACCTATCTGAGTTTTATATGGTAATCACTCAACACACTTTGCCACTGACAAATTGTTGGATGTGTCATCAATTGCTAGTCCTTTAAGCTTCACCGTTTATGCGTCTTGATATAAAGTGCATATAATGCACACTCATAACTACCATTGAACTAATTCTTGTTATGTAACATGATTTTTGACTTACTCTACATGCAGTAGGCCTGCATGAACTTTATGGAGCATGGTAGGACTAATAGTTCTCAGGCAGGCCTTCTGCTACTATCAAGCTACTTCTGACCAGGAGGTTGATTGAAGCCTAATGTTTGATGGCCACTGGGTTGGGGACTGATGCCACTTGTCTGCTCTGTGGGCTTCCCAACAGTGTGCCAGCAGGCTTCCCTGGGATGTTCTGCTGGAACAGGAGTCGGAAGAGGTTGCACACTTAGGAATGTTGTTGCAATTTAAGCGGCCATTACTACCTGCTAGCTGTCTGTCTTGCCGGCCTTTATTGCCCGGGGATTCAATTGGATTGGAGCTGTAAACCCTTGTTTCATGGGTCTGGGCAGGTAATTGAATGAAAGCAGGCCCTCATTCAGGCTCCATGGGGGGCTACAATCGCAGGCCAGCCCTGCCTTTGGGCCTCTCTGCCAGGAGCTAAAGAGGGCACAGCAGGGGAGCCTATCAAACACCACTGGTGCCTTGCTTCAACTCCAAACACGCAAAACTGGATTCCAACTACGTGTTCTATGCCTGTTATGTCTTGTACTGCATATTGCAATGAATAATCATTCATGGTATGATTTAAATTTATGTACAATTTTTGATATCAAAACTATCCTTGTGTAATGTCTTGAAAGGTCTGGAGAAAATTCAGGCAAGTCAAGTGTAATCAATAAATTGTTCTTAAGATATAGAAATATGTAAATTATGACGACTATTGTAATGTTTCATGTTGATTTTATTAAACATTCCTAAATCAGTTTTGTTGATTTAAAATGTGTTTAGAAATATGTTGCTGTCTATTAGGCGTCAATCACAACCCGATCACAACATGGATACTAATATTTTATGTATTAGTTGGGATTTGGCAACTGAGCTCCCTTTACACAGGTGACGTTTCTATAGAAGGCAAAAGAGAGCAACCCATAACCGGAAGAGGCTCTGAAAACCTCAAACCTTCCCTTAACCCTCCCCACCACACCAGTTCTATGCATATGACAAGGAGGTATAGTGTCAACTCTTCAATAGTAACCGAAACAGCAAAAAGCAACAGCAAATACTCTCAATAATCCCACTGTGAAAGAAGGATGTGCTAAAATGGCACAGAGAGGTTCAGAGTTCAGCACTGTATAAATAAAAGGGCTGGGTCCCCGACGTTAAGTGCTAAGCTTAGGAGTTGGACAGTGAACATCTCAAATGTCTATCGTGAGCTGTCTCAAATAGGCTTGAGATAAGAGGGATGCTGAAAGCATGGGTGTTAGGCACAGTCACAAGCTTTTTATTAAGATGAACAATCCCTAGTAAATAGAGAACAACGTCTTAACCATTTTAAAAGTAGAATTAAAACACCTAACCACAATACAATAGACTGTCTATCTAGTGGTCAGTAGGTTTTACATCCTGTAAAATTCCAATGACATGTAATTTTGAGGCTTCGCTAGCATGTCAGTAGTACGACTGATCAAATGTGATCCAAAGGCTAAACTCGTGTTCCTCTTTTGGCTCTTCCCTGTATTTTCACAGCTGGTGGTTGTTTCAGGCCGAGGTGTATTCTGGATGGCAGGCAGGCAGGGGAAGACGGGATGCCCTGCATGCCCTGTCTCCACGTCACCAGCTGCCTGGGTCAGGTCTGTAGACAGAGAGAGGGGCAGGGTAGTCCTGGCCAGGCTTACAGTACCTGGCTCTGGTTCTGGCAAAGAAGCTGAGTAGCAGTAAAGACTATCGCACCAGAGAGCACTTCCCCCCATCAACACTACAATAACTCACAACTGCTGCCTGATACACCCCCCAGCCTAGGCCAGGCCAGAGCCACTATCACCTGGGACACATTGTAATAGAGGCATTGAGTATAAATGCTGATGATAGTAAGCTGTTTGATAATGCCCTTTTAATGTGTTTGATTTAACAATAAAATGTTAATCCCAGCACTTTATCCAGCCCGTATGTACAGCAGATATATATTTTACAATGTATGAGCACGTACCTGTATATCCTCATCATGTAAGCATGTGATACACAAACCCATGTCAACGCTTTGATTGGACTGAACCTTCCAAACAGAGGTAAGGTGTAGGTGTCCCTTAGACAGCCAATGGGGCCACTAAAGATTTTGTATGGAGGCAGAGGATAAGAGAGACCAGGGGATCCCTGAAGGTGTCAGCAACAGCAGTGATGCCCACGATAGGCAGATAAAGATCAGGATCAGTCCATGTCTGGACTCATCAGCTGCAGGGTAGTGGCTACACAGTCAGGGCCTGGGGCTGCTATGGTGGGGGAGAAGAACCTCCACTATCAAATCAACTGTATGCGAGTCTGGTCAAACTGCATTCTTACCCCCCTGCAGTAAAGGTCTTATATACTGCAACTAAGCTACAGTAACAGTGTAATGTATGTTATATTTGAGCTGTATTGTTGAGGGAAGCCACTGCCTTGGTCCTCTAACCACTACCCTGTTAACATAACCTCAATTTTAGTGTCAAAAGCAGAATATGAAGAACGTCTTAAAAAAAATAGAGCCTGACCCTTAATTTACACCACCTCAGCCTGTAAGCCCCCAGCCTTACCTTACATCACCACGTACCATATATATATATCATTAAGAGACTCCATTAACATGGCCATGGGCCAGAGAGAAATTACTCGGCATCATAAAGACAAGCAATCTCAGAAAGGTTCAATATCAAGGGGAAACATTCACACTGACTAAAACTGACTGTGCATACATATTTGGTACCACTTAGGCCCAATTCCCTGATAACATTAACTGCATCACCGTGTAATCAGTTTACTTAATAAGGAAGAATAAGAATACTTTATTAATCCTTACAAGCCATAAATGTGCCTTCTGTTGTACCAAACCCCTCCCATACACATAAGGGTGAAGAGGCTGCAGGAGAGGAAGAAAGGCATAAACATGGACATTGTCTATGTGCTCTCCATAACAATAAATTATACTTTATAGACACAGTAAAACAGCAGTACCAGAGCGAGTTGGAGGAGCATGTTGATACAGTACATTTCCCAGCAACCTGAACCATCCCTTTGCCCATTAGCCTCAAGCCGTAACCATGTACTGTAGGTTCTACAGCTGCAACATCGAGAGCCTCCTGACTGTTGCATCAGTGCCTGGTATGGCAACTGCTCGGCCTCCGACTGCAAGGCACTACAGAGGGTAGTGCGTACGGCCCAGTACATCACTGGGGCCAAGCTTCCTGCCATCAAGGACCTCTATACCAGGCGGTGTCAGAGGAAGGCCTTAAAGACTCCAGCCACCCTAGTCATTGACTGTTCTCTCTGCTACCGCATGGCAAGCGGTACTGGAGCGCCAGGTCTAGGTCCAAGAGGCTCCTAAACAGCTTCTACCCCCAAGCCATAAGACTCCTGAACATCTAATCAAATGGCTACCCAGACTATTTACATTGCCCCCCCCCCTTTTATGCCGCTGCTACTCTCTGTTATTATCTATGCATAGTCACTTTAATAACTCTACCTACATGTACATATTACCTCAATTACCTCGACTAACCGGTGCCCCCGCACATTGACTCTGTTCTGGTACCCCCTATATATATTCTCGCTTATTGTTATTTTACTGCTGCTGTTTAATTACTTGTTCCTTTTATTTCTTATTATTTTTCGTATTTTTTAAACTGCATTGTTGGTTAGGGGCTTGTAAGTAAGCATTTCACTGTAAGGTCTACACCTGTTGTATTCGGTGCATGTGACTAATAATAAAAATGTGACAAACCTTGCAATGTCATCTCAAGAAGTTCGTATTATTCTGCATGTAAATCTGTGACACTCCATTTAGTATGATATGTTACATTACGTTAGGTTACATTATGAATGGAATAGCGGTCGTAGAATATCATACGAATTAGAGGATGTATAGTATCATACGTCTTACCCGGTTGTGCAATAGCATACGAATTGGATGTTGTAACTTATCATACGTCTGGGAGGACGTATAGTGTTGTATGTCTTTACCTGAGACCACTTGTTGCATTGTAATAACAAAGGAGAACTAACGGTGTACAGAAGCCCTGTAGCTCAAGGCAAAAACTAAAACAATTAAGTAGACTTGGAATTATCTTGTTTAAAAATATATATTATTAACCTTTATTTAACTAGGCAAGCCAGTTAACAAATTCTTATTTACAATGACAGCCTACCCCGGCCAAACCCTCCCCTAACCCCGACGATGCTGGGCCAATTATATAGTATCTCGTTAGAACGACTTATACGTTGTTTGCATGACTTATCTCATTTGAACGACTTAATTGTTATTTTGTCTAATTAGTCGTCATTTTTTTTATGCAGCTTGTCAGACCGTGTAATGGTTGCTGCAGCCATTCATTAATTGATTCCATCCATTGATATGATTATTCATTGACAGCTCTTTGATAGCCTAAAGCAGGGCTGCTTTTGAATGCCAGAGTATATAAGTGGGCGAGTATGGAGCGAGGAGCAGAGCATAATTCGAGCAGATTTAAAAAATGGTGTCGGCCTTCTCTGCCGCTCCAATTTCGCTCTGGTACTGCTCAGCCACAAGCTCTGGGCATTTTTTAAATTTCCTTTATCACTATTTGTTTAATTAGGGCTATTTGGTTGCAATTATTTACCCTACCCCACCCACAGCAGCCAATATCTAGTTTATACTCTACTTTATAACATTGGGATATATCGTTTTTATTTTGAAGGACTTAAAATGTATTAACGGATGTTTTAGATTGGCAATACAAAGGCTACTGTAAAATGTATTTTAGTTTTTCTTGGAATAGAAACACCATAATATAAAATAATTTAATTAAGCTCAAATATCTTCAATTGTAAATAATAAAGGCCAGTATCAGCTTCTTTTCATAAATGAAAGGGAATACATTATCTCAAACTGCAGCAGTCAAATGATTTGTACACATAAGCACCAACAAGCTTCACATGTACGTTCAGCATTGGAAATGCGCTCTACAAATTAAATATCATTATTATTAAAAGACTGAAAATACACATGAAAAAACTTAATTAGATAAAGAAATATTAGTAGGAATATAGCGATAATATAAAAAAGAGAAAGGAGAATGGAATATATAAAAAAAGTCTAAAATTGGAAAATACATTGAGATGAAGCCGTCCGTGAGTAGATGCTATTTCTCAAAGATTTAGATATTTTTTATAGTGTCTATTGTGCTTTTTAAAAATTTGATTGGAGAAAGGAAACAAGTAGGCCCTCAGGTCATGTCTCAATATTGCCATCTGCAGGACTCTATTAGTACTATATTACATTTAAGTAGGGAGTCCAGTAAGATAGCGCCACATAGTCAAAGGCCTAAACTTCACTGCTGGAGGGAATACACAGTGGTCCTTGATTGTGAGCTAGAATTACATTTTGAATGAAATGTGTGCAACACAAGAGGTAAGCAATTGTTTTCCATCAATGGAATCAATGTAGGGGTGTAACGTGATATCATAAAGGAATCGCTTAGACCGCACTTAGCAATAGGACTAGTTATCACAGGAGTGTAAGCTAGGGGTCAGGCAGATTGACAAACAAGACTCGGAGGTAAGACTCCGAGACCAAAGCTGGCTGCCTCAACTCACCTGCCTGGCTGCTGCAGGACTGTAATTACCACTGTCAGTACTGTGAGGGCATGCAGGATGCTGGGTGCTTTGGGAAGCTGATAGGGTGGATAAGAAACATGGCTCCCATAGCAGGTGGTCAACTCTTATTATAGCCTAGGCCAGTGTTTTCCAACTCCAGTCCTCAAGTACCCCCAACAGCACAACTTTTTGTTGTAGCCCCGGACAAGCACACCTGATTCAACTAATCATCAAGCCCTCAATGAGTTGAATCAGGTGAGTTTGTCCCGGACAACAGCAAAAATGGGTGCTGTCGGGGGTAGTCTAGGACTGGAGTTGGGAATCACTGACCTAGGCGGTATTACGAAATAGGAATTAATGTATAGCTGACACTTCAATTGTTTGTTCTATAGAATAAATCCATGTTAGCTATTGTAATATTGATGTTTTTATGTTTTCTGTATAGAATTGGCCCCATAAGGCTATATTACACTGTATGTATCTTGTTGGATTATGCAAACAATTGATCTAATTTAAACTTTTATTTTAAAGGAGACATATTCTGCCTTTGACACTAAAATGGAGGTTGTGTTAGCAGGGCCGTGGTTAGAGGACCAAGGCAGTGGCTTCCCTCAACACTTCAGCGCCGATTCACATGAACATACATTAATTACACTGTTACTGTAGCTTAGTTACAGTATATAAGACCTTTACTGCAGGGGGGTAAGAATGTAGTTTGACCAGACTCACATACAGTTGATTTGATAGTGGAGGTTCTTCTCCCCCACCATAGCAGCCCCAGGCCCTGACTGTGTAGCCACTACCCTGCAGCTGATGAGTGCAGACATGGACTGATCCTGATCTTTATCTGCCTATCGTGGGCCGCACTGCTGTTGCTGACACCTTCAGGGATCCCCTGGTCTCTCTTATCCTCTGCCTCCATACAAAATCTTTAGTGGCCCCATTGGCTGTCTAAGGGACACCTACACCTTACCTCTGTTTGGAAGGTTCAGTCCAATCAAAGCGTTGACATGGGTTTGTGTATCACATGCTTACATGATGAGGATATACAGGTACGTGCTCATACATTGTAAAATATATATCTGCTGTACATACGGGCTGGATAAAGTGCTGGGACGAACATTTTTATTGTTAAATCAAACACATTAAAAGGGCATTATCAAACAGCTTACTATCATCAGCATTTATACTCAATGCCTCTATTTCAATGTGTCCCAGGAGGTGATAGTGGCTCTGGCCTGGCCTAGGCTGGGGTGTATCAGGCAGCAGTTGTGAGTTATTGTAGTGTTGATGGGGGGGAAGTGCTCTCTGGTGCGATAGTCTTTACTGCTACTCAGCTTCTTTGCCAGAACCAGAGCCAGGTACTGTAAGCCTGGTCAGGACTACCCTGCCCCTCTCTCTGTCTACAGACCTGACCCAGGCAGCTGGTGACGTGGAGACAGGGCATGCAGGGCATCCCGTCTTCCCCTGCTTGCCTGCCATCCAGAATACACCTCGGCCTGAAACAACCACCAGCTGTGAAAATACAGGGAAGAGCCAAAAGAGTCATACTACTAACATGCTAGCGAAGCTACTGACCACTACTGTAGATAAAAGTTGTTTTTTTCCCCCTTGCATACGGGAGAATTTTGGTGGTTATGGGGATCTAGAACGACAAAGGTTAGGTGGATTTAGAAAGCAGGTTACGTGAATTGAGTTACGTTTATAATTGTCACGCCTGTTCACACTCCCCCTCCCTGGCATTCGAAGGCGCCAGGCTCCCCAGCATTACGCACTCCTGCCACCATCATTACGCACACCTGCCTTCCCCCGTCACGCGCATCAGCAATTACTGGACTCACCTGGACTCAATCACCTGTGTCATTACCTCCCCTATATCTGTCTGTTCCCAAGCTCTGTTCCCCACTTCAGGATTAATTTTCATATGTTGTTGTGTTACCTGTGTGCTGACGCTGTTCCTGTCTTGTTCCATGTTTGTTCCTTATTAATGGTTGACTCCCCGCACCTGCTTTTCTACTCCAGCGTCTGTCCTTACAAGAATAATGGTTAGGGGAAGAGTTAGCTAAAATGCTGCAGTTGTCCCAGACGAGACTCGAATACGCAACCTTTTGATTGCTAGATGCGTATTTCTCCCACCATTCCACCTTGATGAACCTCCCTATTTTGTTTCTGTCTAAAGTCATGACTGGGAAATAAGTTTTGAACTTTCATCCAACTCGGCCAAAATTTGCCCGCGAAGGACCGCCCGCGAAGGACCGCCCGCGAAGGACCGCCGCAGTGCTCACCTGTTCAAGTGAGCACAGCACAACAAGGTGAGTCCAAACATGTCTTGTATGCTGCTGCATAAATTATGTGAGATGCCAGGGAGATATGTATAGTGTAGCTAAGAAAGTAATACTAAGTGTATGTTGTGTAGTAAGCTGTTAGTAGCCCATGTGCCTCACCCTAATAATTTGGTCCCTTTCCCACTCATAATTTCGCCTACTGTTCTGACTTGGTGGTGCACGTGCACATGTAACCTATAACCTGTTTTTGAGAAATGTAATCATTGAATATTGTAAGAGCTTTCATTGTCTGCTTATAGGCCCCTTTTATTTATCCTACGGTTCTGACTTGGTGTACAGGGAGAACACCGTAAGAACGGCCCATATTCTGAACTCTGTCGCTGTACATTTCAAAAGTGATAAACAAATAGCTATATTGACTACGTCCGTCCTAGCTCGCTCATTAATGTCTTAATCGAAATTATGGATTGCCTCTTATCCGCTTGTCGTCACCTTATGCCATAGTTTTGTTTAAGCAAGTCAGCCATATCAGCTATGTTTTTTAAAAGGCAGTAAATGAGGCTGAATGAACTGTTTCACTGCCAGACAAGGCTCTGCTGATGGCCAGGTGTAGCCGTGGTAAAGTGCCTTTAATGCATTGTTTAGTGTTGTGTTGTGGCTTTGCTAGCATGCATCCCAAATATTTATTATTTTTTCTCACCAAGATTTACATGCTAAAATTGCCACTGGGTATCATACGTCTTGGAGGTGCTCAGAAATATGCAAAGTATGTTTCGTATGACTCTGAGGTCAGGCTGAACCATACATTTGATGTCATTAACAGGGCTGGCCCTCTTTTGGCAGCCAAGCTGAAACTCAGACACTCAACTCAGATTATTAAGTGCAGACAGGATAGGCGAGGAAGCTGCATTCGCACGAGGACCAGGGAATTATTAAAGAGTTAACAGAGTTCCAAGGTCTCGGCTGAGATGGCAATGGGCGGCCCTTGTGTTTCTATAGTCATCATAGTGAGTCGCTCCACACTTTGCAAGAAAAAGCCTCTCCCATTTCATCGTCTTGGTATCTGAAGCTATAGTCCTGCACTAGTACTATCCATTCTGAAGACATACGTCATGCCGTTTCACTTTGCAAAAGCATTCCATGTCCTAGGAGTAAATACTGCTTTTATTTTTTTATTTACATATATTTTCACATCCCTCCTTTTTGCATCAACAGGGGAGGTAAAAAGTGGGGAAATCCCTTGTTTTCTGTTCCATTTGTGTGGCCTACAAACTCTGGATTCAGAGGTAGAGTAGATGCGACCACAAAGTATCCCCCTGTTGCCGTACGTTACGTAGTTAAAGATCTGAGGTTAACTGATGGAGACATGCAGGCTAACGGAAGGGGACCTGACTGGTCCCCTAGCGGCAGGCAGGAGAGGAAATGCCTCTGTTCTGGAGACCATTAGTCGCTGGCCCATTAGGAGCGCATGAACTACTCCAGCCAAGAACATGATCATCCACCACTTCCTCCACCTCCTCAGTCATCACACAGATCCTTCAGGAGGCTAGGAGAGTTAACCCTGTTCACTGGCCATGAGGAGTGATTGGCGCTGTAACATTAATATGCTCATAGTGACACACGTTTTACGGTCATGCTTAGTATGTGAAAGGTGATTGGCTTGTATGTAGGACTTGGTTGACTATGCCCAGTACTGTTGAGACACCATATCTGAATTGCCCTCAATACCTCTGTCTGTATACAGTACATCTGTGTACACTCCTAATTCAGTTGCCCCCAAAAAACAGATAAAGAGGATCTAATTCAGACACTCAGTGGTCATGGGTTATTCTGTTCAAACAGAGACACACACTTTTTGTTAGAGGTACTTTGGATTGGTACAGAGATTGTATTTTCCCTAGTAGATAGCAGCCATTCAAATAGCACTAACCGTGGACTACCACAAAGTATACTAACAATACACATTCAATTAATTTGATTTAGTAAATATTTTCTTAACTCTATTTTCTTAAAACTGCATTGTTGGTTAAGGGCTTGTAAGCATTTCACGGTAAGGTTGTGTTGTTGTGTTGTCCATCCTGTTGTGTTGACAAATACAATTTGATTTGATTTTGATTTGATTGGAAAGGTAGATGGAGCACCTGGTATGAGCCCCTTTGACAGAGACAGAGATAGAACGAGAGAGACACAGACAGACAGTACAACAGGGGGGTTGGGTTGCTTATGTATTTTCCTGTGATATCTTTGGAGATCTACCTGTATGGTGTAGAGAGCACAGAAATCACAGGTAGGCCTATGTCATCGAGCCAGCGCATGAAAGAGTGCATTTCACATACATTAACTGAATGAGAATGTAGAATAAATAGGAGTTAGAGGTTAGAGTCAAGCCAGCTTTATGGCAGTTCCTTTGTTCTCTATATTTGGCACAATGCTGAGGTGTGGTTCTCTTTGCTGACTGATAAGAGGATGGGCACTAAATGCATATACCATTAGTCATTTAATAGTTAGTATTAATACATGTGTATACATGCACGGGATTACGAGAATGTGGGAATGTCTAAGAGTCTGACAGTCCTTGTTTCCTAAGAAAAGCAGCCAGATTCACGTGGTTGATTATGAACAGACAACCCCACAGCCTGGTACTGTGTATGGGGATTCTCCTCTTGTGATTTTATTGATTGGCAGTTCATTAACTGCTGCAGCCATTAATGCATAAACAATTGTGGTCACACTTACACAGAAAACAATTGTGGAATTTTTCGCTCGGTTGCTTTCATCTCATCGACACGATGATGACTCACTCTAAGGAAACCTAAGCTGTCTTTTAAGGTCCCCACCCTTAATGTTCAGCACTCATACACACCTCTACATTACCGTCCTCTTATTGGTTGGCCAGGTGGCAGAAAACCACAGTGCAGAGGTTGGAGAGGAGGGTGGAGCTCGACATGAGTCATGAACTCCTATGCCACTCTTTACAAACTGGTTCCCCTGCTATCTCCACATCAGTCATTTCTATGAGGATAGATTGACAGTTTTATCTTCTGTCAACAAAATTAAGCAGAAATGAGCATCAAATGCCCTTTTTCAAATTCTAACATTACGTTTTCATACAGTTTTTGTTAATGATAGCACTATTGTTTTAGTACCCTACCAATCAATGAATCTATTGACCCAGTAAAGCAATTCAACAGTCTATTCTACATCAGTGCATATCGTGCGCCCAACCTACACCAACCAGAAGGGAGAAAGCCTCTGCATGACTACTTCAACACGCACTGGCTCACAGCTGTGCAAAGCTGCCACAATCAGCCTCTGAATCACCACTTCATTCCCCCTCAGCAAACTGAACTTGGACTGTAAATAGAAGATTAAGAAACACAACACTTATTCACACATTAGAACATCAATCACCTGATAACTGTGGTCCAGGCTGACTGGGGTAGATTGTAATGCTTTTTCAGTTACCACATTTCTTATATGGGCCTCTTACTTAGGCGAGATCAGAAAGCTGTTTGCCAATGCAACTTCAGTGATAACACAATCTCTTTCAAACTTTACTAGAGATACATTTGCAAATGTTTAAATTATTTCTGATTATCACAATTGAATATTCAATGTTGACTGTAAAGACACATGACTTTTACAAACTTTTACAGGTGCACAATTGAGAGCATATTGTTGGGCTGTATCACCGCCTGGTACGGCAACTGCACTGCCCACAACCACAAGGCTCTCCAGAGGGTGGTGCGGTCTGCACAACGCATCACCGGGGGCAAACTACCTGCCCTCCAGGACACCTACAGCACCCGATGTCACAGGA
This sequence comes from Salvelinus sp. IW2-2015, assembly GCF_002910315.2. Classification (NCBI taxonomy): domain Eukaryota; kingdom Metazoa; phylum Chordata; class Actinopteri; order Salmoniformes; family Salmonidae; genus Salvelinus; species Salvelinus sp. IW2-2015. The sequence continues at coordinate 21,031,981 of NC_036871.1, forward strand.
AGGCCATAAAGATCATCAAGGACAACAACCACCCGAGCCACTGCCTGTTCACCCCACTACCATCTAGAAAGCGAGGTCAGTACAGGTGCATCAAAGCTGGGACCGAGAGACTGAAAAAACGCTTCTATCTCAAGGCCATCAGACTGTTCAACAGCTATCACTAGCACAGAGAGGCTGCTGCCTACATGCAGGCTTGAAATCATTGGCCACTGTAATAAATGGAACACTAGTCACTTTAATAATGGCAATTTAATAATGTTTACATATCTTGCATTACTCATCTCATATGTATATACTGCATTCTATACTATCTATTACATCTTAGCCTATGCCGCTCGGTCATTGCTCATCCATATACTTAGATTTATATATTCTTATTCATTCCTTTACTTAAATGTGTGTGTATTAGCTAGTTGTTGTGGAATTGTTAGATTACATGTTAGATATTGCTGCACTGTCAGAACTAGATGCACAAGCATTTCGCTACACTCGCAATAACATCTGATAACAATGTGTACGTGACCAAAACAATTTGATTTGATTTAATGCTGGATGCATGTCATACATTCTCTAACATATGGGCTAGAAGAGGCTATGGGAGGGTATGGGCTTCCTGACACTTTTTTCCATAAACTTCAAAAGGAGTGTCCTTCTACTACTGAATGTGTGATTGACTGTAAGAGAGTACACATGACATCAAATAAAATAAAATTTGTCACATGCGCTGAATACAACAAGTGTAGACTACCGTGAAATGCTCACTTACGAGCCCTTTATCAACAATGCAGTGTAAAAACAAATGAACAAATAAAAAATACTATGAAATAGTAACACAATAAAATAACAATAAATAGGGTATATACAAGGAGTACCGGTACTGAGCCAATGTGCAGGTATACGAGGTAGTTGAGGTACCTCTGCACATTGCATGGATTCCTGTTTGCTCCCGGACATGGATTTATGATAGTGATGGACGCCTACAAAAAATAAAGATGAGTGGACAAAATCATTCTGGTAAAATGAAAAAAGGAGAAGGGTTTGGTGAGAAAAAGAAACAAGTTGCTCAAAAGTGATTAATTTAAACTCTCCATCATGCCAAGCACATTAGTTGATTGGCATTGCTAACTTGAACCTCTAAGAAATAACCAAGGAATACAATTTAGATGAGACATCGATCAAACCAAAACAATGTGCCAAGCAAGACAGCACGTTGAGAGGTATTTCCAATCTGACTGATAAGGGAATAAGACAAGGCTGAAGACACATCAGATCTACATTTAAGTAATTTAGCAGACGCTCTTATCCAGAGCGACTTACAAATTGGTGCATTCACCTTATGATATCCAGTGGAACAACCACTTTACAATAGTGCATCTAACTCTTTTAAGGGGGGGGGGGGGGGGGTTAGAAGGATTACTTTATCCTATCCTAGGTATTCCTTAAAGAGGTGGGGTACAAAGGCACTGTATGTCACATCATCACACCATACAGAGTGTACAGTTACAACAAATCACCTAGTCTTACATAATGCGCTGAGACCAGGGGAAGAACTAATTATATAATATTAAATGGGTCCAGGGTGTAGTTATTATGCAATTTCCAATCTAATCTGCAGTAACGAACATCAACATTGATTGATAGAAGTGGGCGTTTCTCCTTTTAGACTGATAGTTTTGGACTACACTGTACTGTAAACCTTTGCCCTCAAGACATACAGTATACAGTAGATGAAACCTGATTATTAGCAACCCTAATGTATATACAATAAAAACATAGAGACAGATATGTTCTAACCCTGACAAAAGTTTGCACCATCTAATTGGCTAAGCCCCTGATCTGGCATTAGACAAGTGACTCGCAGTATGAAAAATACTGACTATGGTAGTGTTAGTCCTAACCCTAACCCTAGCTTCATGTCCACATCCCGGCTCAACCCAAACCCTAGCTATAACCCTAACCCTAACCCTAGCTCCATGTCCACACCACGTGTCAAAAAGAACAGAAAAGCCGCACACTGAATATGCTCCAATGACCACCTTTATTGACAACGTTTCTATCCACAAGGATCTTCCTCAGGTCCAACAGAGTGAGTGCTCACATCCCCACATGACCATAACGCACATGACGCATGGTGGGTGTGGAAACAATTTGAAACAATTCATTAGCCCAGCACCTTAGGATGTGCGTATGACCACAAACTTTTCTACACCCCGGCTCAACCCAAACCCTAGACATAACCCTAACCCTAGCTTCATATCCACATCCTGGTTCAACTTGAAATCTTTACAGAAATAGTTACATAGTAATAAGCACACTGTCATGTAAAGGTTGACCCAATGTGCTTTGTGAGTTGGAATTACTCTCTATTAACAGAAATTGTAATGACATGTTATCACCATGTTACTCATTTACTTGACTCCCTTATCGAGTTTGGCAAACAAGTCAAGCTATATTTGGCGCACGAGAGCTTGTGTGTGTACGTGTGTGTGTGCGTGTGCATACTTAGTAGTGAATACTGTAAGTTTGAGAAGAAGAGAGAAAGGAGGGAGAAGAAAGAATGAGAGAGAGAGAGAGGGTCAGGAGGAATGTAGCGTCTCTCCAGAGTGGCTGGGGCATGGGCCACGGCACGTATCAGAAGGCCTCCTGGGACACTACAAAACAACGAGCTGCTTCCAAAATCAAAAGAGGAAATTCAAGGTTTCGCTAATGCACAACTTCAAAGCACTGAGATGGGACGGCAATTTACATTGGTGATTTTCTATTTAGATGCTATTGCAACAGTGGCACCATTGTATCTAATATCTAAGTCCCCCGTCCCCTTCTCTCTCTCTCTCTCTCTCTCTCTCTCTCTCTCTCTCTCTCTCTCTCTCTCTCTCTCTCTCCTCTCTCTCCCTCTCCCTCTCTCCTCTCTCCTCTCTCTCTCTCTCTCTCTCTCTCTCTCTCTCTCTCTTCTCTCTCTCTCTCTCTCTCTTCTCTCTCTCTTTCTCTCTCCTCTCTCTCTCTCTCTCTCTCTCTCTCTCTCCCTCTCTCTCTCTCTCTTCTCTTCTCTCTCTTCTCTCTTCTCCCATAAATGCAAATTCTAACATATTTTCCTGTGCCACTGACCCTGAAAGTTATTGTCAGCCAGGCAAAGAAGGTTACACAATAACGCATGCCTGACAACGGACTGTACAACAGCATTCAAAATGAAAATGATACATAACAGTGGTTGTATGTAATCAAGAGATTTCTCGATAAGACATTTGTTTGCGCTAAGCTTTGATATCCATCTATGTTCTTTTTCACGTAGGCCTCCATTTTTCTTCCTGCTGTTCTCTCTCTCTTCTGTCTCGCTCGCTCTCTCTGCACCAGTTCTATATGTGTGTGGATTCACGTCAGAAGGGTTCGGTGGCGGCTGCATGTGGATTACCATTCTGATCATTATTGCCCCTGACTTATCCAATATTCTCATAAACAAACATTGATGGTTGATAAGAACCTGCAGACGTGACGACGCGGTCCCCAGGGACGACACATAAAATCATTCTCTAACAAACTGGGGACTATACTCTTGACTCTGGCTGTCACTGGTCATTCAATTTGTGGATGGGTACATAACTCCACATAGGCAATAAAAGGACATCTAGGAATGATGAGAGGGGGATAGAGGAATGCATATGTGAGTTTTTGGAACTGGTCCCACTGTGCTCAAGGTGGTTAAGCATGGTCCTGTGTGGTCCAGTGGCTTAGAGCATGGTCCTTTGTGGCTCAGTTGGTAGCATGGTCCTGTGTGGTTCAGTTGGTAGAGCATGGTCCTGTGTGGCTCAGTTGGTAGAGCATGGTCTGGGCAGTTGTGTAGAGCATGGTCCTTGTGGCTCAGTTGGTAGAGATGGTCCTGTGTGGCTCAGTGGTTTAGAAGCATGTCCTGTGTGGCTCAGGTTGGTAGAGCCATGGTCCTGTGTGGTTCCTATGGCTGTGTGCTCAGTTGTAGAGCATGCGTCATGTGTGGTCAGGTTGGTAGAGCATGGTCCTGTGTGGCTCAGTTGGTAGAGCATGGATCCTGTGTGGCTCAGTTGGTAGAGCATGGGTCCTGTGTGCCAGTTGGAGAGCATGTCTGTGGCCAGTTTAGGTAGAGCAAGGTCCTGTGTGGCTCAGGTTGGTAGGAGCATGGTCCAGTGTGTAGAGCATGGTCCTGTGTGGCTCAGTTGGTAGAGCATGGGTCCGGTGTGGCTCATTGGCTAGGCATGGTCCAGTTGGTAGAGCATGTCCTGTGTGGCTCAGTTAGCATCCTAGGAGCATTGGCAACCTGCAATGCCAGGGTTGTCGTTTATTTATTTTTTATTTAACCTTTATTTAACTAGGCAAGTCAGTTAAGAACAAATTCTTCTTTACAATGATAGCCTACCCCGGCCAAACCCGGACGACGCTGGGCCAATTGTGCGCCGCTCTATGGGACTCCCAATCACGGCCGAATGTGATACAGCCTGGATTCGAACCAGGGACTGTAGTGACGCCTCTTGAACTGAGATGCAGTGCCTTAGACCGCTGCGCCATTGAATGAAATTGTATGCACTCTCTACTGTAAGTCGCTCTGGATAAGAGCGTCTGCTAAGTGATAAAAAATATTATATGAGGAAGGAACACTTTTTTTGTTTCTTCAGTCAGCTGTTTAATCAAGAGTTAACTTGTAGATACAGAGATACAGGATAAATATCTGTGACAGTAACTACTTCCTCTAGGAGTAAATCACTCAAGGAAAGTTGACATATACCTGCCTAGCACATGCCTTTTCTCTTGAAGAAGAAGAACAAAGGACAACAACCATCAGAGGCAGCACCAAGCACTGTGTACTTCTCATGGGTTTGGTAGAGTAAAATACCACATAATTACCACAAACTCAAAGTGAATTTAGTGAAATCTTGTTTACCCACACCTAGGGAACTGCCAATGTATTTTGACAGCCTTCCAGGTAACATTTCTATAGCAACCTGATTTACCGTCAGACATCAAGCCTGCTGATTAATTCCAACAGTCCATAGTAAACAGATAGGGGAGACACCAGGGACGGACTGGGACCAGAAATTGGCTCGGGCATTTCTAACACACTGGCTCATTTCTTTCCTTGAGGCCCCACAATGGCCAAATTTTTTCCTTGAGGCCCTTCAGTGGTTGTCTTCAGCAAAACATTTTTCTCCAATGCCACAGATGTGATGGTAGCCAGAAGGATAATGAAAACAACAAAAGAGTTCTGGGCACCAGGGGCATTAAATCATTAACATATAACTAGACAAGACCATTTGGTTACTGGTCTGACTTATTTTTTTCTTCCTATCTTTTTGAGGTGGTTTTACAAGGATATTACCAGGACTGTTTGATTATGATAGGATGACATCACAATACAGTAACCAGTGTAATTTCTCACAAAAATATGCACGTCATTGGTAGACATTCCAGCAGTACCTGATGCTCCTTAAGGTCGCAAAAAAGCCTAGAAGAGGTATTCCCAAACTGGGGTACGCAATGCTGTCGGGCGTACGCCAAATAAAAATGTGATTCACATTTAAAACATGAGTAGCCTCGTTTCACTGCCCCAAAAAATATAAACCATCTAGTGTTCAGCGAAACAGCAACACAATGTCAAATACAGGTAGCCTAGTCAAATCATTTACATCCAAACACATTAACCGTTACTCTCTCGCGGGAATTCCACTAACGGTCCATATGTAGCCAAACGTAGCTGCTGCTCATTCCGTTTGCTCGAAAATGGATAAATGGTTAAAAAAGTAAGGCCTGCGTCCATAGAGACACTAATAGCAGTACTACACCTGCACCTGTCGACGACACAAGTTGTTCTGCTTCCACAAGCACATCCAATGCTAGCATTAGTAATTCTACATTTGTTGTTTGTCCAACTGGCATGGACATTGACAGTTGTGAATCTGATGCAGCCGAAGAGCTACTGCCCCCTTACCGGGAAAGCACAGAACAACAGAAAGGGATGTTGGACCATCGAAGAGGTGCAAATATGATGAGAACTACATTGATTTGGGGTTCACTTATATTGGGAGTAGTGCCTTTCCTCAGCCACAGTGTGTTATATGTGAAAAAGTATTATCTCATAACTCGATGAAACCTTCACTCTTCCGCAGACTTTCAGAAACAATTTGAAAAATAAGCCACAGCAGATTTTTGAGCGAGAATTAAGACAACTTTTGAGTAGTAAGACATGTATAAAAGCAACAGATACCATTTATTAGAAGGGGCTACAAGCGTCTTATATGGTGAGCTACCGAGTGGCTAGGACAGGCAAGCCCCATACTTTTGTGGAGGACTTAATTCTTCCAGCTGTGGCTGATATGGCTGGGACAATACTGGGGAAAAAGGCCCCAAAAACGATACAGATAATGCCTTCATCAAACAACACTGTGTTTCACAACGCATCAGTGATGGCAGGAGATGTTTTGAAACAATTACTGCTTCGCATACAAGCCAGTGAATTCTATGCGTTACAGCTGGATGAGTCAACAAACGTGGCGGGCCTGGCACAGCTTCTGGTATATGTCCGTTATGTTTATGGGGGGTCAATTAAAGAAGATGTCCTCTTCTGGAAAACAGGACATATATTTTTTAAGTACTGGACAGCTTCCACCGAGAGGGTCTTGCTGCCAAGGGAATGCCTGACAGCTCGAAAGACGTTTTGGACACTACAGTGAAAATTGTTAGCTTTGTTAAAGCAAGGCCCCTGAACTCTCATGTATTTTCTGCACTATGAAATTATATGGGCAGCGACCATGTAATACTTTTACATCATACAGAAGTGCGCTGGTTATCAAGGGGCAAATTATTCACACATTTCTTTTATTTACTGACAATAATTTTCACTTGTCTGACCTCTTGCATGATGATGAGTTTCTGGCCTATCTGACTGGCCTATCTGGGTGATGTATTTTCTCACCTGAATGTTCTGAATAAAGTATTACAGGGACTCTGCAACTATATCCAATGTGCGGAACAAAATTGAGGCTATGATTAAGAAGTTGGAGCTCTTCTCTGTGTAACGGCAGCCTTACTCCTCTTCGTCTGAAGAGTACATGGCACCAGTACATGGCACTGGCTCCCTTGAGCACCGAGCCTGCCCAACCTTACCTGGTTGAATGCTCCGCGTAGCCCGACCAGTGCGGGGAGGTGGAATAACCCGCACTGGGCTGTGCTGGCGAACCGGGGACACCATGCGTAAGGCTGGTGCCATGTACACCGGCCCGAGGAGACGCACTGGAGACCAGATGCGTTGAGCCGGCTTCATGGCACCTGGCTCAATGCTCAATCTAGCCCGGCCGATACGTGGAGCTGGGATGTACCGCACCGGGCTATGCACCCGTACAGGAGACACCCTGCGCTCTTCCGCATAACACGGTGTCTGCCCGTACTCTCGCTCTCCACGGTAAGCACAGGAAGTGGGCGCAGGTTTCCTACCTGACTTCGCCACACTCCTCTTTAGCCCCCCCCCCAATACATTTTTGGGGTTTCTTCTCGGGCTTCCAGCCACGCTTCCGTGCTGCCTCCTCATACCACCGCTCCTCGGCTTTAGCTGCCTCCAGCTCTTCACGAGAGCGGCGATATTCTCCAATCTTAGCCCAGTGTCCCTTACCCTCCAGAATTTCCTCCCATGTCCAGGAGTCCTGTGTAATGGGCCGCTGTTGCTGCTGTCGCTGCTGCCCGTTACTACGCTGCTTGGTCCGAGTTTGGTGGGTGGTTCTGTAACGGCAGCCTTCCTCCTCTTCGTCTGAAGTGTAGCAGGGATCGGACCAAGACGCAGCGTAGTTTGTGCTCAACATGATTTAATTAAGACGATAACGTGAACACTTACAAAATACAAAAATAACAAACGTGGCAAACCGAAACAGTCCTCTCTGGTGAAACGAACACAAAGACAGGAAACAACCACCCACAAAATCCCAACACAAAACAAGCCACCTAAATATGATTCCCAATCAGAGACAACACAAAACACCTGCCTCTGATTGAGAACCATATTAGGCCAAACAGTGAAACAGACAAACTAGACACACAACATAGAATGCCCACCCAGCTCACGTCCTGACCAACACTAAAACAAGTAAAACACACAAGAACTATGGTCAGAACGTGACACTCTGTCTGCATTAACAAGGACAACACACAGGTCTTTCCATCATTGTATGATTTTTTTGTGTGCAAATGAACTCAAGCATATGGACAATGTCAAATGTGATATAGCGAAGCACCTGAGTGAGTTGGGTGTGCAATTACGCAGGTACTTTCCGGAAATGGATGACACAAACAACAGGATTTGTTATCCCTTTCATGCTCTGCCTTCAGTCCACTTATCTGAACAAGAGAGCCTCATCGAAATTGCAACAAGCGGTTCTGTGAAAATTGAATTTAATCAGAAGCCACTGCCAGATTTCTGGATTGGGCTGTGCTCAGAGTATCCTGCCTTGGCAAATCATACTGTTAAGACACTGATGCCCTTTGCAACCACGTACCTAAGTAAGAGTAGATTCTCGGCCCTCACTAGCATGAAAACTAAATACAGGCACAGACTGGGTGTGGAAAATGATTTAAGGCTGAGACTCTCTCCAATACAACCAAACATTGCAGAGTCATGTGCATCCTTTCAAGCACACCCTTCTCATTAACCTGTGGTGAGTTATTCACAATTTTCGATGAACTAATAAAGTGTTTTATGTAAGATGGCTAAATAAAGAGCAAAATTATTGATTATTATTATATTATTATTTGTGCCCTGGTCCTATAAGAGCTCTTTGTCACTTCCCAATAGCCGGATTGACACAAACTCACACTCATTCTTATGTTTAATAAATGTATTGTATAGTGCGTGTGTGGCAGGCTTACAATGATGGCAAAAAACAACATTTGACAGTGCTCTGACCCTGGTGCTAGAGGGGGTACGCAGCTGGAGGTTGAATGTTTGAAGGGGTACGGGACTATAAAAAGTTTGGGAACAACTGGCCTAGAACATATCAATGATAATATAATGAGCACACAACACAGGATGTGTTGTATGGAGTGTATGGACTACTCTTAAGCTCTCATGGACAGCTGTGGTGGGATGGAATGCGTAGCGAGCAGTAGTAGTTCTGGTGTTTGGGTTTTCGTCACTGATTATTTGTGGGCGAAAGTAGTTTTTTTTCTAACAGAATTGAATCACGCAGCTGACCACATTAGGCAATATTTTAGTTCTGGGTTAACTCGAGATTACACTGCAATCCACACTTTGGTTTTGGTTGAAAAGTCACGGCCAAGAAAGGCTAAAGTTATAATTTTCAGACAAAAATTTGACTCAGCATAGAGTGTGTCTGAAGTTACACATCACGTTATTACAGCAGTGTGACTGTTTTGGAATAAAATGTTTAATATATTTTCTTAAACATCCTCTGTATTGTGTGCTTTTGTTCAAATATTGATATGTTCTAGGCCATTTTGAGAACTTAAGGAGCATCAGGTACTGCTGGAAAGTCTACCATGTCCATAGTTTTGTGGGTAATTACATTGGTCACTCAAAACATTTATAAAGTATAAATACCCCACACTTTAGATGAGGCCACACCAAAAAAAATCCTAATGATTAGTAAATGGTTTATAAGGACCTATATTAAACATCTTATGAATGATCTAATGCTTAGAGAAGATCTTATGTCAAGTGTAATTGAAATGTTGTGGTTGCAGGATCACTTGGTACATCTAAAGCCTTTTCTTTTGGGGTGTTGCTGTAGGCCACCAAGTGCTAACAGTCAGTATCTAAATAATAGGTGTGAAATGCTTGATAGTGTATGTGATGTAAACAGAGAGGTCTATTTTCTTGGAGACCTGAATATTGATTGGTTTTCATCAAGCTGTCCGCTGAAGAGGAAGCTTCTCACTGTAACCAGTGCCTGTAATCTGGTTCAGGTTATTAATCAATTTACCAGGGTGTTTACAAACACTACAGGAACAACATCATCCACATGTATCGATCACATTTTTAATAATACTGTTGAACTTTGTTCTAAAGCTGTATCCATACCCATTGGATGCAGTGATCACAATATAGTGGCTATATCCAGGAATGCCAAAGTTCCAACAGCTGGGCCTAAAATAGTGTATAACAGATCATACAAAAGATTTTGCTGTGACTCTTATGTGGATGATGTAAAAAATATTTGTTGGTCTGATCAAATCAAATCAAATGTATTTATATAGCCTCTTACATCAGATGATATCTCAAAGTGCTGTACAGAAACCCATCCTAAAACCCCAAACAGCAAGCAATGCAGGTATAGAAGCACGGTGGCTAGGAAAAACTCCCTAGAAAGGCCAAAACCTAGGAAGAAACCTAGGGAGGAACCAGGCTATGAGGGGTGGCCAGTCCTCTTCTGGCTGTGCCGGGTGGAGATTATAACAGAATGATGTGATTAATGAGGAGCATCCAGACGCTGCACTTGATTAATTTATGAAATTGCTTCTTCCAATTATTGATAAACATGCACCTGTTAAGAAACTGACTGTTAGAACTGTTAAGGCTCCATGGATTGATGAGGAATTGAAAAACTGTACGGTTGAAAGAGATTGGGCAAAAGAAGTGGCTAATAAGTCTGTCTGCACATCTGACTGGCTGACTTACTGCAAATTGAGAAATAATGTGACTAAACTCAACAAAAAGATGAAGAAACTGTATTATGAAGCCAAGATCAATGATATAAAGAATGATGGGAAAGAACTTGAGTACTTTATATGAAATTATAGGCACAAAGACAAATTCAACTCCATCTTTCATCGAAATAGATAGCTTATTCATCATGAAACCATTTTATGTTGCCAATTATTTTTATCATTATTTATTTGGCAAAGTGGGCAAATTTAGGCAGGAAATGCTAACAACGAACAGTGAGCAATTGTATTCATGCATAAAAAAAACATATAATGAAAGAAAAGCATTGCAAGTTTGAATTTTGTAAAGTTAGTGTGGGAGAGGTGGAAAAAGTATTGCTATTGATCAAAAATGACAAACCTCCTGGCATTGACAACTTAGATGGAAAGCTACTGAGGATGGTAGCTGACTGTATAGCCACTCCTATCTGTCATATTTTTAATCTGAGTCTAGAGGAAAGTCTTTGTCCTCAGAACTGGAGGGAAGCTAAAGTAATTTCGCTACCCAGGAGTTTTAAAGCGGCCTTTACTGGTTCTAACAGCAGACCTATAAGCTTGCTGCCAGCTCTTAGCAAACTGCTGAAAAAAATTGTGTTTGACCAAATACAATGCTATTTCTCTGTAAACAAATTAACAACAGATTTTCAGCATGCTTATAGAGAAGGGCACTCAACATGTGCTGACACAAATGACTGATGGTTGGATTGGTTGAAAGAAATAATAATACGATTGTGGGAGCTGTACTGTTAGATTTCAGTGCAGTCTGATATTATTGACCATAACCTGTTGTTGAAAAAAATGTATGGGTTATGGCTTTTCAACCTCTGCCATATCGTCGATTCAGAGCTATCTATCTAACAGAACTCTAAGGGTTTTCTTGAATGGAAGCTTCTCTAATGTCAAACATGTAAAATGTGGTGTACCACAGGGCAGCTCCCTACTCTTTTATATTTTTACCAATGACCTGCCACTGGCATTAAACAAAGCATGTGTGTCCATGTATGCTGATGATTCAACCATATACGCATCAGCAACCACAGCTAATGAAGTCACTGAAACCCTTAAAGAGTTGCAGTCCGTTTTGGAATGGGTGGCCAGTAATAAACTGGTCCTGAACATCTCTAAAACTAAGAGCATTGTATTTGGTAGAAATCATTCCCTAAGTTCTAGACCTCATCTGAATCTGTTAATGAATGGTCTTTTGTCAAACAATTTGAGGAGACTAAAATACTTGGCGTTACTTTAGATAAACATATAGATTCAATAGTTGTAAAGATGGGGAAAGTCTGTCCATAATAAAGAGATGCTCTGCTTTTTTGACACCACACTCCAAAAAGCAAGTTCTGCAGGCTCTAGTTTTGTCTAATCTTGATTATTGTCCAGTCGTGTGGTCCAGTGCTGCAAGAAAATACCTAGTTATGCTGCAGCTGGCCCAAAACAGAGCGGCACGTTTTGCTCTTAATTGTAATCATAGGGCTGATATAAATACTATGCTTGCCAGTCTCTCTTGGCTAAGAGTTGAAAGACTGACTGTATCACTTTTTATAAATATTGTATTGAAAATCCCAAATTGTTCGCAGTCAACTTACACAGCTCTGATACACTTATCCCACCAGACATATTTTCACAGTTCCCAAATCCAGAACAAATTCAAGAAAGCATACAATATTATGTAGAGCCCTAATTGCATGGAACTTCCATCTCATATTGCTCAAATAAACAGCAAACCGGGTTTCAAAAAACAGAAACACCTTGAGGCACAACGCCTCTCCCCTATTGGACCTAGTTCGTGTATGCATTGATGTAAGAAACGTGTGCCTTAAAAAGTTCTGTCTTTGAGCTGTTCTTGTCTATTGATGCTCTGTGTTATGTTTCATGTGTGGACCCCAGGAAGAGTAGCTGCTGCTTTTGCAACAGCTAATGGGGATCCTAATAAAATACGTGTGAATTGTTACTAAAATTTTCAAATGTGGGAGAATGGATCAATGATTATACTATTTACTAAATGCTTTGTGATGTCGAGCTATGATGAAGTGCAACCAATACTGTATGTCTGTAGTTGTACAAAGTACAGCTCATTGAGTGGTTGGCTCTTTCAGGATAGAACAAACTTCCTGAGAAGCGTGCAAAAACTGTTTGTGAAGATAACATCTACACTGTTTACCTAACAGCTTGTATCAAAGGTTCGCTCTGTTCTTTTCATTCTCCCAAAGTCAAACAGGATGTGATACCTTAACTCTCATGCATCCCTGCACCAAAGTAACAAATGCATTCTATAGAGCTTGGTAGTCTGACATACAGGCTGGTCTGACATGTACATATACGCAGTGTCTGTTAGGCGGGGCGGAGCAGGTGAACCCAACTTCAGACGAGGAGACAGGGATAAGGTAACTAAGGTATTTATTGAAATGGAGGGTGGGGTGGGGTGCAGACCAGGGGAAGCTCGTGCAGGTAGCAGGGAACCAGGAACTGAGGCTGGGGCAAGGTAAGCAGGTCCAGAGCAGAATCCAAGGAAGCAGTAGAGCAGGGGTCCAGGGCAGGGAAGCAGGACGGATGAGACGAGAGACTGGAGACAGAGACCAGAGTGGATGGAACTGTAGCAGAGACAAAAGCAGCGTCAGGCTAGGGAAAAACTGGCACAACAGGATAACAAGCTCTATGCAGGAACAAACGGCTTGAAATGCAGACTGAACAGAGGATACGATCTGGCAGCGTGGAAGTGGCAGGGCTGAGTATTTGTTGAGGTCTTGATTATGGAACAGGTTGCAGCTGGTGGGGATCCACTCTGCCTCCAGCACACCTGTCTCAACTCATAATCACCCCACACAGAGAGGGAGAGCACTGGGGGAGTGGCAGCAGGTTAGGGAGACACAGAATGAGAAGTAGAGGGCGTGGCAGGAGAAGATGCAACGTCTTGTGAGAAGAGGATCATGAATAGAGATGGTATGTCAGTTACAGTGGGGCAAAAAAGTATTTAGTCAGCCACCAATTGTGCAAGTTCTCCCACTTAAAAAGATGAGAGAGGCCTGTAATTTTCATCATATGTACACTTCAACTATGACAGACAAAATGAGGGGGAAAAATCCAGAAAGTCACATTGTAGGATTTTTAATGAATTTATTTGCAAATTATGGTGGAAAATAAGTATTTGGTCACCTACAAACAAGCAAGATTTCTGGCTCTCACAGACCTGTAACTTCTTCTTTAAGAGGCTCCTCTGTCCTCCACTCATTACCTGTATTAATGGGACCTGTTTGAACTTGTTATCAGTATAAAAGACACCTGTCCACAACCTCAAACAGTCACACTCCAAACTCCACTATGGCCAAGACCAAAGAGCTGTCAAAGGACACCAGAAACAAAATTGTAGACCTGCACCAGGCTGGGAAGACTGAATCTGCAATAGGTAAGCAGCTTGGTTTGAAGAAATCAACTGTGGGAGCAATTATTAGGAAATGGAAGACATACAAGACCACTGATAATCTCCCTCGATCTGGGGCTCCACGCAAGATCTCACCCCGTGGGGTCAAAATGATCACAAGAACGGTGAGCAAAAATCCCAGAACCACACGGGGGGACCTAGTGAATGACCTGCAGAGAGCTGGGACCAAAGTAACAAAGCCTACCATCAGTAACACACTACGCCGCCAGGGACTCAAATCCTGCAGTGCCAGACGTGTCCCCCTGCTTAAGCCAGTACATGTCCAGTCCCATCTGAAGTTTGCTAGAGAGCATTTGGATGATCCAGAAGAAGATTGGGAGAATGTCATATGGTCAGATGAAACCAAAATAGAACTTTTTGGTAAAAACTCAACTCGTCGTGTTTGGAGGACAAAGAATGCTGAGTTGCATCCAAAGAACACCATACCTACTGTGAAGCATGGGGGTGGAAACATCATGCTTTGGGGCTGTTTTTCTGCAAAGGGACCAGGACGACTGATCCGTCCGTGTAAAGGACAGAATGAATGGGGCCATGTATTGTGAGATTTTGAGTGAAAACCTCCTTCCATCAGCAAGGGCATTGAAGATGAAACGTGGCTGGGTCTTTCAGCATGACAATGATCCCACCATGCAACTTATTATGAAAAACATAATTAAATAGCCCACTCCCTACCATGTATTTTATTCTGTCGCTATACAACTTTGTATGCGTTGTTTGTTGGCAACCTTGTTATTTACGAAGTTATTGGAACAGATTCCTGTTGGAACGTTCCACAAATTATACCCACCCTTATTGTCCAGCTGCGAGAAGCTGGTCAATTTAAAATAGCACATATGTACATGTGTTTTAAGATTGATGATGTCACTGATGAGGTACAGTAGGTCCTCTGTAGTGTTCAGCAGAGGACTACATGCATTAATCACTCCACATATAGATGAGCTCTGCTATGGGAGGATTACTGTCAAGTGGTTCACCTGTCCCTCTCTCTGTCAACAGTCAAACCTCTTCACCCCACAACTTTTCATTCACTCATCACAAAGTGTTGTGGAAGTCATTAGGTGCATGGCTGAGTTGTAGGCCACACCGATAGAATAGATGGTACAAGCTATACAGGTCTAGGATCTAAATTTGATCAGCTTTTCACAGCAGGAAAATAATCCTGCAGCAACAGGAAATATGGATTATAGTTAATACATTTTTTTTTGTAGGGGTTGATAGGGGTTGACCTTTTTAGTTAAGGCAAATCAAGTCTGACAGCTTTAAGTGGAAATTACAAACTTTAGAAGCCATTTTAAACCATGAATACACTACAAGTTTGCATTTTGTGCTGTAACAACAGGGTGATCAAATTAAGACGAGTTTCAATTGGTGATGTCACTTGCTCTGAGACTTTGAAGTAGTTGTTTCCCTGTTGATGTGTTCCTCTGGCAGGTAACTAGCTGCGTGCTGTGCGTGCCAATCATTTGTACCACATAACTTACTGCTCACATTCTCTCTCGCAGAAATGAGCCAGCTACAGATACAGCAGATACAGCTACAGATACTATAACTCACAGGTGGCTAGTGGCACCTTATTTGGGGAGGACGGGCTCATAATAATGTCTGGAAGGCCATTGAATGGAATGTTTTGAAACACTTGGTTTTCATGTGTTTGATACCACTCCAGTCACTCCATTCCAGACATTATGAGCCATCCTCCCCTCACTAGCCTCCTGTGCTGGAATGACTTACTGTTGAGCACTGTTTGATATCAAAGTTGTTATAATGAAAAGTCACAGGGGGGGTTCAGAATACTTGCAGCTTTATTACAGATCCAGATATAGTCAACAACCTGTGTGTGTCTGTGTGTGTGTGTGTCATATTACCTGACTGCTGCTGTGTCAACCCACAAAACCTGGACAGGCCAACTGCATTAGTGTGTCACATGATCATGTAAGGACCGTGAAGAAGTATTGAACCATTTACAGACACACACAGTTGATCCTGGTGAGGTTCAGAGAACTCATTATACCCCCCCAACATCAGACTCAGTAACCCTGGGATTCGGATGTCTAATCTTTCATAATCTATCATTACCACTACGTATGATCACAACATTTCAGTCAGACACATTCATCCGCTTGATAGGATCAGGTTGCAGGTAAAGCTCCATGTGCTAAAGAAGGAGAGGCTTTGTAGATGACCTGCAGAAAGCTCAGTCTTTCAGGGGGGTCAGGTTGGCCCTGTGGCGCCTCCCCTGGCCCCTCGTAGACAAGGCTTGGACAACATGTCCCTGATCAAAGAGAGCACGGCCGACCTAGAGGATACGGGGAGACGTGGTGACAGTGAATCTGATCTGTGGTCAGTGATGCATCACGTCTATACTTTGAACGAGACCCTTCTGGATGCCAGATTAAATACCAAGGAGGGTTTGTGAGCGAGGAAGCTATACTGTTGTTAAGCAAGTAGCGTGACATCCTTTACAGTTGTGTTGGGATTTCATCATGTTAATGGTGTTAAGAATGAACACAAATTCAGGAGAGAGGATCAGACTTGAATGGAACCACTAGTTGAATGCAGCTTCCCAACAATCATCAGCTGCAACTCATTGCTAATCAGCCTCTAGCCTTATCAAGTTTTCCATCTCTCCCATTCTATCTAGTATCTCTTAGGTTCTTCCAAGGATCTCCTGGGGTGATTGCTATCGCCACACTAGTCTAACTACCTCGGCCTGATGATGAAGTCTACCAGAGACTCCAAGCCAAACTCTACAGAGTCCACCAACTGGATGCTTCATCTGCAGAATCCTCATTCTCACATCCATTCCATTTCCTCAAATATTCTAAACCCATTTCAATGTGTGCTCCTTAAAATTGTGAAAACATTTTAGGTTTCCTAAGAATTTTACGAAGCTCTTTTTCCCTCAATATGATTCAATGACAATCGGGGCAACGTGCATGGACACAAATGAGAAAAAGCAATGTGCATATGGCACAATGTGAGATATTCTCACTTGTCTCGTGGTGTTCAAAGTCAAGTGCTCAACCGGAGACAGGTAGATAGAGGTTGACTAAACCAGTCCAACAGGTTGGTTTGATGTCGCTCTAATAATAGGCATCTTCTTTCTAATGCACACTACTTGAATAGCAAAGATGTGAAAAATGCAAAGAGAGGAAGTCCAACGTTGATTGACTTCCTCAAACGTTTAATCTCTATCACACAGCTGGGGGAATATAATACAGTACTGTGCCTAAGAATTAATACACAAAGAATACATGGGATTTGTGGCATCGTGGAATCCTTAGTTGATACATCCATTTTTGGACTTAATGATATACATTGAGTGTACAAAACATTACAAACCCTTTCCTAATATTGAGTAGCACCCCCTTTTGCCCTCAGAACAGCCTCAATTCGTTGACTTGAGTATCTGGAGCATCAGCATTTGTGGGTTCAATTATAATTACAAACTAGACACACTAATGTACTTGTCCTCTTGCTCAGTTGTGCACCGGGGCCTCCCACTCCTCTTTCTATTCTGGTTAGTGCCAGTTTGTGCTGTTCTGTGAAAAGAGTAGTACACAGCATTATACGAGATCTTCAGTTTCTTGGCAATTTCTCACATGGAATAGCCTTCATTTCTCAGAACAAGAAGAGACTGACAAGTTTCAAAAGAAAGTTCTTTGTTTCTGGCCATTTTGAGTCTGTAATCAAACCCACAAATGCTGATGCTCCAGATACTCAACTAGTCCAAAGAAGGCCAGTTTTATTGCTTCTTTAATCAGAACAACATTTTTCATCTGTGCTAACATAATTGCAACAGGGTTTTCTAATGATCAATTAGCCTTTTAAATGATCAACTTGGATTAGCTAACACAACGTGCCATTGGAACACAGGAGTGATGGTTGCTGATAATGGGTCTCTGTACGCCTATGTAAGAATTCCATAAAAAAATCAGTTGTTTCCAACTACAATAGTCATTTACAACATTAACAATGTCTACACTGTATTTCTGATCAATATGATGCTATTTTAATGGACAAATGCTTTTCTTTCAAAAACAAGGACATTTCTAAGTGAACCCAAACTTTTGAATGGTAGTGTGTATGTATATATAAAAGTGTAACATTTCCTGAGCTTTCCTACTGTATATCTCCTAGATATGGGACAGACACTTCAACACCTCATTCCTATGGTTTCTCTTTTTACTGTCTTTTTTTGCCATTTATAAATGTGTTATTCAATGTGTTTCCGTGGGCTATAGTAGTAAAGGACAAATTCAATATTTTATAAAATAATTTGTTTATATACAGTATATTTTTGATACCTAAAGGGGTCCTACAATTCTAAATCAAATAGCTAAATGATCCATAGTACGACCATCTTAAAACAATTCCATATGTCAGCTTAGAACCCCCCCCCCCAACGATTTAGACTCTTAAGAATGAACCTGTCTCCTCCCTTTCATCTACACTGATTGAAGTGGATTTAACTTCTTCTTAATAGGGGGCACCATTTCCACTTTGGGGAAAAATAGTGCCCAAATTAAACGGCCTCGTACTCTGTTCTAGATCATATGATATGCATATTATTATTACTATTGGATAGAAAACACTCTGAAGTTTCTAAAACTGTTTGAATTATATCTGTGAGTAAAACAGAACTCATTTGGCAGGCAAAGAAAATTCTGAAATGGGTCTCTCTGACAGGCCTTGCCTATTCAATTGCCTTGTATTTATGGATATGTATGCACTTCATACGCCTTCCACTAGATGTCAACAGGCAGTAGAACGTTGAATGAGGTGTCTAGCCTGATGTGGGACCGAATGAGAGCTTTTGGAGTGACAGGTCAGCCATATTGGCAGTATTTTGCTGCGCACCTGGGAGCACCATATAATTTTCTGCAATGCGTTAGGTAGACACGAAGAAATGCTCCGTCTGGGACGTTATTGGATACATATGAGAACAACATCATAAAGATGGATTTTCAACTGAGTTTGACCAGTTTATTCGACTTTTATTATGACTTTTGGAATTTTTCGTTCCATGCGCCAAACGTTCATGGACACGTGAGCACCATTATGCTAGCCAAAGTTGCTAATTCGACAATAGAAATGGACATTCTAAAACAAAACAACGATATATTGTGGAACTAGGACTCCTTGCACTGCATTCTGATGAAAGATCATCAAAGGTAAGAGAATATTTATGATGTTATTTCGTATTTTTGTGGAATATGTTGACTCCAACATGGCGGAGAATGGCTGAGCGCTGTCTCAGATTATTGCATGCTGTGCTTTTTACTAAAGTTATTTTTTTAAATCTAACACAGCGGTTGCATTAAGAACCAGTGTATCTTTATTTATTTGCCCAACATGTATTTTTCATAAAAGTTTTATGATGAGTATTTATGTATTTCACGTTGCTCTCTGTAATTATTCTGGCTGTTTTTGGTGCCATTTGTGACTATGGCTGCAATGTAAAACTACGATTTATACCTATAAATATGCACATTTTCGAACAAAACATAAATGTATTGTATAACATGATGTCATAAGACTGTCATCTCATGAAGTTGTTCAAAGGTTAGTGATTAATTTTATCTCTATTTGTGGGATTTGTGAAAGCTATCTTTGCGGTGAAAAAATGGCGTTGTGTGTTTGGCTATTGTGGTGAGCTAACATAAATATATATTGTGTTTTCGCTGTAAAATGTTGGATGGATTCACAAGATGTTTATCTTTCATTTGCTGTATTGGACTTGTGATTTCATGAAATTATATTATGCATATTATTATTACTATTGGATAGAAAACACTCTCAAGTTTCTAAAACTGTTTGAATTATATCTGTGAGTAAAACAGAACTCATTTTGCAGCAAACTTCCAGATAGGAAGTGAAAAATCTGAAAACGAGGCTCTGTTTCAGGGCCTGCCTATTCAATTGCCTTATATTTATCGATATGCATGCACTTCATACGCCTTCCACTGGATGTCAACAGGCAGTGGAAGGTGGAATGGGGTGTCTAGCTTGATCTGAGGTCGAACAAGAGCTTTTGGAGTGGCAGGTCAGGAATTTCCTTTCTCTACCTAGGCGCGCGAAGCACCTCCATATTGTCTTCTGATAAGCGTTCGGTATACACGGCTAATATCTCCGGCTCTGATTTTATTTGATACATGTGATAATAACATCGTAAAGTATGTTTTTTCAACCGAGTTTTATCAGATTATTCAACGTTTGTTGGGACTTTTGGAGTTTTCCGTTCTTTGCGTCGAGAGAAATTGGGAACGTCATCAACATTGGCTAGCATTGTGGCACGAATTCGACAAGAGAAAAGGACATTCTAAAACCAAACAACAATTTATTCTGGACCTAGGACTCCTTGTACAAGATTCTGATGGAAGCTCAGCAAAAGTAAGAACAATTTATGATGTTATTTCGTATTTCTGTGGAAAATGTTATTTCTATTCTCTGCCGTTTTGGCGGGCGCTGTCTTGCAATAACGCAAGCTGTTTGTTATGGTAAAGTTATTTTAAAAAATCTAACACGGCGGTTGCATTAAGAACCAGTGTATCTTTCATTTGCTGTACAACATGTATTTTTTAGTAAAGTTTATGATGAGTTCTTTGGTCAGATTAGGTGAGTGTCCAAAATAGCTCCTGACATTCTGGGGAAATGTTGCTACATTTTCACAATGTATAACCACGGTGTGCAGCTCTAAATTTGCACATTTTCGAACAAAACATAAGTGTATTGTATAACCTGATGTTATAAGACTGTCATCTGAGGAAGTTGTTCAAGGTTAGTGATTAATTTTATTTATTTTGGCTGGTTTTTGCGAATGCTATCTATGCGGTGAATAAATGCGGTTGTGTGTTTGGCTATTGTGGTAAGCTGATATAATGCTATATTGTGTTTTCGCTGTAAAACACTTAAAAAATCTGAAATATTGGCTGGATTCACAAGATGTTTATCTTTCATTTGCTGTACACCATGTATTTTCAAAAATGTTTTATGATGAGTATTTAGGTATTTCACGTTGCTCTCTGTAATTATTCTGGCTGCTTTGGTGATATTTTTGATAGTAGCTGCAATGTAAAACTATGATTTATACCTCAAAATATGCACATTTTCGAACAAAACATAATTGTATTGTATAACATGATGTTATTAGACTGTCATCTGATGAAGTTGTTCAAAGGTTAGTGATTAATTGTATCTCTATTTGTGGGTTTTGTGAAAGCTACCTTTGCGGTGGAAACATGGCAAACATTTTAAAAATCGGAAATGATGGCTGGATTCACAAGATGTTTATCTTTCATTTGCTGTATTGGACTTGTGATTTCATGAAAATTATATTATATGATATCCCTGTCCCGTTAGGCTAGGCTATGCTAGTCAGCTTTTTTGATGAGGAGGATCCCGGATCCGGGATGGGTATCACTGAAAGGTTTTAAACTCTATTTTCACAATTCCTGACATTTAATCCTAGTAAAAATTCCCTGTCTTAGGTCAGTTAGGATCACCACTTTATTTTAAGAATGTGAAATGTCAGAATATTAGTAGAGAGAATGATTTATTTCAGCTTTTATTTCTTTCATCACATTCCCAGTGTGTCAGAAGTTTACATACACTCAATTAGTATTTGGTAGCATTGCCTTTAAATGGTTTAATTTGGGTCAAACGTTTCGGGTAGCCTTCCACAAGCTTCCCACAATAAGTTGGGTGAATTTGGCCCCATTCATCCTGACAGAGTTGGTGTAACTGAGTCAGGTTTGTAGGCCTCCTTGCTCGCACATGCTTTTTCAGGTATGCCCACAGATTTTCTATAGGATTGAGGTCAGGGCTTTGTGATGGCCACTCCAATACCTTGACTTTGTTGTCCTTAAGCCAGTTTGCCACAACTTTGGAAGTATGCTTGGGGTCATTGTTCATTTGGAAGACTCATCGACCAAGCTTTAACTTCCTGATTGATGTCTTGAGATGTTGCTTCAATATATCCGCATCATTTTCCTCCTCATGATACCATCTATTTTGTGAAGTGCACCAGTCCCTCCTGCAGCAAAGCAACCCCACAACATGATGTTGCCACTCCCGTGCTTCGCGGTTGGGATGGTGTTTTTCTTGCAAGCTTCCCCCCTTTTCCTCCAAGCATAACGATGGTAATTATGGCCAAACAGTTCTATTTTTGTTTCATCAGACCAGAGGACATTTCTCCAAAAAGTATGATCTTTGTCCTCATGTGCAGTTGCAAACCGTAGTCTGGATACATTATAGCGGTTTTGGAGCAGTGGCTTCTTCCTTGCTGAGCGGCCTTTCAGGTTGTGTTGATATAGGACTCATTTTACTGTGGATATAGATACTTTTGTACCTGTTTCCTCCAGCATCTTCACAAGGTCCTTTGCTGTTGTTCTGGGATTGATTTGCACTTTTCGCACCAAAGTACATTCATCTCTAGGAGACAGATCACGTCTCCTTCCTGAGCTGTATGATGGCTGCGTGGTCCCATGGTCTTTAAACTTGCGTATTATTGTTTTTACAGATGAATGTGGTACCTTCAGGCGTTTGGAAATTGCTCCCAAGGATGAACCAGACTTGGTCTTGGCTGATTTCTTTTTATTTTCCCATGATGTCAAGCGAAGAGACACTGAGTTTGAAGGTAGGCCTTGAAATAGATCCACAGGTACACCTCCAATTGACTCAAATTATGTCAATTAGCCTATCAGAAGCTTCTAAAGCCATGACATAATTTTCTTGAATTTTCCAAGCTGTTTAAAGGCACAGTCAACTTAGTGTATGTAAACTTCTGACCCACTGGAATTGTGATACAGTGAATTATAAGTGAAATAAACTGTCTGTAAACAATTGTTGGAAAAATGACTTGTGTCATGCACAAAGTAGATGTCCTAACCGAGTTGCCAAAACTGTAGTTTGTAACAAGACATTTGTGGAGTGGTTGAAAAACGAGTTTTAATGACTCCAACCTAAGTGTATGTAAACTTCCGACTTCAACTGTAGGTGTTGCTTTTGTCCAGGTGAGTAAGGACAGTGTGGAGTTCGATTGAGATTGCGTCATCTGTGGATCTGTTGGGGCGGTATGCGAATTGGAGTGGGTCTAGGGTGTCCGGGAGGATGTTGTTGATGTGACCGGCTTTTCAAAGAACTTTATGGCTACCGACGTGAGTGCCATGGGGCGGTAATAATTTAGGCAGGTTACCTTCGCTTCCTTGGGCACAGGGACTATGGTGGTCTGCTTGAAACATGTAGGTATTTCAGATTCGGTCAGGGAGAGGTTGAAAATGTCACGTCCTTGTAATCCGTCTGGCCCAGCAGCGATGTGAATGTTGACGGGTTTGAAGGTTTTGTTCACATCGGCTACCGAGAGCGTTTTCACACAGTCATCCAGAACAGCTTGTGCTCTCGTGCATGCTTCAGTGTTGCTTGCCTTGAAGCGAGCATTAAAAGCATTTAGCTCATCTGGTAGGCTCGCGTCACTGGGCAGCTCGCGTCTAGGTTTCCCTTTGTAGTCCGTAATAGTTTTCAAGCTCTGCCACATCTGACGAGCATCAGAGCTGGTGTAGTAGGATTCAATCTTAATCCTGTATTGATGCTTTGCTTGTTTGATGGTTCGTCTGACGGCATAGCAGGATTTCTTATAAGCGTCCGGATTAGTCTCCTACTCCTTGAAAGCGGCAGCTCTAGCCTTTAGCTCGATGCGGATGTTGCCTGTAATCCATGGCTTCTGTTTGGGATATGTACGTACAGTCACCTTGGGGACAATGTCATCAATGCACTTATTGATGAAGCCGATGACTGAGGTGGTGTATTCCTCAATGCCATTGGATGAATCCCAGAACATATTCCAGTCTGTGCTAGCAAAACAGTCCTGTAGTGTAGCATTCGCGTTCTGACCACTTCCATATTGAGCGAGTCACTAGTACTTCCTGCTTTAGTTTTTGCTTGTAAGCAGGAATCAGGAGGATAGAATTATGGTCAGATTTGCCAAATGGAGGGCGGGGGAGAGCTTTGTATGCATCTCTGTGTGTGGAGTAAAGGTGGTCAAGGATTTTGTTCCCCTGGTTGCACATGTGACATGCTGGTAAATATTTGGTAAAACGGATTTAAGTTTCCCTGCATTAAAGTCCCCGGCCACTAGGAGTGCCGCTTCTGGGTGAGCATTTTCTTCTTTGCTTATGGCCTTATAGAGTTGGTTGAGAGCGGTATTAGTGCCGTCTTCGCTTGTGGTGGTAAATAGATGGCTACGAATAATACAGATGAGAAATCTCTTGGTAGATAGTGTGGTCGGCAGCTTATCATAAGGTACTCTACCTCAGTCGAGCAATACCTTCGAGACTTATTTTAATATTAGTTATTGGCAAAAAGACACACACCCCCACCCCTCGTCTTACCAGAGGCAGCGTCTCTGTTCTGCTGGTGCATGGAAAATCCTGCCAGCACTATATTGTCCGTTTCTTCATTCAGCCACGTCTCGCTGAAACATAAGATGTTACAGTTTTTAATGCCCCGTTGGTAGGATAGTCTTTAGTAGTAGGTCATCACTTTTATTTTCCAACGATTGCAGGTTAGCAAAGAGAATGGAAGGCATTGGGAGTTTGCTCACTCGCCTCTGGATTCTCAGAAGGATCGCCGAATTGCGTCCTCTTTTCCGGCATCTTTTCTTCATGCAAAAGGTGTGGATCTGGGCCTGTTCCAGTGAAAGCAGGATATCCTTCTCGTCAGACTCGTTAAAATAAAAAGTTTCTTCCAGTCCGGGGTGAGTAATCGCTTTTCTGATGTTCAGAAGTTCTTTTCGGTCATAAGAGACGGTAGCAGCAACATTATGTTCACAATAAGTGAAAAGATAAAACGTAAAACGTCAGCCATGTTCTTCAGCGCCATCTTAACTGTGTGATTTCTTCGCCGCCACATATCGTGTGACTTCAAGTTTACTTCGATATGATGGTTATTATATAAATATTTGCGCTAAAGTCGTTTCCACTGCCATTTCTCGCATAGTTAATTTTACCGACACAAAAAGATCCCACCATGTCGAATGAACAAAATATCTGTTGGCATTTATAACATTTTACAGAAACTTCCTGTTTCCATCACAGCTGTCATGAACACATTTATTTGGTATGACTTTACTTGCATAAAAACTGTGGATGGAAACGTGGTTAGAAAGGTACTTAATTGTTACCCAGAAATAATTTTATATTGATATAAAAATGGCTGCATTGTGCCGAAAATGACTGGCATATGCACTGGCACATGCACCCGTGCGCGCGCGCACACACACACACACACACACACACACACACACACACACACACACACAGCACACACACACACACACACACACACACACACACACACACACACACACACACACACACACACACACACACACACACACACACACACACACATTGGATCAGCAACAACCATGCCAACACACAGTTCTTCCTCAGGTGTAAAATTATTCTTAATAGTTTATGGACATGCTTGGACAAGATAGAAGCCCAGAATCCATCTCTGACATTTCCTGGTGTTGATTCCTTACTATCTGTCACCTCCTTTTACCTGCTGCCATGTCTGAACTCCTCAAGCAAGAGTCTCTGTGTTGACGTGGAGGAAGTTAACAGAATGCCTGAGTTCCATAACATAATGCTCAAGCCCCCGAAAAGGCAATCCATCTAAAATGTACTGTTCCTCCATGCAGACTGGCCATGTGAAATGTCAGTGGTTTATGTTTAAGTCCATTTTGAAATACCCTGGTTGCTGTAATTCAACTTTTCACAAACAAACAAAATGTCTCATTTGGAATGGAAGGGATTTAATAGAGAATTAACTTTACTCTCAGCTAACTGTCTGATGTAACTTAACCTCAATGTGTCTAAAATCACAGTAGAAAAAGAAACAGCCGTTTGAAACCCCTCCATTATCAAACCGGATAAAAGCTATTGTCTGCTTCAATGTGCAATTTTCCTCAGAGAGATCGTGTGTAGAAGAGATAGCCATATAAAATAGACTCTTCACACGTCAAGCAGAGGTCATAGGAGCCAGCAGTACCTGTATAAATCACACCACAATGCCTTTGCATCCCTGTATTCAATAGGTGACATAAATAACCATTGGGACGTCTGGTTTCCACTGTTCCGACCGGGACACAAAGGCTTCTGAAACAGCACTGCCTTAGGACAAATCATATGACACTCTCAAACAGGAAATCTCTAAATCGCACACTCATTGTCCAGCTACATCAAATCCCTTTTTCACCACAAAAAGAAAGAGCTGGGGGAAGGGAAGAAGACAGAGACACAAAAATTAGACATACTTTGTGCAACAAAACCCTTTATGACTTAAAATTGGAGGCTTTTGCACTATTGAAAGCATTCTTACGCAGCATTTTCAAGAGCATGTGAAACAAGAAAGTCACAAAAGATGTAAGCATTCATCACAGGTAAGTCACATTGACAGTAACTGAAAATTGGCTGTACAGAAATTAAAAAATAAATTCACACATAGTAGGAGAAATTTCCTGCTCCTGTCTAATGAGTTTGATCTCAACTGTCATAGGACACTTCAGATCCACATTCACATACTGGAGAAGAGGGAACATGAAAGCAGAACCATTTCAAAAGCAATATTTGCAAAGCAAAAATGAAAAACAAAAATATGATGACAAAGATGTCACTCTCAAGATGGTAACATTAGTCTTAGCATACTATTTGCATGAAGTTATTCATGTTTGTTTAAAAGCCTACAGTACCTTTTGGTATTTCCTTGTATAGAGTATAAAGTAAAGTGTATAAAGTACAGTACAACTTCAACATACATATTGCATTTGGCAACACACAAATATCCTATATCCCTCTCTCGCATTGTTAAGTGGAGGACTTCTCTTCACAACAACCTCTATGCGTATCGTCATCCTCATCTGCCTCTACAGTGCTACAGTAGATCTCCCGAAAGGGGACTTCAGAAGTGCATTCATCAAAGCAGGTATTTGAGTTTTTAAGCCTCTGAAACAGGAAAATACATTATTTGGGGGGATCCTGGTTTCCTGGTGGTGTCAGGCCTAGTCAGACATGATCACGTGTGGCTGATGAGGGATCGAATCCATGGTGTACTTAAAACCGGTCTCTTCATACTGCCTGCTTCTGTTTGCACAGGTGAGGACAGTCCCATCCAAGTGTGCCTCAGGCAATCGTTTCTGTCCTTTTCAATGTGAGAGACAGAAGTAGAGACAATATAGAGGTACCCCTCCCCCTCGTGTATCCCACAACAGTGGATGCATGATGGCAGGCAGGCAGGCAGGCAGGCAGGAAGGAAGGAAGGAAGGAAGGAAAGGAAGGAAGGGCAGGCAGGCAGGCAGGCAGACAGGCAGACAGGCAGGCAGGCAGGCAGGCAGGCAGGCAGGCAGGCAGGCAGGCAGGCAGGCAGGCAGGCAGGCAGGCAGGCAGGCAGGCAGGCAGGCAGCAGCAGGAGAAGACAGGCAGGCAGGCAGGGAGACAGGCAGGTAGGGAGACGGCAGGGAGACAGACAGGCAGGCAGACAGACAGACAGACACAAGGAAGGATGAGGAAGCCAAGATTACTCATATGGCCAGACTTTGGACTTGCTGTCTTTCAGCTGTGATTATATATCCAATGTACAGTTTCATGCTCTGATAAAAAGCCATAGCCTCTGTCCCGAAGTGCAAAACCCAGAGGCATGTACAGCATGCCAGCTGACAACCAAACCCACTGAACTCATTGAATTATCATAAAACAACATTGATTCATATTTTAACTCAAAACCAACATTTGCATTTTAGTAAAGGTATTTTAAGCATCATGCAAACACACAATGCAGCAGCCAGGAATCTTATAACCTTAATTTGTTTCTATTGCCCTCCAGTGGCTTTTATAGGCATGTCGATTATGAGGAGGGATTTCAGGCATTCTTTCCCTCACAACTCCCCATTAACCTAAACATCACTTACATTGTTTCCTATGATGTTAAACAGTAAGCCACTGAATAACCAGGTACAGTCTTTTATATTTTGCATAACGTCAATAGAAAATAACATGTATCAGAGATAGAGGTATAAGCACCAGGGTGCCAAATGTGTCAGTCTATGACTATGCATCAGATAACAGTAGCCCCCTATGGGGATAAAGCACTAGGAAGAGTCAACAGTGTCCCCCTTGTGTCCCACTGGTTTCATATTGACTGGAAGGATTAGTGTGTTGTCATCCTGGAGATAGGAGATAACAGAGGACAACTCAGTGAGGACTCCCCTTCCTCTTTAATCAATCTGGCCTGTCAAGTGGATTCAGTAGTGGTGCTTCTATACATGGGCTGTCAATCATTCTACTGACCTAGAGGTGAAGGGTCAACCATCTGAGTTCAAACAGGCCCATTGTAAAAAGTCAGGGGTGTCCAACAAATTCCTTGGAGGGTCTAGTGTCTGTGGGTTTTTGGTTTTTCCTTTCAGTTAAGACCTAGACAACCAGGATAAGACCTAGACAACCAGGATAAGACCTAGACAACCAGGTGAGGGGAGTTCTTTACTAATTAGTCATCTTAATTCATCAATCCAGTACAAGGGAGGAGAGAAAACCCGCAGACACTCGGCCCTCAGTGGAATGAGTTTGAGACGTCATCATGGATCATTTTTTGTGGTTTAGGTAATCATGAAAGGTGGCCAAATTTTTTTTTCCACGATTCTGGTGACGGTGCGTGTGAACAGCCCTGAACAGCCTGTTTCCGTAGCATACTGTTTTACCCATAGCAGGGGTCCCTCATAACCCTGAGAGAGGGCCCCTTTCTGGCTACTGACAGACAGCACCAGCTGAGCCTGGGACTCGGGTATGGCAGAGACATCACTACCTGAGGTAGTTAGTGTTATAAACCAAGTTACTCTAAGTAGAAATAGAAATGTAGAGAAGTACAATTTTGAGATAGATAGGGCAATTACTTGGCACTGGTGTTTTAACCTTTCTCCAGCATCTCAAGACCTTTCGCAGCAGTTCAGAGCTGGCTATGGCTAAGCCTATACTTTTTGTTAACACATCTATACACAGTGCACTACATCATCAACTTCGCAATTGTCCCTAGACAGACTCTGGACTTGTTAATGTGGCTCTCAGACAACACAAGCGCTGAAGTTGGTGCTTGTTCACTTAATCCATGTGCATGCTAACATTAGCATTGAGCCGGCGCAAACCACTGTGTTCTCTAGCCAAACAAACAACATTGTAGAACTCTGTCAACACATTGTAGTGGACTTATCATACTTTTAAAACCTAAGTCCTTCTTAACCATGCATTGTGTTCCTGTGTGTTGTGGTATAAGTGCAAAGTTTACTGTGCCTTGTAAAAACCTCAACAACAATAGCCCACTTGCAAGACACTTCCCTTAAAACCAACTCATGTCCCAGTGGCAGACTTATCACACGGATTAGTACTGTCAATTAGAGGTATTACCATCCAATTACAGGGTAATATCCCATTGAGACGTTATGCAGCGACTTAAGGAAAGAGTAGCGACATACCGGTGTTGTAAATGTACCTTCCATTCAGAAACAACAAGTCTAGCTGAGAATTAGCCTACAGTCAACATGTCTGCCCTTACAGAATGTGTAGTGGTGCTTCTCTACAGTCATCTACCGCTCAGCTTTTTTTTAAAACCTGACTTAAAAAATGTATGCCCACGCAACATTAACCAATTAAAAACAGTTCTGTAGCAATGAGGTTTGTGCAGTAGGCTATAGGCCCAATACATTATCACTGCATATTGGCTATGCTTGAATTGCCCAGCCAATGTTGTTCTTCTCAGACCATTTTGAAATTATATTTTAGGTTTGATCACACTGGTAATAGATCATTTGTTGTATTACTTGTGAGGCACCGCTTTTTACTGGACTGATGGCCTGCGTCTGAGGGGAGGGAGGGAGCAGCGGTACGGCTGCCTCTCACCCGACTCTCCGTCCCTCCTCCCTCCCTCTCATCGCTGAGAGATGGGGACACAGTCTTCCAGCTGACGGTCGCACTGCATTATTTCTGCCTCATTCACCAATTCATGTTGTTATTCATATGAGCAGATAAAGTGAAATATTCCTCGATATTAAAAAAGACACAAGCCGCTAATAATAACAACACAAGCTAATGGAAACACTTTGCTACACTCATTCATTGCAGCTGCAGTCCTGGTTGTAGCGTGAGTGGAAGTAGGGAGAACACACATTGTATGGCTTATCAAACTGTTGAACAAAGTGTTGACATGGCTGAATAACAACTTAAACATGAACTTACTCATAAAACCAGCATCTCTTTGGTGTATTCGTTGAGTCTCTCTCTAGTCATGGTTTTAAAAGTGTTGAAATCTCACATTATCTTCTTTGCTGTGCGTTCAAGCCTTCTTTTTTACACTTGATTTGCTCTCTGGGCCTGCCGGGTAGGCAGATTTCTACTTCCAGACACATGCACTAGGGCTGCTGAATGAAGTGCAACTACCGCCAACAGCACAAGCGAATAAAAATAGGAATGCACGGCTTTATCGTTGGGTTTTTTAGAGAAATGTTTGGTGATCGAATAGAAATGGCTTGGAGATCGACCGGTTGGTGACCACTGGCTTAGAGGTAACTGGCTTAGCTAATTGCTTTGACTGTTTACATTAGACTAAGTAACATATTTACCTTGGAATTACTATTACTTCATATGCATTTATGATCCTGTCTGCTGTAACCTTCGAGGACTGATTGCGAAACATAAACATTGCCGTTAAACTGAAGTATACTGCTGTCATAATGTTAGAACGCCACTACTGTAGGAACTTGACTTCCCAGTGTTAGTCTCTCTCTCTCTCTCTGTTGCAGAGCTCTGGCATCTGAATGTCATGCACAGTTAGCCAGGTACAGCGTCAGTCAGAAGTGGGGGGTCCTCCCCCCCAATCCTCCCTCCCTCCCTCACCCTCCCAACCCCACCGATCTCCATTTGTCATCTCCCCCTTTCAAGATAGGAAAATAGCTGGATACTGTGGAAAGAACCCCCCTCCCACTTCCTCTCCCTCCTACCTCTACCTGTACGAAGCAGTCCCTCAGCAACCTTGACCACCCCCTCCCATACCCCTCCACCGCTCTCCCCTACCCCGTCCCCTCTCTCCCCACCACCACACACAAAACAGTCAGTGTTCCCCTGGGGCCAACTGGAGATGAAAGCCGGTGTGTTGAAGCCGGGGACAGAGGGGAGAAGATGAAATGTCTCTTATAATTGTGGGAGCATCTCTGCCTTCATTGCAGGGCCCAATCAAAGGCCTTCGTTGTCTGAAGCCTGTCTCTGCTGGGTGGCAGTGGGGGTGCTAGGAAGCGGCTGGGGGTGACAGAGGTGGCAGGTTTCATGATCCTGTCTATGTGGGGGGTGGCAAGCCAGGCAGCAGGTTTATATAAGATAACACCACCCTGGCATAGTTAACTTGAACTCTGGACAGTAGCCTAAGTTAGGGAAAGTCTTGTAATGCATTGTTTCTTTATTGCATTTACCATAGGCTGAAAAGTATACTTCCTTTTCAATTGTGTTTTACTAAAGTAAGTGTGAAAACACCAATAGCATCATATGCCTGTGATAGTTGAGTAGAAGAAGAACCCACCTACTCCGTGCAATGATTTCACATCTCCGTCTCTACTGCATTAGTTTATTATCAAAACAGCTACTATTTAACTGATCATCACTCTGATTTCAAAGGGTAATTTGTTTAGCTTTTTTTCCACCTACAGTACTTCCACCATTGACAACCTGACCAAATGTACAGGCATGGACTGCCTCCTTGAAAAAACGTTGTCTTGCTTCTAGTGCTCCCATGTGGACAGTGAGAGTAAATGCCAAGTTGGCTGAATAACAGACATTTAAGTAGATATTGGTTGCATACAGTACAAACATTACATACAATTCAATGGAAAAATATCATGCCAAAAATGTGTTGGATATAATAGCCTAGTGTGAGAACTTCATAATAGACATCAACACTGTGTGGGATGTGGGTGTGTGTGGGCAGCCAAATTGCACACTTTTAAAATCACCACAATAGCTGTAAAACATTAGGAGGCAGCTATTGTAAATCAGCCACAACTTTGTGAGAGAGAGATTAGGGAGGTAACTTTGGAGCACTCCCACATGTCGGTTTTCAGTTTCTCTGGTGGCTTTGCCTTAATGTCTCATTGCACACCGCAGATTACAGTAATCCTGTACATGAATACACACAGAAGCAGTTTCACCTCACCTAGTCAGTCGCCTTGTTACTGAAAAACATCCTGCTCTAAATCCACATAATGTCATTCTCCAATCTCTTAAACATTCATGGATATGAAAGCAATTTGGAGAAACTGTAATTATGGGATTAGCTAGGCAGAGAGGAGAGGACCCTGAAGATCTTTACAACCACGCTAGCTAGGGTTTCCTCTTTAATTCTTTCTTTATTTTTAGATTTTGTATATCCGAAAAAGGTGAAGATTATTGAGATGACAAACACCTGGACACCTGTGTAAAAGATAGAGTAAATTCATTCAATTCCACAGCAATTTTAGGATAACGATAGGTGGTAAATAGGAGAGATTGGCTAAACTGGTTCAAATTCCCCTTTCTAAGGGCACCTCCAATCCACGATGGGTCATCTAAAACGTTATCTCTGGCACCACCATGGCGAGAAAAAGAAAAGGACACAACATCATATGGCCTATGTCAAACACTCTCCCTTCCCCTTTCTCCAAACAGGGATCCCTTGACTGACGAAATCCTTTTCCGATTAACCACCTTGGGTTGGATCGATGTTGTAAAAAGGCCATGGTGGAGAGCAGGCTCTTAATTGAATGAGTTGTACCAGCAGCAATATGCTGAGTGCCAGAGAAGGAAGAGGAGGATGCTAGTAGGGGGAGGTAGGGTAGGGGGTCCAAGTAAAATTCCCACATGAAGGTGTAAATTACCATTGGTACAGACGGGCAATGCAATAGAGGAATTACCGAACACAGCAGGGAAGGCCTGTCCTATTGATCGGTCTGTGGAGATGTTTGTAAACTAGCAATAATGGCCCCCACACTCTATACTCCCCCATCAGGACAAGCTTTGACCTCCAAAAGCAATTTCTATAGATCTGCTTCGACTTGGGGCCCCCACTTCCTGGGTCCAGAGCCACTCAGGCTCCAAGCCTAGCCGTAACCCGACCCTCAGTCACAGCCCTCCTAATGCACCAGTTATGGATTGGTTGGGTGTCTGGCCTACAACCTCTTGACAGGCTGGGCAGGGGGGTAAACGATACAGGCTCTGTAACTTTCATTTAACCATAAAGCCTTAAAGGCACATTTAAATAACATTTGATTTGATTTAATCTGGCCCCCTGCCGTCAAACCCCTCAGTCTTCTCTTCTCTTCCAGGCTAGTGGTCACTCCTTCTCCACTTTAACCTCCACACACTTCACACTCAGGGGATCAAGCACATGTATATCCACTGGTCAATCCTAATCTGATTGACCTCATCTCGTCCTCTCCTGAATTGTTGGGGTGAGATTGAGTGTTGATATCCAGACTAGGGGCTTCACCCTAGAGAGTTTCCAGAACCTTCAGCAGGAGTACAGGGAGAAGTTCAGTTACACAAGAGGTTTATCAGAACCCCTGCTGGCGTTCCCACTCATTTAGCACTCCTTTATTAGCATCTGATAACACCAATTCTGGGGATTGTTTTGTTTTCTGCTGGGTGTGCCTTTCTTTACCTCGGCATGGGAAAGGTAATATTGGTTGAATTCAAGGTTTGGCCATGGATCTAAGAGGCGGCGAGGGGAAAAAATTACTTTCAGGGATCATCTTGTAGTTTTCCACCAAATTACTGTAACAGGTTTCTGCTGAATGGGCAGCGTTCCTTGGCTGGATTGTTCTAGCGACGTTAACAAGCACATACACTTTCCCCTGCCTCAGCTTGCCTGCCTGCTGCACCATCTGGGGAGCATCCATCACTGGGAGTGTTGGGAAGTTAGAAACACTTTAGTTATTGGACACTTTCAGCCTCTAAATGGTATTGGAGGCTGCTTGTTCCAGCGACGTCTATTTTGACTAGTTTAATTCTAGATGAATGGCTATCTATTGGCTTGGCTGTTGGGAAAACATAGAAATTCTGATCACGCACCATGTCATATGAAACATTCCCCTGCTTTTAGAACGTGATTTTCCTGAGGTTGGAATGATACTGAGAAATTGTGATAATGAGCATAACGCCCTTTCAGTGTTAGAGCTGATTGAAAAGACAAACTGAAGTTTCTGCCTGTTTAGTGGGATGGAGTTTTGGCCTGCCTGGTAACATCACCAGGCAGTAAATTAGTTAATTAAGAAATTTTCATTTACAACTGCGACCTGGCCAAGATAAAGCATAGCAGTGCGACAAAAACAACAACACAGAGTTACACATAAACAAATGTACAGTCAATAACACAATAGAAAAATCTATGTACAGTGTGCGCAAATGTAGAAGATTAGGGAGGTAAGGCAATAAATAGGCCATAGAGGCGAAATAATTACAATTTAGCAATTAACACTAGAGTGATAGATGTGCAGATGATGATGTGCAAGTAGAGATACTGGGGTGCAAAAGAGCAAGAAGATAAATAACAATATGGGGATGAGGTAGTTGGGTGTGCTATTTACAGATTGGCTGTGTACAGGTACAGTGATCGATAAGCTGCTCTGACAGCTGATGCTTAAAGTTAGAGAGGGAGATATGTCTCCAGCTTCAGTGATTTTTGCAATTCGTTCCAGTCATTGGCAGCAGAGAACTGGAAGGAAAAGCGGCCAAAGGAGATGTTGGCTTTGGGGGTGACCAGTGAGATATACCTGCTGGAGCGTGTGCTACGAGTGGGTGCTGCTATGAATAAGGCGGGGCTTTTCCTAGCAAAGACTTATAAATGACCTGGATCCAGTGGGTTTGGCAACGAATATGTAGCGAGGGCCAGCCAACAAGAGCATACAGGTCGCAGTGGTGGTTAGTATATGGGGCTTTGGTGACAAAACGGATGGCACTGTGATAGACTACATCCAGTTTGCTGAGTAGAGTGTTGGAGGCTATTTTGTAAATGGCATCGCCAAAGTAAAGGATCGGTAGGATAGTTCGGGAAGTAAGGGAAGCAATCGGTTGAAGAGCATGCATTTAGTTTTACTAACATTTAAAAGCAGTTGGAGGCCACAGAAGGAGTGTTGTATGGCATTGAAGCTCCTTTGGAGGTTTGTTAACACAGTGTACAAAGAATGCCCGAGAAGCCGGGGTTTGGAGGATATATTGGCACAGGTGTTGTTAGGCCCTAGACAAAGTTTTTTCGGTTGCCAGAGACGGAACCCGTTCAATCCTTTTGTTCTGTATATATGGACAGTCGCTCCTTCTAAATGTTCCATTGCCATACTGGCTGGCAACGTTCTTATCCCTTGCTTGCTAGCTAGCCAACTACGGCTAACTTACAGTCACGTCAAACAGTGAAGCCAGAATAACAACAAAGTAGCTGCATTTGTATTTGTTTAAGCTGTTTTCTAGTGACATTTCTTTGGATACATCCATACCAATGAGCTAATAAGGCGCAATTTCACCTGGCATAGAAAATGTGCTCTCTTGTCAGGACACTGTTGTTCAGAGGACCTAGCCAACATCACAGCTAACACAATCACTTCAAACTGAAGCATGAAAGACTGCAAACTGGCTGCACTTCATTTCATTTTCTTTGTAGATATCCATAAAAATTATGTTGATTCATGATTTCGACTGGCTAAGAAAAGCTGCCTGCCTGTCTGTCTCATCCTGACCCCCGACACGTTCATTAGTATGCGACAGCTGGAGATCGAATTTGAATATTGAAACAATGTTGCAAATGTCAGAGAGACAGACAGTAAGGTTTATCCACTGTTGAAAACGTAATGTTAGTCTAAAAGAAATGTGAGATAATGTCTAGATGCTTTTTATAGCGGAGATCATGTTTTTATATTGCCTGGCTGGGCTGATGAGACAGTGGATTGCGCAGTCAGATGGAACAGAGTAAATATGCATTTTAGCCGGTGGTATATTGTGGAATAAACACCGGCTGGAATGCGGGTTTTAACCAATCAGCATTCAGGATTAGACCCACCCGATATATAATAGACCAATAACAGCTGGTTTTCAGTTTTCCCCTCCCCACTCAGACCACTCCCAGACAGTCCTACCAAAATTCTTTCATGAGAATTTTGCTCTTTGCTATTTTTTTTCTTTTTGATCCGTTTTACTTGAAAACAATCATAGTTGTTATCCAGAAATTATTTGATATTGAGATAAAAACGGCTGCATTGGACCTTTAACTAGATTTATATTCCGGACATAAAGAGAGTAAGGAGCAATGAGAACAATGAGTGATGGGCTCTGGGAATAAAGGCAGCACGCGAGGACAACTTTCAGATTTACAATCATTTAATTAATGTCAAATGTAGTTTACAAACGGGAAAGACACGTACCATTTTCAAGAATATACAAAGACACAAATTATTTGACACAATCATCTTGTGCAATTTGTCATCTTTGGGGCAGGTTGAAATAAATCTCCAGTTGAAGGAACCACAGTGAGAGAAGAGCTTAACCCTTAATTCTCAACAGTGTTGTGATGCAGATTCACAGAAGTCACAGCTCTTGTCTTGACACACAGGTGTAGTAAGCTTAAACATCCTATCACGGGTTCAAAGGTGACCCACACATACCTTAGCACAGCTTTAAGTGTTCATTTTCCTATGCATGGTTACCTGTACATGTGACCGCAAAGTAAAACTAGAACAAAAACCTATACATGTACTGTATGAACAGAGGTACTGGGAAAACCTTTGTAACAACGTGGAACAATTCTACAGATCCTTTTGAGGTTCTAAGCCTGTATTCATACCTTCTAACAGGCTGCTCCAAAACATACCCTTTATAGAAACGATACTGTACTAAAGATGTGTACTGCTTTTATGAAAACAAACCTGCTGTATGTCTACATTGTAGCAATCATTATCAAATAGTCACCATAAAATAGCATCTAAATCAACAATGGAGGGAGATGGTGAAATAATCTTAAACCTAAACCAATGCAATAAGCACTAAACTGGAGAAAGTTCTGAAAACAGTAGTCCATGAAGAGAAACCAAGTCTGGACTGAAATAAATATAAAAATCTTTGCATTTGTGACTAAAGTCTTCATCTATTATTCCCCTTCACAAAAAAATGGAAGCTTTCTGTACATGTGTTAATATATCTGCAGGGTTTCCGTTGGGGTTTGAATTCAGTCATAAACCTTTCATTTCTTTATTTTTTGTCAGCATACATCAATACAGACATCACAGGATACATAGTTTTACAAATACAAAGCACACCACCTTGCTGTGGGGTAGTGTTCAGTCACTGGTCTTGGGCAATCAGTTGGCCAACCCAACATGGCGGCCCACTCCTCTTTCCCTTACAGATGGGAAGGACCTGCCTTTACGAGTT
This sequence comes from Salvelinus sp. IW2-2015, assembly GCF_002910315.2. Classification (NCBI taxonomy): domain Eukaryota; kingdom Metazoa; phylum Chordata; class Actinopteri; order Salmoniformes; family Salmonidae; genus Salvelinus; species Salvelinus sp. IW2-2015. The sequence goes on from NC_036871.1 coordinate 21,069,571, forward strand.
GCCAGGTTGGAGCCTATGCTGGGTAGCACAATGGAAGGAACACTCAAACATTTCTGGAGAAGCGTTTTATGAGGCTTTATCAGAGCAGAGAACAAAACAGAAAACCAAAGTGATTAGTAAAGTGATATGATCAGGAACTGAGGTGGTGGGAGGTGGAGGTTAACAACTGCGTTCCAGGTTGTGATTTTGAAAACAGCGTTGAAGTTCTGTAACAATTCAAAGCCATCATCTCTCCTATTCTAGGGTTAGAGCCATTTGAATCTTTACATTCCATTCAAAAAACTAAATCAAAATAAACATTATCTTCTTGTTTTAGGTTTAAATCTTCTACAGATGTTACTGTATAGTTTAATGAAAAATGTACACCATCTAAACCTTGAATTTCTAATTGAGTAGTTTATTATTATTACTTTAAATGTATTCCTGTACAATGAAATAGAACTTCAACCTCAAGACGACAACATTGTTTTAAAAATACAGAGGGCTTTCTTTTTGTCCATTTTTTAAACATCATTCCTTTCCCCCCCTCACCAAAACTCAAAATAAAAACTGGACTTTAATAATATATACTTTGTGTGTGTATGTGTGCGTGTGTATGTGTGCGTACATATGTATACAAGTGTAACCTCTATGTCATTTACACACAACACTGTAAACATACACAGACTATTATACATGTGCTTGCACTGATTCTTGGGATTTGGTTGACTTCACTATAACACCACAACTGAAGGGAAAAGGAGGTTGAAAAGAAGAAGAGGATCCCCTGGATGTTCTGAGGTTGTCAGTTTGGTTGAACGCTGAAAGAGTTGATTGTTTTCCTTTCCCCCTTACCAAGTCTTCAAGCAGGGTGCGACTACCGGTGGTCAGCTTAATATCTAGCTTGGCTGTCCCGATGGCTTGAACCAAGAGGGGTTTTCCACACAGAGGGAGTTACACCACCACCTCCTCCCACCTGAACACACCTCTCCGCAGGGATGATGGTGAGGCGAAAGGAGGGGGGCTCAGTGAGTAACACAGCAGTGTAGAGCTGGGTCGTCTGGGAGCTACAGTATCAAAAAACACAGAACCAGAAGTGTCAGCCAAGGTGGAGGGTATGTGACTGGACTAGACCACCCACCACTAGAGGGCAGGGTGGAGGGTATGTGACTGGACTAGACCACCCACCACTAGAGGGCAGGGTATGTGACTGGACCACCCACCACTAGAGGGCAGGGTGGAGGGTATGTGACTGGACTAGACCACCCACCACTAGAGGGCAGGGTATCTGACTGGACTAGACCACCCACCACTAGAGGGCATCTGACTGGATAGATCATCCACCACTAGAGGGGAGGGTGGAGGGAGCCAGTGAGGGGTGGTTGGTTAGTCATTCTGAGAACACTCAGTCATAATGAACTACTTGGTTAGGTTCTGTTCAAATGGTTGGTTGGTTGGTTGGTTGGTTGATCAGTCAGTCCTCCCCTGGTCTGAAGAGTCATTCAAGACATCAGTAATCTTTTGAAGCTCTGAGGGGGGCTTCACAAACCCAGGCTCACGCAAGGTCAACAAAAACAAATACTGAGAGAGCAAATGGAAATATAAAGAGGAACAAATGGAGGGAGGAGGGGTTGGAGGTGTAGGCCGGTCAGGGCAGGCGCCGTCTTCTTCACATGTAGACGCGCCTTAGATCTCCTGGCGAAGTGATGGTGTTGCATTGTGGGCACAGTTTCTTGTTTCCCTGTGGGACAGCGAGAGAGAGAGAGGAACATGTCATTGTTGAGGCCACAATATGAACAGTTGAGGGTTTCAGCAAAGCATAGAGAATGCATAGGTCCGTTTACCACCCTGGTGAAATAGTATGCAGTACTTAGACTGACAGTACAGAGATGGTCCTGTAATAAACTCAGCAATAAACGTCCTCACTGTCAACTGCGTTTATTTTCAGCAAACTTAACATGTATAAATATTTGTATGAACATAAGATTCAACAATTGTGACAAACTGAACAAGTTCCACAGACTTGTGACTAACAGAAATTGAATAATGTGTCCCTGAACAAAGGGATTAAAATCAAAAGTTAGTATCTGGTGTGGCCACCAGCTGCATTAAGTACTGCAGTGCATCTCCTCCTCATGGACTGCACCAGATTTGCCAGTTCTTGCTGTGAGATGTTACCCCACTCTTCCACCAAGGCCCCTGCAAGTTCCTGGACATTTCTGGGGGGGAATGGCCCTAGCCCTCACCCTCTGATCCAACAGGTCCCAGATTCCTCAATGGGATTGAGATCCAGGCTCTTCGCTAACCATGGCAGAACACTGACATTCCTGTCTTGCAGGAAATCACTCACAGAACGAGCAGTATGGCTGGAGGCATTGTCATGCTGGAGGGTCATGTCAGGATGAGCCTGCAGGAAGGGTACCACATGAGGGAGGAGGATGTCTTCCCTGTAACGCACAGCGTTGAGATTGCCTGCAATGACAACAAGCTCAGTCTGATGATGCTGTGACCCTCCACCTACAAATCAATCCCACTCCAGAGTACAGGCCTCGGTGTAACGCTCATTCCTTCGATGATAAACGTGAGTCCGACCATCACCCCTGGTGAGACAAAACTGCGACTCGTCAGTGAAGAGCACTTTTTCCCAGTCTTGTCTGGTCCAGCGATGGTGGGTTTGTTTCCATAGGTGACATTGTTGCCAGTGATGTCTGGTGAGGACCTGCCTTACAATAGGCCTACAAGCCCTCAGTCCAGTCTCTCTCAGCCTATTGCGGACAGTCTGAGCACTGATGGAGGGATTGTGCGTTCCTGGTATAACTCAGGCAGTTGCTGTTGCCATCCTGTACCTGTCCCGCAGGTGTGATGTTTGGATGTACCGATCCTGTGCAGGTGTTGTTACACATGATCTGCCACTGCGAGGACGATCAGCTGTCCATCCTGTACTGTAGCGCTGTCTTAGACGTCTCACAGTACGGACATTGCAATTTATTGCCTCGGCCACATTTGCAGTCCTCATGCCTCCTTGCAGCATGCCTAAGGCACGTTGATGCAGATGAGCAGGGACCCTGGGCATCTTTCTTTTGGTGTTTTTCAGAGTCAGTAGAAAGGCCTCTTTAGTGTCCTAAGTTTTTATAACTGTGACCTTAATTGCCTACCGTCTGTAAGCTGTTAGCGTCTTAAACAATTAATGCACCTGTGGAACGGTTGTTATGGTTCATTGAACAAGCATGGGAAACAGTGTTCAAACCCTTTACAATGAAGATCTGTGAAGTTATTTGGATTTTTACGAATTATCTTTGAAAGACAGGGTCCTGAAAAAGGGACGTTTCTTTTTTTGCTGAGTTTAGATCAAAACAACCACATCAGTACAGAACGGGTATAAAACCACATTCAGCCAGTGTATAGATCCCTACACATGCCTCCGTCAGTGACAGACGGCCTACAGTGGAGCATCAAAGCCGGCTCATCATCCTGTTCCAAGGTTCCTGCTCTGCTCTCTCCCACTTTGAATCACTGCCATCTCCTATAAAGCTGTGTACAGGGTGTAATTAAAAGGCAGTGGGTGCAGGAGCTGAGAGCAGGGCAAGGTGAGCTGTGTGGTCTCCTCTCTCTGTGCCACACGAGGTGCTGCTGCCCCGAGTGGAGAGAGAGAGACGGCGACTGCCACTGCAGGAGGGAGGGCTGCCACACAACCATACAGTCTGCCAACCGAGCAATCTAACTGGGCCCAGATTCACAAAACACTTCTTACGCAACAACTTCTTTTTTTCTTAAGAAACTTAAGTGCAATTCCTTAACAATATCTTAAGATATGATTTTCTTATGAACTTCTCAAATATTTTCTTACAAGATGTTTGTTGCTAGGCAACCAATTTAGCTAGCTATCTAGCTAGCAATGGCAATCCCGTTAGCATATTTCATACTGAAATGGCCGTTCTAAAACATGTTCTTGGGTTTAAAATAACCAATACTGAAACTTTGTGAGTGAATTAAACATGTTCAGTTGCTTTCATGAGCTTATTCTCTCACTGCCCAGAGTTTAACATTTACATTTACATTTAAGTCATTTAGCAGACGCTCTTATCCAGAGCGACTTACAAATTGGTGCATTCACCTTATGACAATGGTTTAGCTATCTTGGAAGTAAGAACAAATCCAAGAAATGTATTTTCAAGAATTATATTGAACTGTTTGCTTAAGGAGAAACATAAGAAATAGCGCAATAACATTTTCAAGAACCTTTTTGAGGAATAGAACATTTGCTTTACTTTCTCCATAAGTCTATAGTTAAGGAAAAAATGCAGTTAAGAAGAAATGTCTTAAGGTTTTGTGAATCTGGGCCCTGAACCCTTACCCTGGCATGTATCCGACCTGTGTTCAAATTTGTTTTCTTTCAAATATTTTGAGCGTTTGATTGAGCCTGCCAAGTGTCATCTAGCTGAACCCCTCCCCCTACAAGTGCTGACACCAGGTCAAACACGAAAGACATGTAGACTACCTGCTTTCACTGCTCTCCTGTCACCGACTCATTAACAGGAAAGAGGAATGAGAGTTATGGGGAAGGTTACTGGAGCCAAACTGTGAAGAGGTATAGTCTACTACCCGTGTGTGTGCTCAGAGTGAGAGTCAACTTCCAGCACACAGGGACCTGTGTATGTAAAGTCTGAAAGATACTCGCTGACTGACCTGTGATCTATCTGGCTAACGGTTCTTGTCAGAGTATGCAGAGGACACAGTGGGAGTTACTGGACTAGGGGGCAGAGTTCATACACTGAGCCCTGACACACTGATGTGGTGGGATGGGTTAGCCCTGCGTGTGTGTGTGTGTAAACCTGAGTGCACAGGGTTAGGCCCTGGCTTGTAGAAAGGGGTAAATAAATCTCCGCCAGACAAGGCAGCACACAGCTGTTAGCAAACAGTCTCTGTGCTGCCAGAACCAGGAGTCGGAGGGCAGCTGGGGGCCCGAGCAGCTCTCACACCACGGTGCAAAGAGGATTTGTGGCTCCCAACAGGTTTGCTCATGTCTAGAGATGACCAGGCTAAGGAGATGGCGGGTGGCCTTGAGTAGAGGTGGTCTCCATAACAGCAGCATGCAGTAACACAAAAACTGTTAGGGAGTCTTGGACCAAGCCCAAACTGGTAAGCTCTCGTTGTCTTAACAGCCTACAGGTTCATTTTGAAAGTGAATAAAACCAGACACACTAGCTACCGTACCAGCCGCCTTCTTATATTCTTATACACTAAGAACCCCCCC
>NC_036871.1:21074809-21116110 GCF_002910315.2 Salvelinus sp. IW2-2015
CCCCCCCGCACCCTGGCAACCAGGTTCCAGCAGGTCCTTTCTTCCTGTTCTTCATATAAAATAAAAGAGTTATCTGATCTTAATGAGCCTGGTGTACGGTGTGGCCAGCTGCCGTGCTCTATTAAACTCATAAAAATGGTCTGATGGTTACACGCATTTACTTTGATCAAGATGAGGGGAGCCCTGAAGCACAACGCTTGTATTGCTGTCTTCGGGCAACATTTGAATGCCCACATTAGGAACAAGCTGCAAAAAATAGGAGAAGAGGATGAGGGAGTGCCTTAGTGACAACAAATCTTCTCCAAAACATACAGCAGAGATCCTGGAGGTTTTGCTGCCTGGTTGGGCCTACTGTACTGTACAATAAGGGGTTAATGAGTTAGGTGGGACTCACTACTGTGTTTGTAAAGAGAGGAGAAGAGGTACTTACACCCTTGTGGTCAGATGCGACAAAATGATGTAAATAATTTACTTCATTATCCAAAGCTTCCACTGGCTAATCACTGACCAACGACCAAATTACAAAAAAGGAATAACAAAACAAACATAGCTCAAGAGTGTGGGTGTGTGTTAAGTTTGTGTGTTTACACCTAAGAGGGTATAATTCAGAGGTTAGAGTAGACCTCTTTGCTTCAGGGTTGTGAGTGAGTGAGTGAGTGAGAGAGTGAGAGAGAGAGAGAAGTGGGAAGTTCACTCACTATGAAACTGTTCTATAATCAGTGTCTGTAATGTGATGAAGTAGTGTTGCCATGCAACAGCAGTGTTGTGATGTGTTGTGGAGGCTGGGTGGATTGGTGTTGAGTTCTCACCAGAGTCCTGAGCCAGCATTCCTCACAGTGGACGTGCCAGCACTGGATGGAGGTGAGGGGCATCGTGTACGAGTCCTGCCACAAGGGGGGAGACAGAACATTAGCATAACAGTTTAAAGGGGAACTGTGTGGACTGACACAAATGGACACAAACGCACGGTTGCAGGCACACACGGCACAACACTGGACAAGTCTTGACGAACGACGGCACCAAACCAAAGCACCAGGCAGCACAGCTAGAAGCACAGGCAGGGAGGAGGGAGGCGGCCAGCCCAGAGAGCAGACGGGCAGAGGGAAGGAGGGTGGATGAGCACAGAGAGCCTTACCCTCCGGAGCGGGAGCAGCCGTTTAATCCCGCCGCCGCTGCAGCCCATAACGTAGCCTCTATACAAACAGTAAATGCTCAGCGGGGGGAGGGGCTTTGAGCTCTCAGCAACCCGCCTCTCATTTGGCGCTGTTACCGCGAGGGCCCGCCCCCATTGGCCCAGATTCTTGTCTTCAGCCCTGTCTGTTTGGAATCTCTTCCTCTGTAGGGAAGTACAGAGGGGGCACTGCTGAGCACTAGAATGTGGCGGACTACAAAGCATAGAAAGAAACGGGTACGGACGGACTGGACTGGACGGACACCGACACATGCACTCACACACACAACATCAGGCGGCACTGGAGAGAGAGGCCTATAAGAGTTTCTGTTGCAGATCTTGTGATGTGTTTGAGACTTGTGGCAGGCTCTGGTCAAAATAAGCTATAGATCATTTTACAGGCCAGAATACGTTCTTTCTATGAAATGTACTGAAACAGAACAGGGAACACTGAATGTGAAGATGATGTGAAATCCAATGCATCCATCTAGTGTCCAGTTCCATAAAGCAACAGTAGGAGGTGGTAGAGATTCACTGACAAGGACCCTGCTGAGGTGGTCTGCCTGTATGATGCCTTAACAAGTGTTCAGATAACACAGACTACAAACAAACTCCTTGACGAGCTTGTAGAGAAAGATCCTCAACTCTACTGCCTAACAAGCCCATGCCATTTTGTGTTTCAAAATGAGTGATGAGGTGTAAGCAGTCAAATATAACTCCTGACCAACTTTGTTGGTGGGTTAGAAGTTCAGGTCATTGCATAGATTATTTCCTCACCCTTCTAAAAAATGAGAACAAAACCCAGTCAACAAACAGGTGTGAAGAGCTTCTTCACTCCTCAGCCTGGCTGAGTGAGATTTGTGACGGGAGGAGACGACAGTAATGACAAATGAGCTTTACGATGGTCACCGGAGGGCAGGAGTTATCAATATGCATCCATTCTCCTCTCCTGTCTGTCACCCCGGGGCTGAGACAACCTTTAGGAGGGGCAGGCGTCAGTAATTGCTTGCTTTTCACAGAGTCGTGGGCCGGGGCCAGGGGTTGCCAAGGCATCTGGCATCTTCACTCATTCGGCAGGGTGAGAGGATGGCAGGGTGGGTGGGGTCTAAGTACCACCACAACACTCTCAGAACACCTCTGAAAGGATTCTGATTGGTCAGGTGTGAGATGTTGTTCATCCATGTTGTCTGATTCTCTCTCAGACCAGAACAGCTGAGCCAGTCATTAGGGACATGACAGATAATCAACTCTCAAGGAAGTGGATGCATTGATGGATGTCAATCACCAAGGTGACATCAATAACTATAAGACAGGAGTTAACTTATTGACCCCCCCCCCCCCCCCCCCCCCCCCCAAAAAATGATAAAGAACCATCAGTTGAAATGGTCAGAGAAACTCCTCAAAGCTGCAGGGTGGTAATTGGCCAATTCCATGGGCTGGTTCCAACTGGGGCTCCAAAGTTATACGACAGTTGGTGCAACAGAATCTCTCTGACACACACATCAGGGGGCAGGGAGGGAGGAGGGCTGACTTTCAGGCCATGCAGGAATCACTTCAACCACCAGACAGTGAACGTCAACACAAAGCCTCTGCCTGCACACCACAACGCTGCATCCCTAATGGCACACTAGTCCCTATATAGTGCACTACTTTTGACCAAAAAGTAGCGCTCTATTGCAGGCCTCCCGAGTGGCGCAGTGGTCTAAGGCCACTAGAGATTCTGGGTTCGAGTCCAGGCTCTGTAGCAGCCGGCCGCGACCGGGAGACCTATGGGGCGGCGCACAATTGGCCCAGCGTCGTCCGGGTTAGGGGAGGGTTTGGCCGGCAGGGATGTCCTTGTCTCATCGCGCACTAGTGACTCCTGTGGCGGGCCGGGCACAGTGGACGCTGACACGGTCACCAGGTGTATGGTGTTTCCTCCGACACATTGGTGCGGCTGGCTTCCGGGTTAAATGGGCATTGTGTCAATAAGCAGCGCGGCTTGGCTGGATTATGTTTCGGAGGACGCACGGCTCTCGGCCTTCGCCTCTCCCGAGTCCGTACGGGAGTTGCAGTGATGAGATAAGACTAACTACCAAATGCATACCACGAAAATGGGAGAAAAAAAGGGAGTAAAAAAATATACTTAAGTTTAAAAAAAAGTAGCGCTCTATAAAGGGAATAGGGTACCATTTGGGAGGCAACCCAAGAGTTGGTATACTAGTGGATGGGTGGGTTGCTTGGGTTCAAAAACTCTGTTATGGTAGACATGCATAGAGACAGAGAGAAAAGCACATGGAAGGCCAGAGAAGAAAGGAGTGTAGTGGTTCCTTACCATGCAGATGAGACACTTATATCTGTCCCCTCGGAGGATCTGTTTCTCCAGCTCCCGGATACGAGCCTTTAGTGCTTCGAACGTGGTGGCTGTCGAGCCCTCTGTGATCCTGTAAAGAAGAAAAGCTGGGGTTGGGTCACAGTGACACTCAAAGAGAAAGGATCAGTACAATTACATAATTGAATCTCTTGTTTTAACTCTTCGGAAGCAGCACTGCAGGGATGAAGAGGCCAAGGTATTTGGTGGCCATTTTATGCGTTCATTCTTAATCTTCTACCTCAGTCCCAGTATCTGATTGATTTGAGATTGTTCCTGGTCAAGTTTTTCATTCAGTCCTTGCTTGTCAGGACACCGAGCTGTCTTTATACTGTGCATGACACGTCCCTATTCAACAGCTGTCTATCTGTCTGTATCCTCCCAGGTCCTATCCCTACACTGACTGACCCAGGATTTACAGCTCCCTCACCTCTCAGGCCCTCCACTAAATATCCCCTGATTAATGCCCCTGCCTGGAGAATGTACATTTAAAACTGTCCTGCAGCATATGAACGAGCAATAACTAAGTCAATATGGCCGTCAGTGATTGCCCGGGACGCGGCGCTGGCCAGATGTTTATGGTGATCCGCTTATTTTCCAGCCAGATGGAGCGCTGATCTACAATATTGATTTACTATTGGACCAGCTCTCAGCGGGAGGCAGAGCGCTCCCCCACTCCGATTAGTGGTCGGTCGGAGGGCCCATTGCCTCGGCTACCAATGGCTTCATTTATTATACTACCGGCCTTGTGTGGTTGTTCAATGAGGAGTGAGGGCTCTGAGGACCACATACACAGTACAGGAGAAGAGATAGACAGGCTACTTACCTAGGGTGATAGCTACATTGAATAAAGCACTGTTTTTGTCTTTTCATATAGAGATACTCACACCAATGTCATGTTTTCTTAACGGAAGGTTGCATCATTTGAGTTAAGCCGAATATGACTTCAAGACCTTGAATGTTCCTTTGTCTCGTGTTAGTCCAATTAAATGCAGCTGATTGTGACTCAAGTCAACTTGAAACTCGTTTGACTGGACAGAGACCTTGGCCACAGAAAGGAGAGGCCAGTCATTGTCTCCTGTCCTGTGACACCATGGCAATAAAGCTTTAAAATCTCCTCTTATTAGTGAGGAGCTTGTAAAAAGGCATTTAGTCTTGATTAGCGTGCCTGCTTATAAAGCAGCCCCAGAAGCGCTGTCCTCCGTAGCCTGCTGTTTTCCCTTTTAACAGCTTCATAAATCCCTGCGGTGGTTCACTCAACCAACACTGTCATTGGGCCGCACGGAGTAAAACTTTTCCCTATAAAGACCAGCCCTTCTCTTTCTCAGACACGAGGCGGGTTGACAATGAATATTCATTTAGCCAGTGATTTATAAGAAACCACATTCTAAAAGTTATTTAATTCCCTCGTGCAATAAAAGGGGGTTTTAATCTTTTTTTATGTGGAGGGCTGAGCCGTTGGAGATGGATGGTGAACCGGAGTGTGTGTGCCCCTGGTTTACTACACACTAGGCAGAGGGGACTGGATTACCTCACCGGGCTGAAAGTAATCAACCATTTGATGACTGTATCAGGGGGGCCAACCCCAACCAAACCCCAACCCAACCACAGACAGGCAGGCTGGCTGGACATCAGGCATGCACTGCATTACTAAACTGGATCATAGCAATTATTAGTACTATCTATATACCACTTTCAGCATACCTTGACATAATGACTCCCTGTCATTGTCACGTTACAGCTCTACCTCATTCTATTGTCTTCATGGATAGGTAACCGTGTCTTTACTGGGCATAAGCCTGTGTATAAATTATTACAATTTAGCTTGACTGGTAAAGGAAGATGGTCTACGCAGTTCACGTTTCGCTAAACTTTTTCTTAGACTCCAAACTACTATCATTTGTAACGCTACACCTGAAAAATCCATGTTATGATAGTGGCTTATAATATACCAAACAACCTGTGCTAAACTTGAAATTATTTATAAGATGAGTTATTGGCTATACGTTATGCTAAGGGAAATACAAGTAAAGTAAACATTGTGGCCATAAAACATGGCCGTGAATCAGGCCTGGGCTAGGTTTCTGACCACAGTGGGACTCTGTGGGGCACTGAAGCTGTAGTAGCCTTGAGTACAGATAAAACCTTATAAGACTTACAATCTAACCTGAAATACTACATCATGCAAGAGGTCCCTGGCTGCTACACCAGCTCTGTGTAGCTGGGACACTACAGGTCTTTGGAGGACTACCTGGGCTTGTGTTCAGAAGGGCACCGTTTCAGAAGTTCTCCCTACTGAACACAATCCCTGAAGCAACAGAAGGGGAAGATGGAGCAGGAGAACAGCTTACTAATATTGAGTTGCACCCCCACCCCTTTTGTCCTCGGAACAGCCTCAATTCGTTGGGGCATGGATTCTACAAGGTGTCGAAAGCATTCCACAGGGATGCTGGCCGATGCTTCCCACAGTTGTGTCAAGTTGGCTGGATGTCCTTCGAGTGGTGGACCATTCTTGATACACACGGGAAACTGTTGAGCGTGAAAAACCCAGCAGCATTGCAGTTCCTGACACAAACCGGTGCACTTGACATAAGTCTTTATGTCTTGCACATTCAACTGGTCAGTCTATGTCATGGAAAGAGTTTTGTACACTCAGTGTATGTCATCTCAGCGGTGATCCTCCCCTCTGACCACTACAGAATGGAAAGCGAGAGAGAAAGAAATAGAGAAAGAGAGAGAGAGGGAGCTCGTCCTTCTTCCCCGTTAAGTGTTCTTTGTTCAGTCTGAATGTGTGCGAGAGGCTGTGCCTCGCGCCCATTTCTCATTTGATTAGCCGGCCTTGCTAGGTTCCCTGCACCCCCCCCCTCCCCGGGCCTCTGCCCCCCTGCAATCCATCTCCATCAGCCCGTTATCTTCATCTAGCGTCCACCTATATCCCAGCCTTTCATCTCTCAGGCAGGGAGAGAGGCAGGCAAGGAGGGCCAGTGGTGGCCTCCTGAGCACACTACTGGCTGGTGTAATTACAGTTAGATACGGGCGAAAGGGAAGAGGAGAGACCCAGGGGACTGAAAGCCTTTTACAATGGGGATTAATCCACGTCCAGCTCCTTCCCCATTCACCCATGTAATTCTGTCATCTGTACATACAACATCTTTGTGTGATAGGCCTATGCAAAAATGGACGTTGAATTTACAAACCCTCGGAAACTCAAATGTAGATTTACATATAAAAACGTGAATACTGTTGAAGACTAAGATCAAGTCAGAACATAGGTCTAGTTAACAAAACCCACACATTCCAACAAAAATGTAAAGGATATCTATGGAGAGTGGGACATCTCTTTTTCTTTTTTAATGTAACCTTTATTTAACTAGGCAAGTCAGTTAAGAACAAATTCTTATTTACAATGACTGCCTACTTGTAAAGCCCCCCCCCGAACCCGGACAATGCTGGGCCAATTGTGCGCCGCCCTATGGGACACCCGATCATGGCCAGTTGTGATACAGCCCGGGATCAAACCCTAAGTGCCTTAGACCGCTGTGCCACTCGGGAGACTTACAGTCCATGGCTGCCTCAGCTTGGTTAACTAAGGCCTTAACTAAACTGACACCAGAAATAAAAGTCCCAACTGATTTCTTCAGCTCCAGCCATATGTATGTGAGGATGGTCTTCGATGGCTATAGGGGGAGGGCTCCTCTCTCTCACAGGGTCCGAAGGGGGAGAGGCAGAGGAGGACGGAGGGGGTTGGGTAGAGTCATCACATATAAATTGAGGACAGATTCAATTATTTGCGGAGCTACATGGAAATCTCTGCCATTGTTTCAAGTTGAGCATGAAATTTTGCAGCAATCACATTGGCGGCATTGGAGAGCTCATTTATCTTGTTTGGGAACGAGTGGGGCTGGAGACCCCGATGCCAAGAGATCATTACCCATCTGCGATGAGATCAGAGATTTCACTACCGCAAAACGCACGAGCGCACACACCGAATCAACGTAACGAAAGGAGACATATCTCATTTTCATCTGGGATCGAGGGCTGAGAAAAGCCATACGCATTTTGCAAACAGTAAAGTTGTTCCTCTGAAATCATTCAATCCCTTATTTGGACTCTTTAAAAGGATTCTCACATTAAGTCTCTTTTCCATCAGGAAATTGCCCATAAAACCCTGCATGCCCATTTGTTTTCTAGATTTTGGCACAGAAGTCAGAATGTAACAACATACAAGCAACATTGTACTGTTGAGGAATGAATGACGTCAACTCATGTACTTATTATTATTATTTCTTTCTTGTCTTGTCTATGACAATAGTAAAAATAATCAAACAGGCTTGTTCCTCCCAATGAGCCAACAGACAGTAAGGAGGGACTGTTAAACTATTATTCCCGGAAGAACCCTTCTTTCTGTTTTTGACAAATGACATCTCCCGCCGTATAATACAATACCCTCCCAACATCCTGTGGAACCTGATCAAATAAGGCCTAGCAGAAAACAACGGCAGGCAGGGAGAAAAACGCTAAATATCTGTCAGAAATATAGGTTCAGCTGGAGAGTTACTGTGACTGTCTGTAGATACATCCTGAATGGCACCCTATTCCCTACATAGTGCACTACGTTTGACTTTCTTTCCCCCATAGGGCACAATCAAAAGTAGTGCACTATACAGGGAATAGGGTGCCATTTAAGACGCAAAGTCAGTGCTCCAAAGCAGACTGGTTGGTAAACCTCTCCCTCTCTCTGCCTGATGGAAATATGATATTAAATAAACAGGTGTGTCACGTCTGGAGCAGAGCAGCCGATAGCTAAGCTAATAAAGCTGATTCAGGGGGCAGGCAGGAGGCCCTTCTCATGGCTAAGGCCTACTCTTCCTTCTGTCTGACAACCAGCAGGAGTGATCTATGCCCAGTTCGCCTAACACGCCTAATACCCCTACTCCTTCATATAATGGCAGAGCAGTATTCTCTCTCTTTGGCGAGTGTGTGTCTGGGTGTCTCTGAGGGCGAGCGTGTGCGTGTGTACGAGAGGGGAGGCAGAGAGTTTGAACATAGTTACAGCGATGAATCAATCTCCTAAGCTGTCATGCTTCTGGCCTCACCACTTAGGGAACAATCCCCCGTCTAGCTTCAAGCTGACACGGACAGACATCTACACACCGCAAACTCACTATTCCTACACACTCCCTTTTGCCTAAACCCCTACACTGTTTTCCTGATGGACACAAGGCTTTCCCTCCCTATCCCACAGACAGTCACTGTGTTTACATCTCTCGGTCGGTCTGTCTGCCACACAGACAGATCATAATGACGCTGCCACAGAGCATGTACTGATGAATTCATCCCCCCACTCTGCACACACACACATTTATCCTGGGTACACACACCTTCAACCAGGGGAGAGGGAGGGAGAGATCGGACCAGATACGTGATCACAGTGCACCGATGAGCCCAGATCAGGTCTACGTCCCAAATGGGACCTTATTCCCTTCATGGTGCAGTACTTTTCTATGGGCCCTGGTCAAAAGCAGTGCACTATGTATGGAATAAGGTGGTGCCATTTGGGACGCAATCGAGATCAATGCATCTCAAGCTGCTCTGATTATGCACCAGTTCAGTTCTCCAACAGCAGGCTGATATTTAATATGTGGCCAGAGCAACTCTTCTCCGATAACTGAGCAATGAAGCATTTAGCCTGCCGGGGAGGCAGACAGGCAGGGCAGCCCTGCCAAGAGGACACAGTCAGTGGAGACGTGTGTGTGTGCGGCTACGGGTGTTAACAGGAAGTAATCGTGTGTGTGGATTTATAAAACACTTGCTACGATGGTACTACTACTACGCCCTTCACAGGAAGTCGATGATGATGGCGGCTGAGGGAGAATAGGAAATGGAGCAGTTTGGCTGCTTTGTTGGAACCAAAACATACATTTATCTCAGTCAGAGTGAGCAGTGCTGGGGAAATGGACACTGAGGAAAGGAAACAGTCAAATGAGATGAGAGGAAGGAGTGAGAAAGAAGAGACAGAGAGATTGTGATAGAAGGCAGTTTCCGACCCGTGGCCACATTTAAGATAGGGGTGGGGGAAACTGAAGCAACTGAGCCAAAATGGAGAGCAAGAGGAGGAATATGCCAGACATGCAGAAGCAAGCAATCAACAAAAGTCCCCCTCCCTCTCTCCACTAGCTGTGCTACTCTGACCCCAATTACCCATTCAGAGGGGCTGGCCATGCTTCCGGGCACCGCTTGTCGGGGAATATGGATGAGGACACGGAGATGAGGGAATTAGAGAGGCTGCCCTTTACCATGCACATATTATTCACATTTATCTGGTGCTTGGTAGGGAGGCAGGGGAGACGGTGTTTCTACTACACTAGGAGGTCTGCCAGCCTGCTACTTCTCCCCAGGCCCAGTGTGTGTGTGTGTGTATGTGTGCACCACCTTCCACTAAGTGAACACTCCTGGAGGATGGTAGAGCAGCAGCTAGGCAAACAATTCCACATGATTAGGTTGTAATGAATTGGGGAGGTAGCCGGCTAGGTAGCAAAAGGGGGAGGTAGTGTGTGGGGTGATATTAGGATTCCTGCTGTCTCTTATACACATCTAGATGTGTATAAGAGACAGGATATTAGGATTCCTGCGTGGTGCTGTGTGTCTGGCCCAGATGGAGCACACAGCTACAGAGCGGGATCAATACGGTGGGACTGTCCTATGATCAGACCAGGGGATGAAGTGAGACTTCGCTAGATTCACCACAGGAGGAAAAAAATGACCACACAAAATGCATCATTTATGACATAACAGGCCAGGCGTAGGAAGGAAAGAAACTCATCTGAGAGTAATAGAAACGTGATATGAGAGGGCTGGGGGAGGCAGTGGTTGGATTTCAGCATGGCAGGTGTGTGTGTGTGTGTGGGGGGGGGGGTTAAGGGGCTGAGAAGAGAGGGTATGATTCTTACTTCTCTATTTCGCTGTTTTTACAGGTCCGGGGCACGTTGGAGGATGAGCAGGCGGCGTTGGGCTCCTGAGGCGGCTGCTGCTTGCTGCTCTCCCCGTTGCTCGTAGAGGGCATCTCTGCAGAGAGAGAGAAAGACGGGGAGATATTAGCACCGACGTCAACATTCATCAATACGGTCGAAAAATGTCAATAAGGTAACCATAAATACAGAGGATGACATCTTGTTTCAAGCCTCAACTCACCATCACTGGCCCATTTGGAGAACTCTGGCGTTATTCTGTTGGATGGCATTCCGCCACTGGAAGAGCAGAAAGAAACACAATGCTATGTGTTGAGAAGGAGCACAACGCCACAAAGCAGAAGGTGACGATAGAGTAGAGTTTACTAGCGTACAGTAGAGTAGGAGTGAGAACCTACTTCAACACCGCCCCGCGCAGGGCCTCCCGTTCTTTGGCTTCTCCTTGGTCCTCTCCGGAGCAGGGAATGATGTCTGCCTCTGTGTACTGGGCCTTGCCGTACTCTAGCGTGTCGTCTCCATCCACGTCCAGGTCGGCGTCGCTGTCGTGGTTCTCCTTCGTGCTGCACATGGCAAAGCCTGTTCCTGAGGAGATGGAGGGAGGCGAGAGAGGAGGGGGGTCAGAGGTGGGCGTCAGTGTCTAGGCTCTTTCAGACCATGCAACCTTTGTCAATGTTGAGGAGGAAAATAACCATGTGTGTAAATACTGTACATACCAGGGGTACTCAACTACTATTTGGGAAGATCCAGAAATGTCCTAGGTGGCAAAGGTCTGGATGGATGTCATTTATCGGCGTAGTAACAAACCTCCACCTCGCAACCCATGGGACCCCACTGTTCAAACTGTTCACACCCCTCTTGTTGGTGGAGAGAACATTTTGCAGTTTTAAAGGTAATTTCCTTCAAATCTACACATTTTCCCATGTCTTATGTGAGTTCATATGATACCCGAAGTGACTCAACAAAATCAATGGGGCCCCCGGGGGATCAAGGCCCATGGGCACGTAATCTGACCATGATAACCACAAGATTTAGATAGCTAGATAGGCTACTAGTTGATAAACTGGGCATTTCTGATAGGTTATCCAGAGTGACTTACAGTAGTGACAGAGCTGGTGGAGTACATCTAGTTTATCAGCATTTAACACCCCCGTAGTGAGTGCATACACTTTCATCTGTACTCGTCCCCCGTGGGAATCGAACCCACAACACTGGCGTTGCAAGTGCCATGCTCTACCAACTGAACTACACAGGAGCCCGTTCTGGGTCCGGATGCTTACCACCAGTTGAGTATGGCTGGTATACTACACAACCTCTGAAACATTCATTTCTGTCATTTCAAGTGGGATGACATTGCAAACCAGGCCTCCAACAAACAGTAGCCTTTCCTCTAAGACCCGGTCTGCCTATCCCTCTCTCTAAACATGTAGACCAGCAGGGTAACAAAGATCTGAGTTAGTCTATTAAACCTGCTGGTCAAGCACATTGATTGAAATGGACATGTTGAGATGCTGCCATCTCTCCCTCCTTTCCTGTGAAGTATTGTTGGCCAGGTGAGGCTGTCAGCGGCAGACAGAGGGAGGGGCTGTCTAGAAGAAAAAGAAACGCACACCTATTTAGGCGAGGTGCTGACTAGCGGAGTAGAAAACTTGAAAATAAAGGAGAGCCGCACTCTAGGAGCTCAGATGCAAAAATGTAATATCCAACGTTTCGACAGCTAAGCTGTCTTCATCAGGGTATAATCACAAACACTGCGGGAGGACTCGTTTATATAGTGTCAAAAGACACACAGGTGTCTGTAATCATGGCCAAGAGTGGCCTAATATCATTGGTTAATTCTCAAATATTAAAATGGCATACCAAGAATAGCATACAAAAAACAAATGGATAGGATACGATCATAGATTCATTTTATACTACACCAACTTACAAACAATTACAATGGCAAAGCCACAATAATCACAAGAATGGCTCAGATCAAAGTCCACGTTGAGACCAAAGGGAGCAAGGGTCTTTAAGTTAAAGATCCAGGCAGCCTCTCGTTTTAACAATAAATTATCAAGGTCACCCCCTCTCCTAGGGAGGGTGACATGTTCGATGCCAATATAACGCAGAGACGAAATCGAGTGGTTTGCTTCCAAAAAGTGGGCCGCAAGTCAAGTTTTTGCACCCAATGGTGCTACGATGCTCTGAGATACGTACTTTTAATTCGCGCTTTGTTTTACCCACATAATTTTTACCACAAGGACAAGTTATCAGATAAATAACTGCCTTAGTGGAGCACGTGATAACAGCTTTGATTGGGATCGATTTCCCTGTTTGTGGGTGTTTGAAGGATCTGCATTTATAAGTGCTATTGCATTGAGCACAGCCATTACACTTGTAATTTCCATCCAGTAGGGGCGCAAATAGACGTTGTTCAGGAATATCTTGGGGTGGTAAATCAGAGTGTACCAATTGGTCTCTGAGATTTCTGCCCCGCGAGAATACGTAGACTTTGATCTGAGCCATTCTTGTGATTATTGTGGCTTTGCCATTGTAATTGTTTGTAAGCTGGTGTAGTCTAAAATGAATCTATGATCGAATGCTATCCATTTGTTTTTGTATGCTGTTCTTTGTATGCCATTTTAATATTTGAGAATTAACCAATGATATTAGGCCACTCTTGGCCATGATTACAGACACCTGTGTGTCTTTTGATACTATATAAACGAGTCCTCCCGCAGCGTTTGTGATCATACCCTGATGAAGACAGCTTGGCTGTCAAAACGTCGTATATTACATTTTTGCATCTGAGCTCCTAGAGTGTGCGGCTCTCCTTTATTTTCAAGAGGGAGGGGCTGTGTCAGCTGCCAATGGCTGGTTATCTGGTTATGGGGGCTGACTGACTGGCTGTAGGTCTGACTGGCACCTCTATAAACCCTGTGATGAGCGGCTCGCCAGACAAACTCCTGCTGCTGTCTGACTGGCCCTTTCAGCTCCACTTAGGGCCCTGCCTCTCACCTTGCCTGTGCTGCCATTGAGAGACACACAGTGCTGGGTGCTGATTGAGTGGTCAGGGGCTGACTCTCCCACTCATCTAGGGCTGGACACTGATAGCTGACTCATGTCAAGACAGGAGATGGTACAATGCTGTGGTGGAGTACAAACAAACTCGGATGTTAAGGATAAAAAATGGCATGGGCTCATATTAAGACATAGGCTAGGTAGAGACATGGATAGAGGTTCTAAGGCCAACCTACTACAGAGACCCAGAAGACAGGTAGTCTTCCTCCAGCCTCTTCCCCTCTCTCCATGGAGGCTGAAGGAAGCTCTGTGCTAAGGGACTGGAGCTGCTGCTGGAGAAGGGGGTAAAACCATGTCCCTGCCTGCCACCAAGGATAACCCGTTTTACAATGTGCCCATGCTTTTTAGTGATCATATATACTGAACAAAAATATAAAATGCACCAATTTTTAAGATTTTACAGTTCATATAGACCTACTGGGTCTCTCATATAGAGACCCAGTAGGTCTCTACTGGGAAGCCAGGCCCAGCCCATCAGAATGAGTTTTCCCCTCACAGACAGAAATACTCCTCAGAACAATCCCACAGGTGTAGAAGCTGGATGTGGAGGTCCTGGGCTGGCGTGGTTACACGTTGTCTGCGGTTGTGAGGCCGGTTGGACGTACTGCCAAATTATCTAACACAAAATTGGAGGCATTTATATTTTTGTTCAGTGTTAAAAGGGACCTTTTAAGTTTGATTTGATCCCTGTGGCTGGGTGGAGCATATGTGAACAATGGCTGTGGTGCACAAATATGTCTGTTCAGCTGCTGGTGGCGGAGACAGTAGTACCAGACAGCTGAGGGGACCAGTGGGCAGATACTATTTAAATAACTTCAAGGTTCCTGCATGGTGGTGGTGTGGTATATCTGGATAGGACAGGCTCCTATGCTGCCCACTGGTCCCCTCAGCTGTCTGGTACTACTGTCTCCGCCACCAGCAGCTGAACAGACATACGTGTGCACCACACATTGTTCACATATGCTCCACCCAGCCAGAGGGATCAAATCAAACTTAAAAGGTCTCTTTTATATGATCACTAAAAAGCATGGGAGAATTGTAAAAAGGGTTATCCTTGGTGGCAGGCAGGGACATGGGTTTCACCCTCTCTTTTCTCCAGCAGCAGCTCCAGTCCCTTAGCACAGCGCTTCCCCCGGCCTCCTCGGAGGGGAAGAGGCTGGACATATTGATGCACCACTGCACCACAGCCATTGTTCACATATGTCTCTACGCTGAGGCTGAAAATGTGTTTTTCAAATCCAATATTTTTTTCTCTCCCACAGCACAGTCAACCACCTGGACCTGGGGAATACCTCTAAGGCTGCTGTAAAGGAGGGAGGGAGTTCTGGCGGCCGGGCGGTCACAAAGGTAATACACTGCAAATGATGCCCAGCATTTCATGAATCTACTGTGAATGACTGGTGACACACAGGAGAGGCCAAAACAAATAAACAGACTGTCCCTTTGTCCCGCCCACTAATGGCGTCCAGTGACCAGGCACATTGGGGAGGAGAAAGTGACAGAGGGTTGAAAGGAACCAGAAATCACTGTTAATCCAATCAATTGATCAGGGTATTGATGCATCGCTAGTTAGCGATGCATGGCTGGAGCCAGGAAATGGGAGGGGATGGGAGAGATAGCACAGCATTGATTTTTAAAAGGCTGTGGTGTTGAGTGGTGGCAAGAAAGAATGGTTCTCGATGCTTTCACTGTCCCCAACCCCCAACAGTTTTGGGGCCACAGTGGCCCCTAAAAAGAGGACTTTCCAGAGTTCAGTTTTACTAGATGGGATTAGCATTAAACCCAGTGGGACATGGATAAATATTCCCCTTAAATATACTCTCCCCAACTGGAACTGACGGAGATGGGCAGACTACTACTGCTGCATTCCATCCAGTTCAATCTTCATTCACCACAGCGGTAAGTGTGGAAGAGGACTATAAAGACAAGTTGGGAAAACAAGATCCCCATCACACTGATAGTTGACTGCTAGAAAGTAAAACCAAGGGATGCTATAAAAGCAGGTGGCATGCAGTCTAACCATCCAGCCCAAATTGGAGTGTCTAAAGTCTAAGCGTCAGACCCTGTTGTTGTCCCACGAGCAGACGAGAGGACGATGAGAGGACTACCGCAGTCTTAAGTCACGGGCTGCGTCCCAAATGGCACCCTATTTCCTATAGAGTGCAAAAGCAATGCACTATACAGGGAGCTGTTTGGGACTCAGCCATGCTGTTGGGCTGGCCAGCATGGTCTGGTCCTGCTGCTCAGCCCCTATCTCTCCCTTTAACCAGTCTTGGCAGGCAATCTAATCTCCCCTGAAAAGGTCAGCGCCACCATAACTGCCTTTCAGTCACATTATTTCATTATTTATTTATCCTCTCCGCTCCTCCTCCTCTCCGCTCCTCCTCCTCCTCTCCGCCCCACCTCTCTGGCAGATCAGCCAGGGTCGATATACAGACACACCAACACACACATCCCTGCACACCGGCACACACACAGGTGCACCTAAACATATCCACCACATTCATTATCATAACCAATCTTGTGCATCTCATTGACTTGAACATGTAAAATACATGTGTTCTTGCCTGTGTAACATGGACCTGACCGTGACACCTATTACCACGGAAACAGAGTCAGAGACAACGTTAGGTTTCTGAGCTGTGAGCAGCGAGGGAGGGTCAAGGGGCCAATCAACATAAGAGACAGCCTGACCAACAACACCCGGTCGCCATGGCGCTGATAGCCCTTATCAGCCTTCCCCAGTCGGCTCTGGTCGAAGGCCGTCATATCGCACTGGCATTTACAGGACACGTCTGGGGAGATGATGGGACAGAGATGGAAGAAACAAAGATGGCTGCCATCTTTGAAGCCCATTTACAAAGGAGAAAGCGCTGCCTTATATCCCTGGTGCCATCTTCAGTCAGCGGACTCAAATCCCCTCTCCCCGGATCGGCCCCCTTAGCCTTGGTCTTCACTATCAGGCTGTAGGGATCAGATCTGACCCTCTTCATCAATACAGCAGCCTTTAGAGCTGTCTCCCAGGTCCTCATAAGCCATGTACACAGGAGGACCAGGGCCCCACACGTCTCAAGCAGAAAAGTGTTCCTGTTCGATTTTCCTCCCACCCTCTGACTGTCTTCGACTTTTCTGTGCTGTTTAAAGGGCTTCCCTTTGCCTTTCTTCCCTCCCCTCAAAGGGAGAGAGGTGTCAGTGTTGGTGCTGGTGTCTCACAGAGGATAGCTTAGGCCTCTTATCCAATTGAAGCCCCTTGTCTCCGTCTCTCCTCTCCGCATCAACCACCCCCCCGTGGGCTGGATGGATGGTGGATTCTGCCTGGCTGGACCCATTGAACCATGGTCGACTGCAGCAGAGCTTTCAAGGCAAATCCACCTTCTGAGCTTCTGGGGGGGAGGGGGTCGCTTTCAAGTGGTATCACCAGCACCTCTGACTTTGACCAGCCCTTATCTGTGTCACATCACAGGACGTCGGGCTATCACAGCCCGCCAGAAGGGGTCTACTGCTCATTAGATGAATGGACAGACAGACAGACGGCCTCAGGAGGTTCAGTCGAGAATTCAAACTGATCTGTAGGCCGTTGATGTCTGTCTGTCTGGACGGGTTTGCGGCGAGAGAGAGAGAGAGCGAGAGAGAGCGAGAGGGACCAAAAGGCACACATCTTATTGGGCTTTGTAATGCAGTTTTACTCTGGATCGAATTTGGGGACTTGGGGGGTTTAGCGACTTTGCAAGGTTGAAAGAGGCCCTTAGAGAAGACTTGACTTTCCTGTGATCTCCAGAGACACACCACGAGGACCTGTAGCCAATTCATTTTTACAGCTCTCTCTAGCAATGAAGTAAGGCCTGTCTGTCAGACATGAAATAATGAACGCTGACCTATGACCAAATCATACACTTGTCCAATTAAGCGGACTACACTAGTAATTGATCACAGACCAATGGCCTACTAAATATTCACAAATCATGTAGGTGAGCACAGTGGCTAGGCTGGATCAATGTATTACAGCTTCTAAATCACTAAACTAGATCTATCTGGTTGCTTGATAATCTACATTTAAAAGTCACTATTGGAGAGGGAGAAATTAAAATATATACAATTTAATGAGCAATGTAATCAACAGCCCAATGCCGTCTCGTTGTCAACGACTATTGATAATGGACTATGTATTGAATTCTAGCCCTTCCTATTGATGATGTGGGCTAAGATATGTTTCAGAGGGAGACAGAGATGGAGAGAATGTGAAAAAGAAAGTGAGAGCAATAGAGAAGGAAAGAGCAAGATAAAAAAATGGAGAGAATATGAGAGAAAGAGAGATCAGTCTGTGTTCCCTAGCGGGCAGCTTTGTGTCCATGGCTATAATTGCATCGCTGGGCTGAGGGGAACCCAAAGGGTCACTGGTCCCTTTCCTTTCCACACACACATCACTCCTCACCGGTTCAGACAGGTCAATTGCACAGCTAAATGTGTTTTCCTTTCTCTCCTAAAGAGGCTGGGGCCAGGGCCGGACTGGGCTGACCCCTGCCTGGACCGGGGCTACATGCCCTCACACTGTAGCTGGAGCCAGAGGCACATCCCAAATGGCACCCTACTCCCTATTTAGTGCACTATGGGCCCTGGTCAAAGGTAATGCACTAAATAGGGAATAGGGTGTAATTTGGCATATAAACCTAGAGCTGTCCACCCTGTAATCGTGGGCATGGTAGGCATGTTAGCCTCTGCACCCAGTCACGTCCTTTTAAAAGGCAATGATACACTGCCTCACTCTGTTGTTGTTACTGAGGGGGCTTGGGACTAGCGGGGAAGAGCGTTTAGAGTGAGTGCTGTGGTGGAAGCCATTTGGTGCACTGGGTTTCCAGACTCTTATACTTTCAGTCACCCTAAACATTTAATTGATTCTCAAATGTGACATGTTTTGAACCAAAGTAGCCCAATTGATTTTTTAGTGTGAAAAATAGGGTTGCGATCCAAATGGCATCCTATTCCCTTAATAGTGCACTACTTTTGACCAGGGCCCATAGGTGTATAGTGTCACTGTAGTGTACCTCTGAAGCCTCCTTCCAGCAGGGTGGTAGCTCTGACCCTCTTCTGGCCGCACCACTCGTACTCCTCGAAGCGGGTCCCGTTCTCTCCGTCCATGTCTGCAGAGTCATCCTCAGCAAACGCACCCTCCCTCTGAGAGAACAAAAACACTGTCAACACTGAACCAGACACAGGGTAGGGCTTGGAGTAGAAAAATACATGTTCTCCTATGTCAGAATTTGGAACTACTCGCATAATCAAAATGATCAACCAAAAACGATCTGAATTCTTTGAATTCCAAGTATACTATATCACCAAAATGCTTATCAAAACTTTTTATATATTTGTTATTAATACAAAACTAGCTATGAGGTACAATAGGTGATAGAACTACAACTAATGGATCTGTGAAATTTGGAAAAACCATCACCAAACTAAGGGACCGAGGGCAGAACCATGACCAACGTTATAGAAAGCATGACTATAAATAAATACATTATGTTCTGGGAGCTAATGACGTGTTACAGTGTGAGTGAACATGAATCTTTGAGTTGGTCAGGA
This sequence comes from Salvelinus sp. IW2-2015, assembly GCF_002910315.2. NCBI lineage: Eukaryota > Metazoa > Chordata > Actinopteri > Salmoniformes > Salmonidae > Salvelinus > Salvelinus sp. IW2-2015. Next base: position 21,093,942 of record NC_036871.1, read on the forward strand.
TACCTCACTTGCCATCTATTATATTTAGGAACCAGAGTTTCAGAGGAGGAAGAAGACTTTCCTACAGGAGAGAGAGGTGGGCGGACCATTCGACAGGAGAGAAGTATTTGCCTACACTAATGATTCTTTCCCCTGGACGCTTCAGTTGAACATCTAACTGCTACTAAAATATGACTAAGATGTTATTACCAGCAGAAAGCAGAGGAAAGATCTTTCTTTAAGACTGGAGAAGCCCAGGTTCAGTGTTTGGTGAACTACTAAAAGAAGAGGCTGTCAGACAATGTGTCTATGAGTCTTTGTCATGTCTATGTCGTGTCAAGTCTAGGGGAAAGAGAGGGAGCAGAGTTGATAGATACTAGATAGCGTGGTGGTGACCAGTGACTAGAGAGAGGTGACTGGTTGACTAGAGGCCTGAGGGGCCTGAGGCTAAGGGGGAACGGGTACGGACGTGAGGCTACCTTGAACAGACATTGTTCCACATGCCTACTCATCTCCTCCTCTGTCCCTGCCAGCGGCGCGCTGCACAGTGGACATACCTGCCCATCCTCTGGCTTCCGGCGCTTCATCTTCCCAATCCGTGCTGAAACACAAAGAAACAGAGGAAGAGGTGTTTAGAAACATGGGGAAATCTGACTTGTTTTTGTATTTCTCTGTTTTAAGTTCCGTCCTGAACTATCACATCGCTAGGTGAAAAAAAAGTCCATCGACTTCGGCAGACAGCCATGCGGCTACAATGACATGATTGGTTGAAATGCAGCAAAAAAAAGGACGCAATCCAAAAAAAACAGAATGAATTGAATGTTCTTGATTAGAATCTAATATAATGAGTTATTTGATCATATTAAACCCTCTGTCAGTGTGGATAACCAGGCTCATAGCAGGCAATACAGCCCAGCAGAAAGTCTGGTTGTGACAGAGGCAACCTTTTAATATGGTAACATGGACCAAAAACACACTGTAAATTCATGGTAGCCTATTGGGAGTTTTCTACCTCTGTCCTCCAGCTGTGTACTACGTGGCGCTCTCCTCTGCTTGGCAGAAGATCAGCAGTGAACGCTATTGGCATTCACAACATGTCAGAAAAGTTTGCTGCCTCGCTGGGAATAACGCGGGTCAGCGGAGTGGAGGGGAATCGTTGCGCCCCAGGTCTCCTAGACGACGCCACAGCATTTAGTCTGGTACCAGAAGATCAGGAATTACAAAAGCGGGCGGGGAGGCCGTCATGACAACCATCCTCAGTGCCACAACTACTCTAATGTCATGAGTCTACCCGCTAATGTTAGGCCTTTAACACATTGACAGGACAAAGAGAGGGGGCAATCTACTCTTCATGGGAACACTGTTTCAGGAGAACCAGACACGGTGCCACAACTATGGTCTATTACCCCTACATGTTCTCACACATTGACAGGACAAAAAGAGAGGGCAATCTATTCTCTTCATAGGTCCAAACAGTGTTTTAGGAAGATGCCTAAACCTAGAAGGTTCCTCCTCTTTCTCCAGGATGACAGGTAAAGATGGTCTACTGTAGGTCTAGGTCACGTGACTGAAATGAACAATCCTTCCACGTCTATCTCTCTAGTCACGACCCCCCCACATAATTAGAAATTTAACACAGCAGAACAGCAGCCATTGCGCCGTAAGTCTTTGTCGGCTTTTCTTAACTGCAAATGGCGTGCGGGGACATTAATCTTTAGGTGGCTGTGATTGCGAAAGGGGCCATGGGGGACCTGAAGAGGGACGGCGAGAGGAGGGACAACGCGCCATAACTCCAGGGAGATTGGGACAACTCCTCATATTCTCTCTCCCAGGCCAGGGAACGGCTGATGGTAATCGAGGAGGGCGTCATTAAACGCTGAAAGGGACGATTAATTAGGCACGGCACAAGCCCCCCCCCCCCCAAGAATCATTCAGGTTCCACATGAGAGGTAATAGACATTAATGGAGGCTTGAGTTTAAACAAAGTCGGCACCGTTTCCTTTCAGCACTGAGGCTGCTACCGAGGCGAGCGTACGCTAAATGTCAACGGAGGCATGGAGGGAGCCTGGGCCTGCAATAAGCTAGCTGGGGAGTGTTGAGGGGACGGGGGGCAGGCTCTTACCGTGGCGAATGCAGCAGGGGGCAAGGGGTGCTCCGTTGTGCAGTCCAAGGGGAGCACTTTTGACACTTTCCTTGGCGTAGCGCCTGCACCAGCAGAGGTCATCGACTGTTAACATATCAAGAAGGTCAAGGGTTAATAGATCCTCTGCTCGTGTAGGCGCTAGGTCAAGGGAAAAGCAGGGAGGGAGACACACAGGGGCAGCCAGGGCTCCCGACCCTCCTACCATAGCCCTGCTATCACACTCAGTGGGTCAACAATGGGCAGGCTTGGCTCTGTAGCCATGTAGGCTACAGACTGAAGCTGGTCCACAGTGTGAAGGGGCTGTCAGCAAAGGCTGTGTTCAAAATGGTCCTCTGGCTATACTTAGCCATAATGTGTGATATACAGTGGGGCAAAAAAGTATTTAGTCAGACAGCCATAGTGCAAGTTCTCCCACTTAAAAAGATGAGAGAGGCCTGTAATTTTCATCATAGGTACACTTCAACTATGACAGACAAAATTGAGGAAGAAAAAAAAATCCAGAAAATCACATTTGTAGGATTTTTAATGAATTTATTTTGCAAATAGTGTGGAAAATAAGTATTTGGTCAATAACAAAAGTTTATCTCAATACTTTGTTATATTACCCTTTGTTGGCAATGACAGAGGTCAAACGTTTTCTGTAAGTCTTCACAAGGTTTTCACACAACTGTTTGCTGGTATTTTGGCCCATTCCTCCATGCAATCTCCTCTAGAGCAGTGATGTTTTGGGGCTGTTGCTGGGCAACACGGACTTTCAACTCCTCCAAAGATTTTCTATGGGTTGAGATCTGGAGACTGGCTAGGCCACTCCAGGACCTTGAAATGCTTCTTACGAAGCCACTCCTTCGTTGCCGGCGGTGTGTTTGGGATCATTGTCATGCTGAAAGACCTAGCCACGTTTTCATCTTCAATGCCTTGCTGATGGAAGGAGGTTTTCACTCAAAATCTCACGATACATGGCCCATTCATTCTGTCCTTTACACGGATCAGTCGTCCTGGTCCCTTTGCAGAAAAACAATCCAAAGCATGATGTTTCCACCCCCATGCTTCACAGTAGGTATGGTGTTCTTTGGATGCAACTCAGCATTCTTTGTCCTCCAAACACGACGAGTTGAGTTTTTACCAAAAAGTTCGATGGGGCTCCACGCAAGATCTCACCCCGTGGGGTCAAAATGATCACAAGAACGGTGAGCAAAAATCCCAGAACCACACGGGGGGACCTAGTGATTGACCTGCAGAGAGCTGGGACCAAAGTAACAAAGCCTATTTTGGTTTCATCTGACCATATGACATTCTCCCAATCTTCTTCTGGATCATCCAAATGCTCTCTAGCAACTTCAGCCGGGCCTGGACATGTACTGGCTTAAGCAGGGGGACACGTCTGGCACTGCAGGATTTGAGTCCCTGGCGGCGTAGTGTGTTACTGATGGTAGGCTTTGTTACTTTTGGTCCCAGCTCTCTGCAGGTCATTCACTAGGTCCCCCCGTGTGGTTCTGGGATTTTTGCTCACCGTTCTTGTGATCATTTTGACCCCACGGGGTGAGATCTTGCGTGGAGCCCCAGATCGAGGGAGATTATCAGTGGTCTTGTATGTCTTCCATTTCCTAATAAATTGCACCCACAGTTGATTTCTTCAAACCAAGCTGCTTACCTATTGCAGATTCAGTCTTCCCAGCCTGGTGCAGGTCTACAATTTTGTTTCTGGTGTCCTTTGACAGCTCTTTGGTCTTGGCCATAGTGGAGTTTGGAGTGTGACTGTTTGAGGTTGTGGACAGGTGTCTTTTATACTGATAACAAAGTTCAAACAGGTGCCATTAATACAGGTAACGAGTGGAGGACAGAGGGCCTCTTAAAGAAGAAGTTACAGGTCTTGTGAGAGCCAGAAATCTTGCTTGTTTGTAGGTGACCAAATACTTATTTTCCACCATAATTTGCAAAAAATTCATTAAAAATCCTACAATGTGACTTTCTGGATTTTTTCTCTCTCTCATTTGGTCTGTGTCATAGTTGAAGTGTACCTATGATGAAAATTACAGGCCTCATCTTTTTAAGTGGGAGAACTTGCACAATTGGTGGCTGACTAAATACTTTTCCCCCCCACTGTAGATGACAGAGCCAAGAATATGGCTATGCAGGGTCACACCCATCACAATCCAACCACACACAGGACAGATTGACACCTCACTCATGGCCACCCTGCCTGGTCAAGGTCCCACAGACTCAGACTCTCTGTCAGTTGGTCCATTCAGACCTATGACTCTGTATTCCCACTCTGAATATTAGGGTGACCAGACGTCCCTGAATTCCAGCGACAGCCTGTCCCTGGAAATGTCCCCGATTAGACCTCAGAAAGAATAAAGCAACTCTGGAAGCTAAATTCAGGCTGATATTTCAATAATCAAAACACTGTATCCAATCAGATTTGCATGTAAAAAATGTTGTCTGTCCCTGTACCAAACTTGTTTGCTCCCATGGCTTTGCCTCAGACCTCATGACAATGTTTGATCGGTAATACACTGTAACCACCGCATGAACAACCATGGCCATAAAGTGCATGCAACAGCATATGCTACCGACCGTTGGTGACTTTCTAAAATAACTAGATAGGCTACTATTACAAAAACTGAGGTGGGGTAATACATTTCTGTGTTCATTTATAAGTATTTGAAAGGGCTAGAGAGAGAATTGGTAGTTCCGTACAGCATATACATTTTTGCACGCAGCTACATAACTAAATAAAATGTTTAATTTACTAAATCTGGTCACCAAACTGAAGATGCACTTTCGCGTCGCCAGTTGCTGCTTCAACTTGTATTGACAATTCCAACTGTAGTGCAGGTGATATTTTCAGTAGTGTATTGAAAAAGTATAAAATAAAACTGTTTTAGAACATAATCATAGGCTACTTAATAAATATGAATAGAATATTATTTGATAAGGAAATAACTTATTTTTGGAAATATCCTAAATACACATGATTGAATCGTGTCACAAGCCAATAGTGGCATTATTTCAGAACATTATTGTACCATTTTCACCAAGATAATGAAGCTGCTACCATGTTGTGTTGCTGTTGTTGTCTTAGGTCTCTCTTTATGTAGTGTTGTGTTGTCTCCTCATGTGTGTTTTGACCTATATTTTTAATCCCCTGTCCCTGCAGGAGGCCTTTTGCCTTTTGGTAGGCCGTCATTGTAAATAAGAATTTGTTCTTAACTGACTTGCTTAGTTAAATAAAGGTTAAATAAAAAAATAGGCTCTAATGATGTCATTCCATACAAGTAGGCTTTGTGAAGTTGCAGATGAGGAGATCATGATACCTTCATTAATATATATATATGATGTAATTCTACAGGATGTTGTACCAGAAATGTACTTAAAAAAATACAAATGTGTAAGATGTTTATGAAGAATAATTAGTACTTTAAAAGAAACAGGAAATGTATACATACCATTCAACCGCGTTTGCCTGTTTGCTCGCACTCTTAAAAATGTCTACAAGTAGGAAGAAAGGAAACACACAAAATATGCATTAGATATGGACCTTTCAATTTATATTGTTTATAGATACATTAGTAGCAGTTCATGGCTGGATTGATTTGGATTCTACAGAGTGCCCTGCAAGTTTAAGCTTGATAGTAAACAAAAACGTACTTCTTTTATGGGCTGTATCGTCTCTTCCATAACAGGGTCGCAAGTTTTTGTTCAAAGCCTTTTCAAGCCGACAAACTCACTTTTACACGTCTATCATTTCAGCCTCTCGGTAGTACACCGCACCATGAATACACTTTTGTATCAATAATTTTATAAGGATGCCAAAGGATTGAATGTGGCGCCTACAAAGCCGCTTTGTTAATCGCCGTCGCCATGTTGGCTTGACGCGTGTCATGTGACTAAACATAGGAGTGAAAGTTCAGAGGACGCCCGATGTTGTTCCACTATTGGCCACTAGGGAGCAGCAGTACGTAATACAGTGACTTCAATGGAAGTTAATTTGATTTTAGATTTTAAGATTGATTCAAGTGTGTCTCAAGCAACTTGTAGGGTAAACTAGTTCCATGCATCATATCTAAACGTAGTTTTTTTGCAGACAATACTAATAGTTAAAACTTTTTATTTCAATTCATGAAAATGAGTGTTTAATCATTTTCTCATCATATGAAAGTGACATACAAAATAGGCTATGAATTCTCCCCATCTAAACCTGTTTGAAACTGACAGGCATGATCAGTGATTGTGAATACCACTACGATATGGGTTAAATGGGACCACCTATCTTTCTTCTCCCCTCTCTTTCAGAGTGGGTAGGCTATGTGCTGACACCAGCAGGGCCAGTCAGGGCAATGGATGGATGTCCACTCATTGACACGGGCACAGAGTGTGGTCACAAATTCAAACTCCTGCCGAGTGGATCGTCCATCATATACCAGACAGGCCTCTTACACTGACACTTAAGTCATGCTCATATCCAACCTGCACCATGATATGATGATCCACTATGCATGCTTCCCAAATGGCACCCTATTCCCTATTTTAGTGCACTACTTTCAACCAGGGCTCATAGTGCTCTGCTCAAATATAAAGCACTATTCAGGGAATAGGGTGCCTTTTGGGACGCAAGCTATCTAAATGGCTTACACAATTACATGATGAGGAAAAATAACAAAAATCTAAAATTTCAAGGGGGGTTGGGGTCTCCATTTACGTAATCATTTGTATGAAATGATTTCAGCAGCAGCTTTACTAATGAAAATATATACTTTAACCACTGCCCCTTTAATAGGCCTGTCAATGTATGGATATGACTTTATGGTATAAGGGAGAAAACCACTTAACCCAAATAATAGATCATTGCCATATGAGTTTGAAATACTAAACTTTGAGAGAAAAAAAGTATGGTATATAAGCTACATTATAATTATAGCTTTGATTAAAACACTGTGCTGTATGAGTAAGTTAAATCCCAACTAATCTTCTGTACGTTTGCGACCCAAATAGCACCCTATTCCCTATATACTGTAGTACACTACTTTTGACCAGGGCCCATTGGGGTCTGATCAAAAGTAAGGCACAGTGTAGGGAGTGGGGTGTCATTTGGGATGCACTCTGCAGTTGTGAGGCCTCCAGCAGAATGAGGTGGAAAACATGTCAAGGATGCTGTAGACCAGAAGAGATACCATCCGGGCTTAGGGAGCATAAGAGCATAGCTTGAGGTAAACTATGGATGATTACCTATCTGAACAGGGAAACACATTACAGGCTGGGCAAATCTTTACCAGAGATAGTCAGAGGATAGATGGGCTCTGTCCCAAATGGTACCATATTCCCTATATAGTGCACTACTTTTGACCAGGGCCTATATGGATCTGGTCAAAAGTAGTGCACTATATAGGGAATAGGATGCCATTTGGGGGCAGAACCAGGTAGGATAGAGGTAGGCGGCTTGGCTGATTCCTGATGGAGACTAGGACCTCTATTGACTCCCTGATCCACTCCATGATAGCGAGATGATTGGCTGAGTCAATGTTGTGTGTTCAACATTAAAACAACAAATTATTACCTTGCCGTCTTTCACCATTGCCGCGGTGACACCTGTGAGTTTGCCTAATGTTTAACCTCTAACAGAGAGCAGGGGACTTTTTTGCACGTTGTCCTTCCATTGCCTGTCCTGTTATTTTACCAGGAGTAGGTTTCATAGTGGGTTTTATTGATGTTTTCTGTCATATGACAGGATATGATGATGGGATTATGATGCTAAATATGTGGGCTAAGAGCAGCATCCTGACAGGGTCCCAAATGGAAACCTATTCCCTACATAGAGTACTACTTTTAACCAGGGCTCTGGTCAAAAGTAGTGCACTAAATAGGGCATAGGGTGCCATTTGCAACCTAGCCCAGCTCACCTGGTATCTGTCGGAGTGGTGGGCGTCTTCAGAGGAAAGAGGGGAGACCACCGGTGACTCTCCCTCGCGTTTGATGTGCACCGACAACAGCATGGACTGAGGAGAAAGAGCAAGACAGTTATTGTGAGAGGAAGAGAAGAGGGGCATGCTGAAGTGGAGGAGAGGAGGACACTCACCAACATTACAGTCATCTATAAACCTTCTCTGAAAGACTAAGACGAGCCTCCGACATTACAGTCCTGACCCACTGACAAACTTAATTGAGTTAGTTTCTCAAATGAACAAGAGGAAAAGGGGGTGGAAGGGGAAATAGTGCTTACTTTACGGGGCATCTTTTGACAAAGATCCAGCTCTTTACGAGGCTGCTATGAAATATTTGTATTTACAATGTGTTCCTATTAATCAAGGAGAGAGGAGAGAGCAGGGGCTTAAGTGGCCGACAACTATAATCTAATATTAATATGTGAGAAATGGCAGACCCCTAGTGCCGGGACAGTAAATTAAGCATTGTGCATGGCTTTTTATCCTTCAGGACTGTAAGGTCGGGTAAATGCTGTTTATTTGTGTAGCTTCAGAGGCTTTGAGTTTGGGAAATATTTGTGTGTTGTCTTTTATTAATTTGTTTCAACTGGACTAGTTGCAAATGTGTCAATTAGCACAAGCCCCTGACATCAACTACTACTTGTAATTCTACTTAAGTGTAATAGCGTGTTGACTAATATACAGATTAATGTCAGTGTTAGATACAGGAGATGCCATGTTAGTTTGCATGTGCCTCTCGCTTCATCTCGCCTCGCCGTCCAGTTGCCCCCTGGCCCCGAGAATTAAGAGGCAAGGGGCTGGCATGGAGTTGCTATGGCGATAGCGTGGTTGAGAGGGGGCGGGAGGCATGTGTGAAGCGGGAAAGGTTAATCCCCTTTAGAACCAGTAGGCTCGTCTGGAAGGTCTGGAAGGCAGAGTGTTCACATGAAGCAACAGCCCCTGTGATCCTCAACCAGCCTCTTCATTTTTCACATGGTGTGGCGGAATACTAAGCACCTACTGGGGAATGCTCAGTCACGCCTCGCTCAGATGGCCTGTTCTGTTCCCTTCACCCCGGTCCCTGTTCGTTCCCTGTTCCCTTACTCCCGCTCTCCTCACCTAACCACGATGACTCCTGTTCCCCCAGCCCGTGTCTGACTTTCCCCTAGCCCCTGTCTCTGACACTCCCGTAGCCTCTGTCTCTGACTCAATCAGGCCCTACCAGAAAGTAGTAGTGAGGAGCGGTGAGCCTGCAGGCTTACATAATAATTTGTAATATGTGCTGTTACTACAGTACCACATCTGTCTCCAATCTCTTAGAGAATATCTTATGTCAAGTGTTATTGAAGTGTTGTGGTTGCAGTTTCACCTGATACATCTAAAGGCTTTTCCTATGGGGTGTTGCTATAGGCCACCAAGTGCCAACAGTCAGTATCTAAATAATATGTGTGAAATGCTTGATCGTGTTTGTAATGTAAACAGAGAGGTCTACTTTCTTGGAGACCTGAATATTGACTGGTTTTCCTCAAGCTGTCCGCTCAAGAAGAAGCTTCTCACTGTAACCAGTGCCTGTAATCTGGTTCAGGTTATTAATCAACCTACTGTACAAGGGTGTTGACAAACACTACAGGAACAAGATCATCCACATGTATTGATCACATTTTTACTAATATTGTAGAACTTTGTTCTAAAGCTGTATCCATACCCGTTGGATGCAGTGATCACAATATAGTGGCTATATCCAGGAAAGCCAAAGTTCAGAAAGCTGAGCCTAAAATAGTGTATAACAGATCATACAAGAGATTTTGCTGTGACTCTTATGTGGATGATGTTAAAAATATTTGTTGCTCTGGTGTGATTAATAAGGAGCATCCATACACTGCACTTGATCAATTTATGAAATTGCTTCTTCCAATTATTGATTAACATGCACCTGTTAAGAAACTGACTGTTAGAACTGTTAAGGCTCCATGGATTGATGAGGAATTGAAAAACTGTATGGTTGAAAGAGATTGGGCAAAAGGAGTGGCTAATAAGTCTGGCTGCATATCTGACTGGCTGACTTACTGCAAATGGAGAAATGATGTGACTAAACTCAACAAAAAGAAGAAGAAACTGTATTATGAAGCCAAGATCAATGATATAAAGATTGATGGGAAAAAAACATTGGAGTACTTTAAATGAAATTATGGGCACAAAGACAAATTGAACTCCATCTTTCATCGAATCCGATTACTTACTCATCACAAAGCCATTTGATGTTGGCAATTACTTTAATGATTCCTTCATTGCTAAAGTGAGCAAACTAAGGCAGGAAATTCCAACAACGAACAGTGAGCCATCGTACTCATGCATAAAAAAACTAAGAATGAAAGAAAAGCATTGCAAGTTTGAATTTTGTAAAGTTAGTTTAGGGGACGTGGAAAGATTATTGTTATCAATCAATAATGACAAACCTCCTGGCATTGACAACTTCGATGGAAAGCTACTGAGGATGGTAGCTGACTCTACAGCCACTCCTATCTGTTTTGTCTTATATCTGAGCCTAGAGGAAAGTCTTTGTCCTCAGGCCTGGAGGGAAGCCAAAGTCAGTCTGCTATCCGAGAGTGGTAAAGTGGCCTTTACTGGTTCTAAAAGAAGACCTATCATCTTGCTGCCAGCTCTTAGCAAACTGTTGGAAAAAATTGTGTTTGACCAAATACAATGCTATTTCTCTGTAAACAAATGAACAACAAGCATGCTTGTAGAGAAGGGCACTCAAAATATTCCACTGACACAAATTAATGATAATTAGTTGAAAGAAATTGAAAGTAAGAAGACGGTTGGAGCTGTACTTTTAGATTTCAGTGCATCCTTTGATATTATTGACCATAATCTGTTGTTGAGAAAATGTATGTGTTATGGCTTTTTTACCTCTGCCATATCGTGGATTCAGAGATATATACTATATCTAACAGAACTCAGAGGCTTTTCTTTAATGGAAGCTTCTCTAATGTCAAACATGTAAAGTGGGGTGTACCACAGGGAAGCTCTCTATGCCCTCTACTCTCTTCAATTTTTACCAATGACCTGCCACTGGCATTAAACAAAGCATGTGTGTACATGTATGCTGATGATTCAACCATATACGCATCAGCAACCACATCTAAGGAAGTCACTGAAACCCTTACAAAGAGTTGCAGTCTGTTTTGGAATGGGTGGCCAGTAATAAACTGGTCCTGAACATCTCTAAAACTATGAGCACTGCATTTGATACAAATCATTCCCTAAGTTCTAGACCTCAGCTGAACCTAGTAATGAATGGTGTGGTTGGTTGTTGAACAAGTTCAGGAGACTAAATTACTTGGTGTTACCTTAGATTGTAAACTGTCATGGTCGAAACATATAGATTCAATAGTTGTAAAGATGGGAAGAGGTCTGTCCGTAATAAAGTGATTATCTGCTTTTTTGACACCACACTCCAAAAAGCAAGTCCTGCAGGCTCTAGTTTTATCTTAGCTTGATTATTGTCCAGTCATATGGTCAAGTTCTGCAAAGAAAGACCTAGTTAAGCTGCAGCTGCCCAGAAAAGAGTGGTATGTCTTGCTCTTCATTGTAATCAGAGGGCTAATATTAATACTATGCATGCCAGTCTCTCTTTGCTGACAGTTGAGGAAAGACTGACTGTGTCACTTCTTGTTTTTATAAGAAACAATGTATTGGAAATTCCAAATTGTTTGAAAGTCAGCTTACACACAGCACTGACACACACACGTACCCCACCAGACATGCCACCAGGGGTCTTTTCACAGTCCCCAGGTCCAGAACAAAATCAAGGAAACGTACAGTATTATACAGAGCCATGAGTGCAACTCCCATCTTACATAGCGCAAGTGAACAGCAGACCTGGTTTCAAAAAACAGATAAAGCAACATCTCACGGCACAACGCCTCTCCCATGTGACCTACTTGTTGTGTGTATGTACTGGACGTGATAACTGATAGAATACCAGCACACACACGCGACACACACACCAGCACGCACACACACACACACACACACACACACACCCACGACACACACCAACACCACACAGCACCACACAGATCGAAGCACAACACCACACACACACACACCATCCACACTAAGTCATGTTTTTTACAATGGTATTGTAGTAACTGTAGTATTGTTAGTCTGTTGGTCTGTGTTTGCGTCTATGTGTCGGTAGTGTGGTGAGACCCAAGTAGACTAGCTGTCGCCATTGGCTGATCGCTAATGGGGATTCCTAATCATCAAACAAGAATTCCCATTATTATTTTATGAAGTTCATGCCATTTCATCTCAACCCAGTAAATTTCTCGCTGAAATGGCAGTTGAATGAAAGAGTAGACGAAAACTGTTTGAGCAACATTAAAGGCGTGTGTCTTTTGGAGATATTGATGATCTTAGAGAGGTCCCCTTCTTACCGTAGACAGGTACAGTGATCATTACAAGACGACATCCTTCATAGCATCTTTCCCTCCCCACAGGGACACATGCTATCAGCGAAATCGTACTCTTAATGGCAGAGAGACAATCAATCTCTCCGCTCTGTTGCACTGTGGCTGGCTCTGCTTGGACCCGCTCAGACACAGAAACCAATGCATGCATCGCTCTCTCTCTCTCTCTTCTCTCTCTCTCTCTCTTTTTTCTCTCTCCTAATCTCTCCTCTCTCGTCTCCTCCGTCTCTCTCTCTCGTCTCGTTCGTCGTCTCTCCTTCTCTTCTTCTCTTCTCACTCTCTCACTTTCTCGCTCTCCCTTCACTCAACACATCCACTGATCCACATGCCCCTTCCTGTCACAGCTAAATGTGGCAGCATTGGGAGAACATTAATGAAACCTCTTATTAACGTGTCATAAGAGAGACATACCCTATTTCAACAGACTACAGGAATGCAATGTGGCTTGGAGTGTGTCTCAAAGTGAACACTTTGAAACACTGCATACTACCGAGGAGTTAGACCCAGTTAGAGTCCCTTTTTAAGTTATTGGTTGTACAGTCCTTTGTCTCCATATCCTTTGGTTCTTATTGGGGGCACACAGAAACTGCTGCCCAGGGTCTCTTGGACCTGTTCTTTAATGAGGACTCAGACAGTCATGAAACCATAGGAAGTGCATCTATGGCCGCTTCTTACTTTCCTTTCTCCCCTGCCTGCTGGAGCATGTCCACTGGGCTAGACTCCCAATACAGACAGTAGTAGCTTAATACCCTTCCTTCCAGAGGACCTTGATGAGCTCTGCTGATTTTCTGAAGTACATTAGCCTAATAAGGCTCCAATAGTTGTGAGGGAGAGCCTGGACTGGGAGCTGGTCAGTGGACGATAATGGTCTTATTGGACCTATGGAGTCTGGGAGAGGTTCTGCTGGTTTATCATGAAAGTCTCTGAAGTCCTCTTACCTTAGGAGTTCCTGGAGCCACACTGCTGTCCTTGTGTCCGTGTGATGGGTTCTTACTGTAGGAGAAAGGGGAGAGACCGATTAAAACAGGTTATTGGATCTGTATTTTTACAGTATGGGTAGGTTTGGATGTTTCCATCAAATGGGAGTTGCACAACATATAAATGTTTTGTTTTGTTGAGATGATATGTCTTTCTAGGAAGCCCTCTCCTTTTGCATGTGTGTGTTTTCTGTGTCTGTCCTAATATAAGTAATATTCTTCTCTCTATCCTTTCAGGTGATACCTCTGTCCTCTGTCTTTGTGCAGATGACACCCCTCTTTTAACACTCAACTCTAAAGTCACACAGACAGAGAGACAGCACTGTTTCTCCCCTTACTCACTCAGACAAAATGCAATACCCAGGGGACAGCTCAAACGGTCACTCAGTCACCAAGAAACACAAATCACACTTTTAATCGTCTGCAGGATTCAAACCCGCCCACCCTTTCTCCCCCTCCTCCCAGCTCCCTCTGTGCCACTCAATCTGCCCACCCTTGGGCCATGCTGTGTTTGAAACAATTACAGCTCAAAGTATGACTGCTAAGCAGATTTGGGATATAATTTTTTTATTGAAGTAATCATTCTCTTGGATGCTCCCATCCACCCCTCTCCTCCTGTCCTCCTCTCCTTCTATCTAACTGCCGTCACTGAGCCAGTGGCAGGAGCAGGAAATAAATGATTTTGCTGTTATTTGATTTGTCAGTGAAACGCCCCAGGCACTTAGGACTTTGAAATATGTTGAGGACAATGCGCTGGCTTGTAAACATTGTATTAAAGAGGCGGAGGAGAGGAGAGGAGAGAGGGATGGATATAAAAGAGAGAGAAAGGAAGGGAGGTAGGGTGTCTGACCAACGGGGGGCTACATCAAATCACAGCCTCATCGACATTGTGGATTGAAGATGACTGATTAGAAGGCTGGAAATATTAAAAAAGCATCAGCCGACAATGGGGAGAGACACGTCAAATCAGACATTAATATCCCTCCTTCCCTATCCTCCTCCCTCTGCATACATAGACTGGCTGGAGCTCTCTTCTTGGCAGTCCTTTTTTCTTTCCATTTTTCTATTTGTTTCCTGCATATGTTCTGTTCGGTCACTTTCACTGTCTAGCTTGTCTCCCTCCTTTCAGTCTTTCCTTCTTTCACTCCTCCTCCCTATCTCCTCCTTTCACCGAGACGCAGATACATTTTTATGAGCCTCACAAATGATGTGCCGGGTCTAAGTGACAAAAAAAGTCACCCTTGTCATGTTCGCTTTGTGTCCTACGCGCAGCCCCAGATGCAGAGCGGCTTTGACAAGGCACTGAAATTCAATTTGCCCCGGTCCTAATCCAACAACGTGATTTGGCAGGCGAGCGTGTCCCCGGAGTGGACAGCTGGAGAGGGGAGGGGTGGCGGCGTGGCCTCACACAGGAGGCCACAGATAAGGTGTTTCAAGAAGGAAGCCAAGGATATCAACCAAGGTAAGCAGGAAGTAAAGATGAGTTGATTTGCAATTAAATCTCCAGAAGAAGAAATACTTATCTTCCGGATGTGGTAACATCCTAGTGTGGCTATTGGTTGAGGTTCAGGTCGGTTAGGCAACTAGAGATAGTTATATTGGTGTAATGAATGGCAGGTGAAGGCAGATTCAACCACTCGTCCTGCCTCCTTCCATAGGTAATAAGCCTTGTCCCCGCCCCTGGCCCCTCTGTGGAGGCACTGGTGATTGATCTGCCAACCCAAATCAGGGCTGGGCCTTGAAAGGGGATAAATCTCCACACGGGCTCTGTACTGTTTGTGCGATAATAAACACACTCCCCGCCATCATAAATCCACCATCCAGGCAGGCAGGCAGGGTAACAGGCAGGGAGGGAGGCAACATTAACTGGGCTGTGTCTCTATCTGTGTCTGTGCTGGCTGTGTCACACTCATGTCATCCCTCCACTCTGGTCCAGCAGACAGTACAGGAGAGCCTGCTGCTTTTAGAGCACTGTAACTAATGTACTGCACTATCAATCTGGATGAGAGACCCCGGCCACACTGCTAGAGACACACCAAGGGAGTGGAGAGGGAGTGGGGTGGAGTGGTGTGGAAGTAGGGCACTTACAGGTCAAAGGGAAGTCACAGCTAGGGTTCAATCTCAGTGTTAGTGGCTGAGGGTTGAGAGGACGTCCACCATGTCTTACTTGATAAAAGAGTTGTAGGAGCCTACATGAAAAGTTGTACTTGTATCTATTGCACACTCGGAAAGAGAGCGGCCTGGGAAAGTGTGAGGAGGAACTTGAATAGAGAAGAGCAAACAAAGATAATAAATATTACCTACATACTCTGGCAGTGTGTAGTGCTCGGTATCTCCTGACTGTCCAGTGTTTCATTCTTTCTCTTTATTACCTCAAAATGCCATAGAAACAATAAGAAAAGCTGACTTGTTGTTTAAGGTGGCTGGCACTACTGTATATAGGGAGCGACAACAAGGAGATTAAACATTGAGGTACTGTTGTCACAGTGACAGTAAGGTGACAGTGAGGAGAGGGAGAAAGGGAGAGAGGAGAGATGAAAGAAGACAGAGATAGCGGGATAGGAAAGGAGTGCAGGTGCGGCTTCTTGCAGCTTCACACGTGCCCGTTTCAATGAATTTGGATTTGAACGCTTGGGCAAAAAGCTTCCAGCCTGTCATGTCAAACCAATGAAATAGTTTTGAAATGAGCAACAAAGCAACGAGAGAAAATTGACAAGAGATGGAGAGAAAAGGGGGGAAAGAGAGGATGCCGAAACAAGATGGAGTTCAAATGTGTTTTGTTGATGAGAATGTGAACAGGGGAGCAGATTTAACAGAAAGTAGAAGTGCTTTTTCCAGTCAAGGCTATATAATTCTCCATAAAAGCAGTAGAAGTTAATGTGAAGTGAATATGCTTGATGTTTCGGCCCTTGACTTTGACTACTCTTTGACAGCTCTGGCAGAATGCTAAGCTTTCATCTCCTAGACTGTTGGTCATTTGGCTAAAGAAGCCTGATAGGATGCCTTTAGAATAACCACTACACCCCCTCTGCTCCTCCTCCTCTCTCCCAGACCCATCCAAACACCTCCCACTGAAACCAAATGTCGAGAGAAGGAGAGTGACATTTGAAATGTCTTTATTCTTTTGGAATGTTTGTGAGTGTAATGTTTACTGTTAATTTTTATTGTTTATTTCACTTTTGTTTATTATCTACTTCGCTTGATTTGAAAATGTTAACATATGTTTCCCATGCCAATAAAACCCTTAAATTGAATTGAAATTGAAATTGAGAGAGAGAGAGAAAGGAGGAGAGAAGGAAGGGGAGGGAAGGAGAGGAGAGAGGATGAAAATTGAATAAGTCCCAGTCAGGGGGGAAGGGGTTGTAAGCTCGAGATAAAGATTGCTTTTCGTGTCGTTTGCCACCTAGCTCTGGCTCGCTCCGATGGAGGCAAATGGATTATGTGGAGGGGAGGG
Organism: Salvelinus sp. IW2-2015; assembly: GCF_002910315.2. Classification (NCBI taxonomy): domain Eukaryota; kingdom Metazoa; phylum Chordata; class Actinopteri; order Salmoniformes; family Salmonidae; genus Salvelinus; species Salvelinus sp. IW2-2015. Next base: position 21,110,894 of record NC_036871.1, read on the forward strand.
GTGGTGGTGTGGAGGGATATGTAGATTGCTCTGCCCCTGTGAGCAGGCTGATGTGTAAAGGGCATGATAGATTTCCATTTCCATACATGAGGAGTGGAGGCAGAGGAGAGGCGAGGAGAGGCGAGGCGGCCCCATCGGCCAAGGCCACTAGGGAGCCAGCAGCTCTGGCAGCTAGTCCCAATCTCACACACATCCACTCAGGGCCCCTCACGGCTCCTGACAGCCCCCATCATCTGCCTAATGCTACATCTTAAACAGCCTCCTCCATTTTACATGCACTCAAGTCTCATTTTGTGCAAAATGAAACGCTATCATTAAAGGGAGATTTACTACAAATTGCCACAAATTCGCCATGTCACTTCCAATGATCTGTGTGCCGATGTAGCGCCGCTGCCTCGCCCGGCAACGGTGTCAGAGCAGGAAGAATGGGACAGCGGAGTGTGGAGAGAGAGACGGAGGGAGGGAAAGAGAGGGACAGAGAGCAGGAGAGGGAGGGTGGGGGAGAAAGAGAGAGAAGGAGAGAGAGGGGGATGGAGAGAGGAAGAGAAAGAGAAAGGAAAAAGAGAGAGAGAAAAATAAAATAGATATAGAGAGAGGGATGGAAGAAAAATGGGGGGACTTCCCTGCTGTCGTAAGGACATACTCTGTTCTTTAATGATATATGGATGGGTCTGATGTCCTCAGAGCCTTCAAATCCAGAATCTGTGCTTTGTATGGGGTTCCACAGGTTATAGGCCCATTGTGGCAGAGCAGAATGGGGTTTACACAGAGGTAGAGATCACCATCCATCTTGAAAGTACATTTCAGCTATACAGTGAGAGGCATTATTGAAATTATGAAAAGCTAACTGACGAGTTTGCTAACCCCATTACCTGACGTCGCTTTTCACACGGACGCGAAAAGATTAAAGCTCCAACATGGTCTGAACGAAGATTCATCATCTAACGGAAATCATTTCTCCCACTAAGTCCAGCAGTGATTGCATTGGAGCTAAACAGAACTTGGACTGGACTGTCCGCCGGGAGCAAGGACATTCGGCACAAGACACTTCCTCTTTCTTTCCTCTCTCCTCCTCCTCTATGAAGACCTCTCATTCCCTTCCCCCATATTCCTTAAATCAAAACTAAACGGCGGTGCGTTGCCGGGGTACAACCAGGCATAATTCACGTGGCAACAGCAATGGGGTTAATGGGGCCGGTGCAGGCGAGGCTAAATCACTGGGCCGTGACACTCAGCAGTGTCCGTCCCTGACAAACTAGGAAGGATGACGCCATTTCTTTAAATAACCGCTGCCATCAACCACCCGGGCCCTCCAGGCAGGCTCCCCATGTCCGTGTCTGCAGCGGACGGGTAGGAGAGGGGGAGGGTGGAGGGCTGGACCCAGAGGGGAGGGCGGCCCGCTGCCCTTTATTAATTATTAAATGATAACTCCTCACTGCCGCATGATGGATAACGCTCAGTCTGGAGAGGAGTGAAGAGGAGCAAACGTCCCCCTCCTCCCCCTCTACCCTCTCACCGTTACCCGCCCCTCAGCACACACATGCACGCATGCGCATGCACACACACACTGAGAGAGCACAGTGCGGAACATGCCATGGGCCATTTGGGCTGGCTCTGGTACTATGTGTTACACATGTACTACAGCAGGCGACAGGGATCATTCAGTCAGATAGGGGAGGAGAGAGTGTCGCTAAGGGAAAATGTGCTTTGATTTCAATGAGTAGTGAGCGGAGTAAGGCTCCGCGTGGCAGTGGGTTAATGGGTGGTGCTATAAAGCAGGGTGGGTTTTTGAGCACTTGGTCACGGGATCAAGGTGAAATACGATTTCAAATGGCTGCCTTCTATCGCAAGGGTTAATGGTTTGATTTATCCCATTGTAAAACTGGGGCTGCAGCTCAAATGGTACCATATTCCCTATATCGGGGATGGGTAACTGGTGGCCCGCGGGCCCCACGATTTCCAAAGACCAAAGACCATATACTGTATATATAGAAAAAAAATGTGGTGTGGGGCGACTGTTGAGAGTTAGAATAGTAGAATACACAAGGTGGTAGAAATTTGGTTATGCACCAGCAGTGTTTTTCTTGTGATGTCAGTCACTGACGGTCCCTCAATTAGCCCATGAGCAAATGTTTTATTTATTGTAAGTTAGTCTTGTGGCCAGTTATCTAAACTTGTAATAATCATAGTCGAATTACTGACTGGGGGGGCAAAATTTATTTTGTTAGTCAGATATCATATAAAAAACAAAATGTTTCCCGACGCCCGACGGAAAAAATGTGTAGAACTGCAGGAAATGAACTCTAAAACTTCACATTTCACTTAGGCTAGGGCCCGCTCTGACTGCATGTGTGGGTATAGATGTGGGTACGTAGACCCGCGAACCACTGCAGCCCCCCATGATGAATTCAGATTTTTTGTGGCCCCATCTATGCCCTATAGTGCACTACTTTTAACCAGAGCCCTTCTGGCCAAAAGTAGGGCATTGGTCAAAAGTACATTAGTGCACTATATAGTGAATAGGGTGCCATTTTGGACACAGTCCAGGTTGACTATTGAAGGGAACCGAATCTCTCTGCTTTCTCCAGCTGAATCCTCCACAGTCAGTAAGAAAGTCATTGATACCTCCAGTCTACCTCCAGATCTCTCTTATCTAATCCCATACTTACCTTACCATGGATAAGCTCTGTCAAGAACCAGAGAGATTTATGAACATCTATCAGTGTGTTCTGCAGTTGATTTGTTTTCCTGGCTGGCCAAGTCCCCCAAAAGCCCAGGTATCACTGCAGTATTAGCGGAAATACCAGGGGCTGGAGGGGGGCTAGGGTCTCTCCAAAAGCTCTTCTTCCAAAGCTGACGACTAAAGCATACTCCCTGATCCTGTCTATTGTACCCTCAGTAGAGAGATAGACTACAGTGCTTCTATGTGGTTCTTGTTGTGTATGATATAAAACTGAGAGTAAACTCCCTACTGTGTGCTGTAACAGACGTGGGGGTACAGGTATCAGTCTGATGAGGGGGTCAGCTGTATCCTCCCAGAATTCTGTTATGGGCGAAGGGGTCAATAACGTGTGGTGGGTTGGAGGTATAACCTGAGATGCATGTGGGTGAGGGGTGAACAGGGGGTGTACCTGAGGTGCATGTGGGTGAGGCGCTCCATCTCCTGCTCCATGTGGTCCTGCAGCTCTCCTGGACGCAGCAACACCTGGCAGATAGGACAGATGGGGGCCTGGCTGTCATACAGAGACACCTTCCTCTTACCTGTAGAGATGAAGAAAAAGAGAGAAAGAGAGAGAGAAAGAGAGAGGGGAGAGAGAGAGAGAGAGAGAGAGAGGAGGAAAGAGAACGAGAGAAAGAGAGAGAGAGAGTTATCAAGGGCAGCTAGGATGAGATCAGTCCACAGGGCTGTGTCCCTCTGGCAGGCGGAAGGGAGGGAGGGAGAGAGCGGGCAGCAGGATTAAGTGCCTCAGAGTTAACTTCCCTGAGAATTGCTGGACCCTATCGCCTGTCTCCAGTTACCTCATTAACACTGACGAAGTAAGCGACTGATTGAGCCCTGCAACACTCCATGGATCACATTCTGCTTCTACATCATTTCAACCGTATCAGAGAAAGACATACCGTACACACACTCATGTCTGGATTTACTTTGCTCTTAGAAAAAAGGGTTCCAAAAGTGTTCTTTGGCTGTCCCTGTAGGAGAACCCTTTTTGGTTCCAGGTAGAACTCTTTTGGGTTCCATGTAGAACCCTCTGTGGAAAGGGTTCTACATGGAATTCAAAAGGGTTCTACCTGGAACCAAAAATAGGTATTCAAAGGGTTCTCCTATGGGGACAGCTGAAGAACCCTTTTAGGTTCTAGATAGCAGCTTTTTTTTAAGAACATACAGTATAAGATGTAATGAGCCAGTTCAATGTCTCTGCGTGTGTGTGTGTGTAGATGTGTGTGTGTGTGCTGTGTGTGTGTGTGTGTTGTGTGTGTGTGTTGTGTGTGTGTGCTGTGTGTGTGTGTGTGTGTGTGTGTGTGTGTGTGTGTGTGTGTGTGTGTGTGCCTGTGTGTGTGTTTTGGGTTGTGTCGTCAGGAACCAGCGTGTGTCATTCATGGATTTCCATGTGGCTCGATGTATGTGGTATGCGTCTAGGCTATTAGAGACGACGGCTGGAGACTAGAAAGGAGTCCCAAAGTACCGCTATAGCGTAAAGTTTGTACACTTATTTTGCACCATGGACCTGGTCAAAAGAAGTGCATTATAGGGAACTAGGCGTAAGCCCATGTTGTGAGTGATGCATTCCTCTGTCTCGTTTGCTGTTTTGGATCCCGAGCCGACCCTAATCTAGATTGACTAGGGAGACTCACCGTGATGGGTGGTACAATTTAGGACAGTCTAGTTAATCTTTGTAAGAACAATGGGCGCTACACTCGACACAGGATCATCCTGTGGGAACGGGCTGTCAGGTGTACGACAACTGTGCAGCGGATAGGAGGCCGAGGATCGGGCGGTGCGCGCGGATTGTCGCTGCACTGTCTGCCCTAATCAGCGAATACAGCCAGCTTGGGCACACTCTTCATGTATACTTCGCTATCTGGCCCCCATGACACCTCAAGCGCCTGAACGCGGTACGACAGCTCGTCACTGAGATATCAAAGAAAGATAAGATATCGGCGTCTCGTGTGCTGAGTTTACAGAACGCGACAGAAGCCAGACAATTAAACCATTCTCTGAGGTCATTCATTAGTCTATACATTACACAACACCATACCACACACACACACACAACACACACACACACACACACACACACACACACACACACACAGCAACACAACACACCAACAACACACACATCACAAACACACCACACCACACACACACAAAAGCACAAGCGGCACACGCATGCACGCCACGCACGGCACACACCACACACACACAGGCACAGCGCAGCACAACAACACCAACGCACCACCACAACGGCACACCACACACTGATCTGAGGACCTTCCCATTGCATAATGGCTCTCAAACGCTGATCCTCACACCAACGGTTCTCGTCCATTGTGTAAACTGCAGCTGAACAGGGCTATTACATGTGAGGTAACCTAGGAACAGGCAGCCGGAGCTGGGTCACCTTGTTAAGCTTAGACGGGTCCGCCCACCTCCGGTTCCCCTTATGGCTCTAAATTTGATGTGGTAGAGGGGGTGGCTAAAGATTGTATTAG
>NC_036871.1:21116135-21121299 GCF_002910315.2 Salvelinus sp. IW2-2015
CACACACACACACACACAGGCACACGCACGCACAAACACACACGCACACACACGCACACACACACTTGACTCTGAGGACCCTTCATGATAATGGCTCCAAAAGCTGTCCTCAACAACTGTCTCGTCCATTGTGTAAATGCAGCTGAACAGGGCTATTACAGGGAGGTAACCTAGGAACAGGGCAGCGGAGCTGGGCTATAACGTCTATAGTCTTAAACACTATAAAGCCTTAGCTCTTTGCTCTGTGCTCAGTATAAATCCTTAAGCCCAGAACCTCTGTGTCCTTGACGTCTGAGAGCAGTGTTGTATTTAAGCAATAAGACACGCGAAGCAGTATTGTATCATGAATACAGTCACAGGTCATGTTCAACCTATTTACCTGTGACTCTCTTCATGATACAACACTGCTTCGCGTGCCTTATTGCTTTTCTACATTTTTTTGCAATATATTAAAATAACAATGAATTACATATTTTCATTCAAATTTTATTTTGATAAGTCAATTCATACAATTTCATTCTTTCACCAGAAGATATAGCCCGGACAAAAATATGGTTGTTAGTTCATTTGGTCATGTTGCTACAGACGTGAGCCAGTCATGAAATATTTTAACATAGTTGCTATGCAAAAGCATTTGTCCGTTCTAAAAAAAATGTTTGCTATGCAGGCTAGATAACATTCTTGCCACTTGCTAGCTAGCTAGCTCAGCTATCTCATTCATGTCAAACATTGAACCTGGAATGACAGTTCACCAGCTGCATTTCCCTTTGTTGTAGCTTTTATTCTATTGGCATTTACTTGGACACATCCATGATAATGAAGTTAATGCATGATTTCGATTGGCTCAGAAAAAGTTGTCTTGTCTGTGCACCCTTTACTCTATGTATGGCACAGAGATGAAAATTACAAAGTGAAACATTGTTTCCAAGGTCAAACAGGCAGACAGCAGTCTTATATTAACCACGCTGTACCAAACTAAATGCTAGGATTATATTAACCCCGCTGTACCAAACTAAATGCTAGGATTATATTAACCCCCGCTGTAGCAAACTAAATTCTAGGATTATATTAACCCCGCTGTACCAAACTAAATTCTAGGATTATATTAACCCCGCTGTACCAAACTAAATGCTAGGATTATATTAACCCCGCTGTACCAAACTAAATGCTAGGAAGCTTAGCAATTTAGTTTGGTACGGCGGGGTTAAATATAACCCCTAGCATTTAGTGTTGGTACAGCGGGGTTAATATAACCAGTACGATTTAGTTTGTACAGCGGGGTTAATATACACCTAGCATTTAGTTTGGTACAGCGGGGGGTTAATATAAGCTAGCATTTTAGTTTGGTAGCAGCGGGGTTAATATAACCCTAGCATTTTAGTTTTGGTACAGCGGGGGTTAGTATATAAGCCTACATTTAGTTTGTACAGCGGGGTTTAATATTAAGCCTAGCATTTAGTTTGGTACAGCGGGGTTAATATAAGCCTAGCATTTAGTTTGGTACGCGGGGTTATATAACCTAGCATTTAGTTTGGTAACAGCAGGGGTTAATATAAGCCTAGCATTTAGTTTGGTACAGCGGGGTTAATATAACCTAGCATTTAGTTTGGTACAGCGGGTGGTTATAGTAACCTAGCATTTAGTTTGTACAGCGGGGTTAATATAAAACCTAGCATTTAGTTTGGTACAGCGGGGTTAATATAAGCCTAGCATTTAGTTTGGTACAGCGGGGTTAATATGAACTCTAGCATTTAGTTTGGTACAGGGGGTTAATATAAACCTAGCATTTAGTTTGGTACAGCGGGGGTTAATATAACCTAGCATTTAGTTTGGTACAGCGGGGTTAATATAACCTAGCATTAGTTTGGTACAGCGGGGTTAATATAACCTAGCATTTAGTTTGGTACAGCGGGGTTTAATATAGCCTAGCATTTAGTTTGGTACAGCGGGGGTTAATATAACTAGCATTTAGTTTGGTACAGCGGGGTTAATATACCTAGCATTTAGTTTTGGTACAGCGGGGTTTAATTAAACCTAGCATTTAGTTTGGTACAGCGGGGTTAATATAAGCCTAGCATTTAGTTTGGTACAGCGGGGGTTATATAAGCCTAGCATTTAGTTTGGTACAGCGGGGTTAATATAACCTAGCATTTAGTTTGGTACAGCGGGGTTAATATAAACCTAGCATTTAGTTGTGGTACAGCGGGGTTAATATAACCTAGCATTTAGTTTGGTACAGCGGGGTTAATATATACCTAGCATTTAGTTTGGTACAGCGGGGTTAATATAACCCTAGCATTTAGTTTGGTACAGCGGGGTTAATATAAGCCTAGCATTTAGTTTGTACAGCGGGTGTTAATATAACCTAGCATTTAGTTTGGTACAGCGGGGTTAATATAGCCTAGCATTTAGTTTGGTAAGCGGGGGTTAATTAAGCCTAGCATTTAGTTTGGTACAGCGGGGGTTAATAAGCCTAGCATTTAGTTTGGTACAGCGGGGGTTTTAATATAAGCTTGGCTTTGTCCTGCCTCTCCGTCCTTCAGAAACAGCCAGTCGAGAATCACGCATCAACGGCAATTAATCAATAAGGACATACAGTGCATTCGGAAGCATCTCAGACCCCTTGACTTTTAGCACATTTTTTGTTACGTTAAACTCTTATTCTAAAATTGATTAAAAGAACAATTTCATCAGTCCTACAAACAAACTCCATAATGACAAAGGCGAAAACAGGTTTTTAGACATTTTTTCTATGAGCTCACGAAAATGAGCTCACCAGGTGCATCCTGTTTCTGTTGATGGAGTTGTAAAAACAGGATGCACCTGAGGTGGGTCAGCCTGTGTAAATTCATATTGATTGGACATGATTTGGAAAAGCCACACACTTGTCTATATAAGGTCTCACAGTTGACAGTGCATGTCAGAGCAAACCAAGCCACAAATTGTCCCGTACGAGCCTGCCGAGACATGGATTATGGTTGAGGCACAGATCTGGGGATGAGTACCAAAAAATGTCTGCAGCCATTAGAAGATCCCAAGATACCTCAGTGGCCTCCATCATTTCTTAATGGGAAAAAGTTTTAGAAACCACCAAGACTCTTCCAAGAGCTGGCTGCCTGTGCCAAAAAACTGAACAATCGGGGGAAAGAAGGGCCTGTGGGTCCAGGGAGGTGACCAAGAACCCGATGAATCCATCTCTGACAGAGCTTCTAGAGTTCTCTAATGAGAGGGAGAACCTTCCAGAAGGACACACTCTGCAGCACTTCCACCAATCAGGCCTTTATGGTAGAGTGTGCAGACGGAAGCCATTGCTCAGTAAATGCACATGACAAGCCCCGCTTGAGTTTGCCGAAAGGCAACCTAAAGGACTCTCAGACATGGGGAACAAGATTCTCTGTTCTGATGAAACCAAAGGATTGAACTATTTTTCCTGAATGCCAGCGTCACTTCTGGCACCAAACCAACCTGGCACATCCGTACGGTGTGGAAGCATCGTGGTGGCAGCATTCAATGCCTGTGGTGAAATGTTTTTAGCTGCAAGCGACTGGTATAACTAGTCAGGATCAATGGGAAAAGATGACCCGGAGCACAAGTAACAGTTGGAGATCGGTTTACTGAAATCCTGCTCCTGAGCGCTCAGGAACTCAGACTGGGGCCAGAGGTTTCACCTTCCAAAAGGACAACGACCTTAAGCACTACAGCCAAGACAGACACGGAGTGGCTATCAGGAAACAAGTCTCTGAAATTGGAGTGGCCCAGCCAGAGCCTGGACTTGAACTGATCAAACCATCTCTCGGATGAAGGAACGCTGGAAATACCCTTGTGGCAGCAACCCGCCTTCCCAAATACAGGTGTTCTACACGCTTGATAGCGTCATAAGCCAGAATGACTATGAGGCTGTAATCGCTGCCCAAGGTGCTTTCAACAAGTACTGAGTAAGGGTCTGAATAACTTATGTATTGTGAATTATTTCAGTCCTTTTGCTTTGTCATTATGGGGTATTGGTTGTGTTAGATTGGATGAAGGATTAAAAATTGAATTCCAATTTATTAGAATAAGGCTCTAAACGTGGAAAAATATTTATTTCCCAAATGTTCCTTATGACTAGGTTGTGCTTTTGGCTACTGACAATGAAGAATGTGGATATAAATAAATTACATTCACAGATATGGTCTGATTCTGGCTAGGCCTACATTGAGCATGGGTAAGCATGCCTCATAATATGTAGTATAAACATTCAGCTTTCAAACAATTAAAGGTACGTTTTCAAAAAATGCATATCTGCCTTCAGCTCTTACATCGTGGTGTAGTGACAAGCGATGATAAAGCCTCACTCTCCTGACACGATGTTCACTCAAAAGGCTTTGTATCTCTATGATACATAACAAATTTATGCTACAAACTCACCAATTTCATCCTGTAAACTTTTGCAATTAACCTATAGAACTGAAAAAGCATGACCAGTGAAATGTATTTACATCGACTGGTAAATTTACATCAAAATGAATAGGCAAAAAGTATTATTTCTCAATGGGATTTTTTCTTCTTCTCCCGGACAATTGGCCCGCCCAATTCGCTTTTTTTTAATCTGGGCCCAAACCTATATTAGTTGGCCGGAAACCCTGGTGTGTGTGTGTGTGTGTTTTATCTTGCCACAAATGGATGTTCTAGGATTTAATTTAAAAGCCTTTGAAATGTGCCTAGTAGTAGACTGAGTCAATTGTAGGTGTCCCTACTAAGCATGTAGAGCGGTGGTTTAGTGTGTGTGTGTGTAGACCACTAGGTGTTTTGAATGATGAGCAGGTAGAGTGTGAAGCCTGACCTCTCTCTCTCTTCTCTCAATTCAATTCAATTCAATTGGACTTTATTGACATGGCAAGTTATTTTAACTTACATTGTTTCAAAGTAATACAATATTGAAAATTATTTTAAAATAAATATACATGTATATATAATACAACAAAAAATATATATATATTATATATAAAATACAATGGTGCGGACTAACCACGCAATAATACTAGTAGTAGTGGAACATGGGATTGACCATTAATAACAGCTACCAAACAACAACTATTAATCAGAACAACAATTAGCCATTAAAAGCAACAGTAAGTAGACCGTGTCAACATGAAACTGAGAAAGACACATGACCTGTTACGAG
>NC_036871.1:21121324-21132797 GCF_002910315.2 Salvelinus sp. IW2-2015
TAGTTTGTACAGCGGGGGTTAATATAATCCTAGCATTTAGTGTGTGGTACAGCGGGGTTAATATAATCCTAGCATTTAGTTTGGTACAGCGGGGTTAATATAATCCTAGCATTTTAGTTTGGTACAGCGGGGTTATATAATCCTAGCATTTAGTTTGTACACGGGGTTATATAATCCTAGCATTAGTTTGGTACAGCGTTAATATAATCCTAGCATTTAGTTTGGTACAGCGGTTAATATAATCCTAGCATTTAGTTTGGTACAGCCGGGGTTAATAAACCTAGCATTTAGTTTGTACAGCGGGGTTAATATAACCTAGCATTTAGTTTGGTACAGCAGGGGTTAATATAATCCTAGCATTTAGTTTGGTACAGCGGGGTAATAAATCCTAGCATTTAGTTTGGTACAGCGGGGGTTAATGTAAGCCTAGCATTTGTTTGGTACAGCGGGGTTAAATAAGCCCAGCATTTAGTTTGGTACAGCGGGGTTAATATAACCAGCATTTAGTTGGTACAGCGGGGTTAATATAACCAGCATTTAGTTTGGTACAGCGGGGGTAATTAAGCCTAGCATTTAGTTTTGGTACAGCGGGGGTTAATATAGCCTAGCATTTAGTTTGGTACAGCGGGGGTTAATATTATCCTAGCATTTAGTTTGGTACAGCGGGGTTAATTAAGCTAGCATTTAGTTTGTATAGCGGGGGTTAATATAGTTTAGCATTTGTTTGGTACAGCGGGGTTAATAATAATCCTAGCATTTAGTTTGGTACAGAGGGGGTTAATATAAGTCTAGCATTTAGTTGGTACAGCGGGGGTTAATATAATCCTGCATTTAGTTTGGTACAGCGGGGTTAATATAATCTAGAATTTAGTTTGGTACAGCGGGGGTTAATATAATCCTAGCATTTGTTGGGTACAGCGGGGTTTAATATAATCTAGCATTTAGTTTGGTACAGCGGGGTTAATATAATCTAGCATTTGTTTGGTACAGCGGGGTTAAATAATCTAGCATTTAGTTTGGTACAGGGGGGTTAATATATCCTAGCATTTAGTTTGGTACAGCGGGGGTTAATATAATTCCTAGCATTTAGTTGTACAGCGGGGTTAATATAATATATTAACCCCCGCTGTACCAAACTAAATGCTAGGATTATATTAACCCCGCTGTACCAAACTAAATGCTAGGATTATATTAACCCCGCTATACCAAACGAAATGCTAGGCTTACATTAACCCCGCTGTACCAAACTAAATGCTAGGATTATATTAACCCCCGCTGTACCAAACTAAGTGCTAGACTTATATTAACCCCCGGTGTACCAAACTAAATGCTAGGCTGATATTAACCCCCGCTGTACCAACATAAATGCTAGGCTTACATTACCCCGCCTGTACCAAACTAAATGCTGGGCTATATTAACCCCGCTGTACCAAACTAAATGCTGGCTTATATTAACCCCCGCTGTACCAAACTAAATGCTGGCTGTATATTAACCCCTGCTGTACCAAACAAATGCTAGGCTTACATAACCCCGCTGTTACCAAACTAAATGCTAGGACTGTATTAACCTCCGCTGTTACCAAACTAAATGCTAGGCTTACATTAACCCCGCTGTACCAAACTAAATGCTAGGATATATAATAACCCCGCTGCTACCAAACTAAATGCTAGATTTATTAACCCCGCTACAAACGAAATGCTAGGCTTACATTAACCCCGCCTGTACCAAACTAAATGCAGGATTATATTAACCCCCGCTTACCAACTAAAGTGCTAGACTTATATTAACCCCCGGTGTACCAAACTAAATGCTAGGATAATATTAACCCCCGCTGTACCAAACTAAATGCTAGGATTATATTAACCCCCACTGTACCAAACTAAATGCTAGGCTGGAAGCAAGGGGAAATAATGTGTGAATTGAGATAAATACAAGAGATGATTCAGACAGCAACATGAACATGATATTCTTATGGAGGCGTGGGGGTCATTTTCAGATGGAACTGTTAGCAGGCATAGGTGTGTCTGTGATGGCCAATACAGCACAGCTTGGACCGCTGCTCATCCAATCAGCATCCAGGATCCAAACAGCCAGTGTTGTATTTGTCTAGTGATGTGCTGCTACATTGTTTGAGCTGGTGATGGTTCAGTCTCACTTCCCTCTGTAACAAACACACATAAACACAGAGCAGAGCAGCATACTGCTGCAGGGGCCCTCCAGGGGCCCATATCCCTGCCCAGATATTGGCCTGTCACAACTATTTCCTGCAAGAGTACAGATTCATCAGTAAGTAGTTAGCAGGGTCAATGTTAGTATGCACCACCACCCCATCCCCCTCGACCCTCCAGTTGCACACTCACTTGCAAACACGCAGAAACACACACACGCATATGCACACACACGCACGCGCACACACACACACACACACACCCTATCTCTGCGGCTCTCCGCCTACCCCCCTCCTCCGCACCTGGGTCCCAGTCAAGCGTGCCGGCGCATACTCAACTCCTATTCCCCAGCACTACTACTTAACAGCCCCACACTCTGGACACTATAAGTGACTTTGAAAAATAGGTAATCGATTACAATTCTGCGTGTCTCTGTTTCTCTCACCTCCCTCCCCCCCTCTCCCGCCCGCTGCATCCCTGCACATCTATTTCCAATTTTCTGCCCCTACCTTCTGTTTATTTTCCCTCGCTCTGCTCGTCCTCCATCTAGTTATTTATTTATATTCTTTCTCTTTCATTCCTCTTCCTTTCTTTCTTTCGTCCATTCTTTGTCTCTCTTTATTTTTCTATCACTTTCTCCTTTCATCTCCTGTGGTCTTTGTACCTGTCTCTCTCCTCTTTTCCCACCTGTCTCCTGTCTTCGCTCAGCAGTGGTCAGCTTTATTGCCCTGACAAGATAATTTGAGTGTGCCAAAGCAATCACCGTCCGCAAGAGTAAACAAAGAAAGATCCAATCCAATTCTGTTGCTGATAAAGTGCTTTCAATTCTGTGGGCAAACGTATTGAGAAAACACAGGAATCCCTGGACGTTATTGTCCGTGGTTGATTTAGACTTTGTGGTAGATGGGCTTTTTATATTGTTTTAAATGTGCATTTTGCTCATTGTAAATAACCTGACTTTTTTTGCTTACTGTAGGCCTTCAGTTCTGTGACAATTGTACACAAGTGACAATGTGACAATATTACATCAAGAGCCATATTGCCAGACAGCGTAGATTTCTCATGGTTGTCCAGATTTTTTAAGACAAAATGTTAAATATGGTACAAATACCAATAAATTTCTATGTACACCAGAGGAGAACAGCCATTCTTCTGGTGCTGTTTTTGTGGGTAGGGGTAGACAGACTATGTGGTGGTCTAGAGTCCCTGTCTGTCTGAGGACAATGGGAGTGTGTGGCCCATCGCCTCTCGAGTCAGTTCCTTTAATTCATCCCTACACAATCAATGGGTTTAGTAATGGAGTCCTGATCACTGCAGCGAGGACCTGTCGGCCCCTTAACCACCTCCGTGTCACCTGTCATGCCCCAACGCACACAAATGCACGCACATATGCACTCACAGACACAGACGCACACACACATACACACACCCTCTAACTTACAATGTCTAGCTCTGGTTCAGAAAGGAGAGAGCTGATTGCTCTCCGCAGCACGTAGTGTGGTGTGGGTAGACAGAGAAAGACATGGCTCCCTGAAGGCGGCAAGCAGGCAGGCAGCAGGCAGGACTGTGCCAGTGGACAGGACAGACTGCAGGGCCCAAGCCTCACAGCACTGACTACTATTTTAACGCTCCAGGAATAGACAGAATTTGTTAATTGTATAAGTTCTGCCAAATCTTCGGTACAGTCAATACAACTGAATTGCCAGACTGGTTGTGCATTTTACAAGCAAGAAAACATGTACGTAAGATTTAATGTCACATAAGCTTATGGCATATTTGTTGTGCTGTAATGACAACAGATGTACGTACATAACAGTGAACTGTGTTCGTTTTTTCATCCCACAGAGGCATGATGGGAATAGATGCTCCAGGGATTAGGGGTAGTAGAGTGACTGCCTGGCTGTAGTGACTCTGTCTGGGATCTGTGTGGTGAGAAACTCCTCTCCTCTCTGTGAGTTGAGAGCGGGCCGGGCTGGGCAGGTGGGAGTTTGGCCCTAGCTGTGCTATCATTTCACCAGAGAGCGAGAGAGAGAGAGGAGAAAGAGAGAGAGAGAGCAGCCAGTCTAATAAAAAACAAGCTGATGGGAGAGCTACAAGAGCAGAATCAAGAAGGGGACCATGCACTACAACATCCTGGTGAATGACTTGGTTTGGAAGAAGGACGAAAGGAAGGCGAGACCTGGGAAACCTCGCTGCTCTTTCACTCCTAGCTGGGGTCACCATCTCTTAAGGTAAATATAAAACATTTCAGATAATAACTATTTGCATTCACACACAAAATAACCTGACGCTAGTTTCAGTTTCCCTAACACTGATATTTTTCTCTGTCTTCCTAGGGTTACCTCGGTGGAAGCCAACAATCTTCTACAGTTGGAGCAGTTGGACGGTCGACCACTGAAAGTACTGACGCCCTACACTTCTGTGAAGCCCAATAGACAAAGTATGTTAAGCTTTGGTTGACATTTGAGAAAAGCAAGAAATGGTAGTTATGCTGAGCTTATAAAAATGTACCTCTTCAATTCACCTCTCCAAATGACTTTAGGACCATCGACTGTCTGAGCCCCCCAGGAGGTATCCCATCTACCAGAACCAGTGAGTTCGGATCAGTCTGATTCTCTGTGCTCTGAGTCGGAGGGGGACCAGCTTGAGGTAGGCTATACCTTCCAATAACACTGCACCAATCCATCACATGTTCTCACTGTAAAGTGTAATCTGTGTGTTTGCTTGTTTACGTCTCTGTCTCCTAGCCTGTTCCCTTTAACCCTTCTCCATGAGCTAGGGGTTCTGCCCAACCCCCAGACGTGGATCCACCTGATGTCCTCCATTACCAACAACCCTTCAACTTTTCATTACATCATCTACAGCTACTGTTGTTGTCATGTTGCAATTGCCTGCTAAGAAAGTTTTCTTGCTCCATCATACTGGACACATAATATGTGAGATACACAGATGAACTAAAAACACTAGCACTGCAAACACTCAGAACAAAGAGAGCAGCAGTGCCTGGTCTCCCTCTTCACGTCCCCCTTCCGAGACTGGCTGCCTGTTGAGAACAAGTGACAGGCAGAACCTCCCATCCACACAGCAACCACCTCCTCAATATTCCACACACCAGAATTCGGTATTTTAGTTTATGATTGCTATGTGAGTGTACAAAAAAATCGGAAAATATATTGACACAACTGTACCAAAAAACGTTTATATATTAAAATCTTAAATATCGCCAGGTGGGTTTTCACAGCTGTTTCACAAGGTGTTCATTACTGTAAGTTGTAAGGTATCCTTTGATAGTATTTATTTGTTCCACGTTATTCATTGTCGCATCCTAGGACCAACGATACATATATATATATTCAACCACAGGGGTGTACTAATGAGCTATGCAAGATTTTTTTTTATCACAATAGAGGACTACTGAAATTATATTATTTCAGTGTAGACAAGGGAAGGTCAGGGTAAAATAAAAACACATGCCAGCCATACAAGCCAGTGTATGAATCAAACGGATCTGCATATGAATGGAGTGGAAAACAGCTGACTTGGTGATCTAAAAGGTATGGAACTTCAATGTGTCAAGCAGATTACATGTTTCCTTTGCCATTTCTGAAACCTAGCAACGCTTAAGACATGGATAATGTTAACAAGGTACCCAAAAGTAGTTAGAAGTAATGTTTTCATTTTATTAGCTAAACAAAACTTGCTTAAACAGCGAAATTGTTGTGGAAATCAGCCGTGTTTGCATAGTGATGATGAAAAGAACGTCATTTAGGTTGTAATGATCTCCAAAATTCTAACCAATAGGTCATCACACAGTTAATATAGCAATGGACGCTAATAGTTTATTGAATCCCATTGTGACGCAGAGGGGGACACTTTTTTGGCCGGGGGACTTTATTTGGCATGACAGGCTCATCTGTCAACCTGGTGACAGATGAAACATCCACCTTGGAACAGGAGGTGACTACTCTCTTTTTTTCTTTCTCTCTTTCAATCAATCTCTCCCTCTGTACCAACTGTGGCTGGCTCTGCTTGGCCCTGCTCCAGACTACACCGAAAAAAATATCTCTCTCCTGTTATTGCTGCATTTTAGAGAATGACCCAAGGCACTGTCTCTTGGCTCCCTTCACAAATCTCACACCTCTCCTGATACACATTGGTTCCAAATATCGTATTTCCCTGTCCAATCTCAGCCCCGGACAACAGAGCATCTCTCACCCCCTTGTGGTAATCTTTCAATCTCACCTATGATGTCACATGTCCAAAGTTTTCCTGATCTGTCACAGGGATCCTCAATAATGGCCCAGTGGCCATTGCGTGTGTGTGTGTCTGTGTGTTGGGCTGGGCCTAATGCTTTTCCTATAGACAGGCCCATTATGTGTGGCAGTGTGTGTGTGGCTACATCCTCCCAGCCTGGTGTCCACGTCCTCCCCAGAGAGGATTGACTAAAGGCAGACAGCCTGTGATTAATCATGGGCCACGAGGAACAGTGAAACAGAGAGGGAGCAATCCCAGATAGACAGAGACAGAGGCAGAGGCAGGTGGACCTAGTGGTCCCTCCCTCTCTAAACAGCCACATCTGGGTACTGAATCTGCTCCCCCCTTTCTGTCTATTGGTCTCTCTCTTGTTCTCCTCTGATGCTGTACTGTGGATGCCTCATTGACCCTTTCCCCTCTGCTTTCTCTCCCTTTCTCTCTCTCGCTTTATCCCCATCGCTCTACCCCTCGTCCTCTTGTCAGTTCCTAGTTCTCTCTCTATCCCTTTCTCTCAGCCTCTCTCATTCTCAACCCCCCTCTTTCTCTCTCTGTCTCTCTCTTTCCCTCAGGGCAGTGAGTGATGGGAATTGGTCGACAGAGAGATAAATCCTGGGGAAGGAGGGGGTTTTGCACGCGGCACTTGTCAGCACGTTAAAGATGATTAATGCGGGATGCCCCCCTCCGCCGGACCCCTTAGCTTTGAGAGGGGGGGTGACTCCTCCGTTTAATCTGTGGGAGCGAAGGGGACGCTGAGGCAGGCAGGGAGAGAGGGAATGAGGGAGGAAGAGGGTAAGGAGGGAGGAGGGGGGCAATAACAAGGAAATAGGCCTGACAGAACTTTTTAGTGCTGAGATTCCTCACTAAAATGCCATGTGACCAGGGGAAGGAAGGATGGAAAGGGCTGCCGCTTCCACCCGCTGTGGCCTGACAGTTCTGATTGAGTGCTGGCCTGATCTCTTCTAATGCACCAAGATGGATCATCTCATCTTCTCCTCTCATCCCACCCTGCCTCACTGCCTGGCCCCCAATCTCTCCTTTTAATCTCTGCCACCGTTTACCTTTATCAGGCCACTCCACTTAACCAGCCCGAGTCCTCTCCACTCGTCTCCTAGACACAGCTAATGACAGACATAGGCCGCATCCCAAATGGCACCGTATTCCCTATATAGTGCTCTACTTTTGATCGGAGCCCTATGGGTCCTGGTCAAAAGTAGTGCACCAAATAGGGAATAGGGTTCCATTTGGGACGTACTCAGACACGCTCACCTGACTCCGTCCTCCAGCACAACACGCCAGCCAGGCAAACTGTAATTATCTAAAGTATTCCCATCACTTAACCCCTTTCCTTAAAATCAATGATAAGAGGCGTTATGAGAAATCGAGACAACCGATTAGACGACAGATGGTGAAATGAGAGCATGTTTCTACGGAAGACTGCAGCCTGATGGAGAGAGAGAGAGAGAGAGAGAGAGAGAGAGAGAGAGAGAGAGAGAGAGAGAGAGAGAGAGAGAGAGAGAGAGAGAGAGAGAGAGCAGGAGGAGATGAGATTGGGGGTGATTTTCCTGTTTCGTTTCACCACATCCATGTAGCTGATTCTAAACCCTGTCATGCTCCGATGCCTGTCTTATCAGTTGCACAGCCCTCATCATGTCACATGGCCATGGCTAGGGTGCCAGTAAGGGAGTGTGAATTTGGCTGAGCGGGCGGCTCAGGCTACATTGGTGCGTGGCCATGTATAACTGCTGTGGAGCTCTCCCTGATACTTCTTACATGTTGTTTTATACACCACTCTTTAAGAGGAGAAGCAGACTCTGCTGATCCAGGGCTGCAGTTAGCTGCTATAACTGGAAGAGTGCCACCGCCACAACTATGATAGTTCAGACGAGTAAGCTGCCTGTCTCCTAACTCGTTTGCCCTTTCACGTTTCACAACGCAACAGCATGGCTCTATTTTACTGAACTGCTTCCAAATGCATAGAGAATCTATACGCCTTACATATCTGTGTCCATAACAATGTAGAGATACTGTCTCACTGGCTTTTGATATGATTTGTGTAAATATACTTTTAAACATGCAAGTATTCTCAAATAATATTAGCTAACTTGTGTGCTATATCAATTATTTGCTAAAATAGGAAGCCAGTTTTTGTCACGCCCTGACCTTAGAGATCCTTTTTATGTCTCTATTTTGGTTTGGTCAGGGCGTGAGTTGGGGTGGGTATTCTATGTTCTATGTTTTGTAGTTCTATGTTTTGGCCGGGTAGGGTTCTCAATCAGGGACAGCTGTCTATCGTTGTCTCTGATTGAGAACCATACTTAGGCTGCCCTATTTCCCACCTGTGTTTGTGGGAAGTTGACTTTGTGTAGGGCACATAGCCTTTAGCTTCACGGGTTGTTTTTGTAGTGTTTATTGATTTGTTCTGCGTCATTTTTATTAATAAAAGGAAAATGTACGCTCACCACGCTGCACCTTGGTCCTCTTCTTTTAACGGCCGTGACAGTTTTAGTAATTGTTATGTGTGTATAACCATTGTGTGTGCAGTATGCTGTTTGCTGCTGAAACGAGAGCTCAGCACTGCTAGCTCACTTAATGCTTAATGTACTGGCCAGAGAACAAAGACATTTTACTAACAGGCTCTCGGGGAGGACTGGAGCGCCTTTTGAAATCCAAATGTGTTAACATTGTAGCGGTGCTCTAAGTGGAGACTGGCAGGCAGGCGGGGGCAGGCGGGGGCTCTCGTTGTGTAGTGTTGTGTAGTGCGCTCACCTGGGAGTCTATGACCCTGCACAGCTGCCGCCAGTAAAGCTGCCTCCGCAACAAAACACACTGCTGACTTCACAGGCGCCTGACTACCTGCCTGCTGTCTGCCCACACCGCACTGCAGCTTTACTGCTAGGCACTTTAACTCAGCTTTTACACAGCCTGGAACCGTGTGTGTGTGGGCGTTAACATTCTGTAAATGATTATGCAGGAAATATATACAGCACACCTAATTCTAATCTGTTAGGTCAGATTCAAGTGTTTACGTTTTTGTTGGGTCATTAGACAGTTTACAGGGTAAAAATAGATGACTTCCAAAGGTTCTCTAAATGTCTGACTGGAATCTCAGAGACAATAGTAGTTGAGAACAAAGGAACACTATCTCACTTACCATCACCGTTTTTATAACCCAGAACCAAGTATCTGACAAGGCCGCACAGAACAATCAAAATCCCTCCATTCCTCTCTCCCTCAATCTCTCAATTGTTCCAGCCGAGCAGCAGTTAGTTACACAGGATCAATTAGCAACAATTATGTCCTGACTTCATTTAACAGCGCGCTAGGATCTGTCACTTTTACTTCGAGATTAATAGAGGCCCCTGAACTTGTCTTTGGCAGAGGGAGATAATCATTTGTCTTTTAAAGAGAAGGATTGTAACGACTCTCGTCGTTGGTTGAAGGAGAGGAGGACCAAATCGCAGCGTGGTATGTATCCATATTTATTTGAATACTTTTTTAAAGACGAACAAAACAATAAACAAAACGAAACCCAACGACGCTACAGTCCTGAACTTGAGAATATATAAAACACAAATAACGCACGAACAGGAACAATCACCCACAAACAAACAGTGAGAACAGCCTACCTTAATATGGTTCCCAATCAGAGACAACGTAAAACACCTGCCTCTGATTGAGAACCATATCAGGCTAGTTAGACAACCCTAAACCAAACATAGAAACACATAACATAGAATGCCCACCCAGCTCACGTCCTGACCAACTAAACAAAGACTAAACAAAGGAAATAAGGTCAGGAACGTGACAAGGATGAATAGCAGGAAGTAGGGTTCTTCAGGCCTTTATCATCTGAAGTGGATATGTATTTGTTTTTACTGTTCCTGGCTACCCAGTTAATGCATAGGTCTACACTCAGTGGCCCGTTTATTAGGTACACCACCCTGTTCACAAAGGTTCGCTCCTACAGACAGTGGGTCACGTGGCCATGGCTTGCTATATAAAGCAGGCAGACAGGCATTGAGGCATTCAATTACTGTTCGATTGAATGTTAGAATGTGCAAAGCGAGCGACTTAAGCGACTTTGAGTATGGTGTGATCGTCTGTGTCAGGCGCGCCAGTTCCAGTATCAAGCTTTTCATGCACGACAGTGTCAAGGGTTTACCGAGAAGGGTGCGACAAACAACACACATCCAGTCAGTGGCAGTCCTGTGGGAGAAAACAGCTCGTTGATGAGAGGTCGAAGGAGAATGGAAAGAATCGTGGAAGCTAACTGGCGGGCCACAAACATGCAAATAACGGCGCAGTATAACAGTGCGGTGCAGAACAGCATCTCGGAACGCACAACTCGTTGGTCCTTGTCGCAGATAGTCCTTGTCACGGGTTCCACTCCTATCAACTAAAAACAAGAAGAAGCGGCTCCAGTGGGCACGCGATCACCAACACTGGACAATTGAGGAGTGGAAAAACATTGCCTGGTCGGACCAATCCCAGTTCCTGTTGCGTCATCCTGATGACAGAGTCAGGATTTGGCGTAAGGAGCATGAGTCCATGGCCCCATTCTACCTGGTGTCAACGGTACAGGCTGGTGGCGGTAGTGAAATGGTGTGGGGAATGTTTTCCTGGCACACGTTAGGTCCCTTGAGACCAATAAAGCAACGTTTGAACGCCACACCTTGTAGAATCCATGCCCCAGGAGGGAAAGGGGGGTCTGAGCCAGTATTAGATGGGTGTACTTCATAAACTGGCCACTGAGTGTATAGGTCTGTGTGTTCGAAATAGCACCCTATTGCCTATATAGTGCAAGCTCATGGAAACCTATTCCCTATATAGTACAACTATTGGCCAGAGCGTCATGTGCTTTATGTGAGCCTGTATGACATGTGTATGGGAACGAATTGGCTTGTACTACAATCAGATAATGAATAACATGGATGTAAACTGCACACAACGGCACAATAAGACTACAGAACGAACGGCAAGGTCTGACTTTATGAGTTGGCTGAAGGGAGCTGAGCTGAGCTGAGGGGAGTTGAGGTTAGCTGAGGGGATC
>NC_036871.1:21133594-21155216 GCF_002910315.2 Salvelinus sp. IW2-2015
TAGAGAGAAGATCATTACCCTGGCCAGATAAAGTCTTTCAAATATATGTTGTGATAAGGGGAATTTGATTTGATATCGAGGGCCTTTTTTTTCTCCTTTAGAATTCTTTCCTCTCCTCCTTGCCTTGCCTGAGCTGTAACACCCCGACTCATCCCCTCTCATCTTCATCTCCCCCCTCTCCAAAATGACACTGCCTCGCATGCACAATAAAATAAATCCACCAATCCTGTCACCCTTCATTTTGGGTTCCCCACTAAACCTAAATCAACGCAAGGTGATTCCCCTGAAGTCATCTTCATGATGGAAAATATGGGCTTTAAAGTCAAAACGAGGCCAATTAAGGCAATGGGGCCGGTAGGGGAGTGTGTGTGCACCGGTGTGTGTACGTGTGTGTGTGCCCGTGTGTGTGGTGATTTGGTTTATTCTAACTGGTGATTTAAGCAGGCTGGACAGTTACTGGGCTGATTGCAGTGAGGGGGTGGGAGGCGGAGCTTGGCTGTTCATTCAGAGGACGTTTGATGAAATGGAACGGGGTCATCTTCAGTTTGGCACCCCGCGCCTGCCGGTATGATGAGCGAGGCGGGGAGGCGAGGAGGAAGAGGAGGAGAGGAGGAGATCTCTAGCCAGCACACAGGGGGCTGCTCGTCTGCTCGGGCTCTGACAGTGATGCATTGTGYTTTTAAATACCAGTGTTCCACGCCCTGCTCAAAACTGATCACACTGCTCATTCCAACCCAGCCCCGTTGTCACCTTAAAAAAAGCAAAGGCAATCTCCTCTCCGTGAGCAGAATGAAGAGGCAAAAGAGGAAAGCGTCTGTTGTGCGGCCTGTTTTAGTCAAGTGGGATGTGTTCAGGAAAAGTGATTTTATACATCTGTCAAAATGTGATTCAAATGCTAACAGTGTGCGCTTACACTTACAGTATGTGAGATTGAAAATACTTGTTACAAGCTGTACAAAGATCAAAACAATGTCATCATGTAGGCTGATTTCTAGTCAACAAATCACAACAATGTAATAAATCATTAGCTAAGTGATTTACTGACGTTTTAACACCTCTTTTGAAGCAGTGGAGGGACGATGTGTGTTTTGTGTGCGTTTGTGTGTATGTGTGTGTGTGTGTGCTAGTGGGGGCCTATGGGGTTGACGGGGGCAGTGTATGGGGGGTAAGAGGGGAGAGTGGCTGGTGGTGGCGGTGGCAGGGCGCTCACGTTAGTGACAGCTGTTTATTCAATCAATCACCTTGTCGACGGTATAGCAGTGTGCTGGGGACTGGGAGATTGAGTTTTGCCTCACAAGGGAGAATGGAGCAAATTAATAGACCATTACCCAGGCGCTGACCCAGGAAATGAGGGTGATACTGCTGGGTTAGATCTGCCAGCCTGCCTGCCTCTCCACTCAGCCTTGTACTCCCCGGCCCCCCCAAGCCCCCCACGGCCCCCGGCTGCTACTCCTGGGAGGGAGGGAGCTTCAGCAGAGAATTGAGCACAGAGACAGTGGCCAACACCACACATTCACAGCACTCCCACCTCCCTCTTATCTCCCCCACCGCCCCCTTATCTCCCCCACCTCCTCCTTCAGTTGTCCCCAGGGGAAAGGGACATTACTGTTGGCAGGAGAGGGAGACGGCCTGGGTAGTAGGGGATGAAGGGGAAATAGAGGAGGAGCTGGTAGAGTAGAATCTCTCCTTAAATATGGATCTATTTGCAACCTAGGCTAGCTAGAGAAATCATGTGTTCCTGAGAACACTTGGGGCCCTACTTGGCATGCTGAGTGGGCAGGGTGTGAGGTCCTAACCTGGGTTGCCTCCTCTAAAGTTGCTGGGTGGGGGGTTAGCACTGCGGAGGTGTGGGGTAAAGGCGTCAGCATGCTTCTGGTCGGCTGGTGGCTAGCAGAAGTCGGCTAGGCGAACTGAACGACCCGTAGCCAGTATACACTTCTTTCAAAATAGTCCAAATTAATCTAAGATAAAGCAAGAAATCTGTTGTTAATTTAGATGTTTTTACCGAGTAGATCTTAGTCACTCAATTTTACATCTAACTAATGAAAAAATGTGGATGAAAACAAGTCGTCTCTCGTTGAATGACAACAAAGACTTTATTGAAGAATCCCTATAGTTGATCAATCACGGACGAAGGGGCGTAGACCTCAGCTTCCAAACTTTGGCTGACCTCGAGAAAAAAAATTGTGTGCCCGAACAGCCGAAAAAAATCAAAAACGAACAAATTCTAACAAAATGTCATCATAATATTTGCACAAACTCTTCCGAACAGTTTGGGCTGGGAAGCATGCGGACGCCTTTAAGAGGGTGTGAAGCGAGGAGGGCGGAGTGAGTGTGTGGGAAAATCCCATTCAAATAGAACATTTCTCACCAGCTCAATATTTCTCAGTAACTCAGAAAGGGCCGTGATGAGTGAGTCAAAAGCCAACTTCTCTACGCTGACTCCCCTATTCAATTGTACCTTCAGCTGTACAGAGTTGAGGTGTGTCTCTAGCCTCTAGCAGGGAGTGGGCTGATCTGCTGTGGTCAGGACTCATTTCCATCCCAAAGGGCTCATCATGGTGGAAGGAGAAACAGCAGTGTCAGTGCTGGGGCCAAGATCAGCACTTTTAACACAGGGGTTGACTAATGGCACTTAACTACCTCCACCACCAAAATGACTAAGCACTTAACTACCTCCACCACCAAAATGACTAAGCACTTAACTACCTCCACACACATGCTAGGACTTAACCACCTCCACCACCGCCAAAATGACTAAGCACTTAACTACCTCCACACCAAACATGACTAAGCACTTTACTACCACCAACCACCAAAATGACTAAGAACTTACCACCTCCACCACCAAAATACTATTCTGTTTGCACCAATTCACAACCACTGCATATCCCCCATTTCAGAACAACAATAGGATTCTCTAGTTAATACAGCCCTTCAACAGGGTAAGTGTTAGAGCAAGTAAAGGCTGTCTTCCTTCCCCTCACTCTTCATAGGAGATGATGTCTTTACTCTATTAAAAGTCAATCCATTGCTTAAGATGGGTTTTGTTTTGGTAGTTTAGTTTTAGCTGATGAGAATAGCTAGCTCTTTAGTGCTGCATGTTGATATGCCGGTATCCCTCTTCCCCTCTCAGTTTTAGCAAGGACTTTGGGGAAGTTGTCGGCTGTTGTTGTCGGCTGGCTGCTGTTGTCGCTGCCTGCTGCTGAGAGTGTTATTTGCCGCCTGTTTGCCACCAGGGAGTGGAGCGGGAGCACGGAGCTCATCCTGAATAATGCTTAACAGTAATTGATCGCTAGCGCTCACGCCACAGATAGGTACCCCCATAGGTTTCATTTTATCACCCCACCCAACACACCGTCCTCCCTCTTTTTCCTCTCTCTCTCTCTCTCTCTCTCTCTCTCCTCTCTCTCTCTCTCTCTCTCTCTCTCTTCTCTCTCTCTCTCTCTCTCTCTCTCTCTCTCTCTCTCTCTCTCTCTCTCTCTCTCTCTCTCTCTCTCTCCCTCACTCTCTCCCTCGCTCTCATATGCTTGAGTGGGGAAATTAATTACCAAGCCAATTAACTGTTTATACTCTGATGTTTTAACTAATTATCTCTAATGGTGACACAACAGCGGCCAGTCGAGTTAATTGAATTCTAACGGTGGGGCTGAATGCAGGTTGGGAGTGGAAGCTGAATGGGAAGTAGCCTGTCTGGGGTAGAGCTGCCTGTCATCAGGCAGTAGAGGGGAGAGAGCTTCGTCTCCCGCCTCCCCTGTTATTAACACCCACCGCCTGTCACTACACTTTAGATGGTGTGTCACACCTCAAGCCTGACACGGATACACACATACACACACATTCATAGACACAAAGGCACACACATGCACACAAGCATAAAAAGACACACTGCCGACATGCCTAACCATTTAAATACATTCATTCATGGATTTATGACTTGTATCTTTATGCATTTTCATGTCACCATGTCACTTCACCCCATGAGACTCATAACACTATATTTTGATATTTTACATATTTGATAGTATTATTTAGAAAATGTATCTCACAGTGGTTGAAAGTACACAGAGCACAGGGCTATACTACAGTCCACGGCCTTGGCTCGCGACCATTCCCTGTTTCACTAATATAGATCTGAAAATGGGTCCTTGGCCGAGTCATAAAATCTGCATAAGACTGTAAAGGCTTAATGATTTGAAAGTTACAAGAGAAAGCGCTGAGGGCTTGGGTGATCAATCATATCTAGCACCGCCACGTTCACCAAATGGTCTGCCTCCTGACCCCACGCTTTGCATGCAGAGAACTCACTCTCTCTCCCAGGAACACAGGGAGGGGTGTTGGATCAGAGACAATGGTGCACATCTCTAACCTCTCCACCCTGCCCCTGCAACCCCCACACAGCCTGAAACAGGGTTCCTTTTACACATGGATAGGAGGGAAGAGGAGGAGGAGAGGAGGGGAAGAGGAGGAGAGGAAGAGGAGAGGAGAGGAGGAGATTTCCTGTTCCTAGCCTGTGCTCATCTTTCAGCTTATGGTATGCTGACACCAGCTAACACCCCCATCGCACAAGCCATTTACAGCCTTAGCCCAGAGTAGACCCCACCTCTCCTCCTCCTCCTCCTTGACTGGGGCTAACGTGGCTGGGGCTCACAGGACAACACTTCTGTTAACATGGCACCTGTCTATAGTGGAGGAGACACACACTTTTTGGGGCACAAACATACAGCCATGCACAGAAGCATTCATGCACAAGCAGGCCTAGGCCTGCACACGCACACGTGCTGCACACACACACACGCCACATCACCCCCACCTCCCCCTCTTTCTCCCTCCCATGCTCAACTGCCAGACGGACTGTGTCAGGAGCACTGAGCCTCAGAAATATGGCCTGGGGGTCAGAGCAATAAAGCAGGGGAATAATAACCAGGCAGGCTGCTAGTTAGACATCTCTCAATACAACGCTGTGCTAGCCAGGACGGGACAGAACAGGACAGGACTAGACAGCTTGCATTTGGCTCCTTAGTCAGTCACTTACTACTTGTTTGTTCAGGTTGCCTTGCAGAAAACTAGACCTCGACAACCTTTGATTTAAAGGGCAATTGCTTTGTCTGATATATGGCCAGCATTGGAACGTCACAATTATGTCAGGATACACACAGTGAGATTCCTAGAACGATTAGGGGAGAAATAGGGAAATATAAATGCAAGATGCAAATCAGAAATACACCAAAACTGGTGTCTATTCAAACCTCTCCATTCCCCCTTTAAAAGCTACATGTCATAATATCCTATTGTTCCTGTTGAGAGGATGGTTCAGATGGCTCTGTTTCCTCCCCTGAAATCTCCCCGGTGGTGGATTGACACCTCTTGCTCTCCGTCGGTCTGAAACGCTCAGCTTCGCTCAGCCCCCATCCCCTTTCAGCTCTAACTGTTATCAGCCCTTGTCACAAACGGGGGAACTCGGATAATCCCTCAGTGTGCCTGCATATCTCTATCTCTGGGGCTGCTGCCTGCTATATTTCCCCCGGTCTGAGAACAGTATCAGAATGTCCGTTTTCTCTGCACTGTGGAGAGGCTGCATAGCAGAGTGAGGGATTGAGAGAGAAAGAGAGAGAGAGGGGGGGTCTTAATAAAAGCAGGGATTGTAGGGCTGAGAGGCTGATGGGAGCTGAGGAGTGGGCTGTGATGGCTATCAGGCATGGAGGACTGGGTATTACAGAGGGCAGAGAGACCTGTAGGCTGGGTGATAAAAGGAGCTACGGGGTCCTGGAGGGCTGCCTGGGGCCCCGGAGGGGTGGGGGTGGGGACAATCAGACACGCTCCGATTGCCATCACACCACGGCACAGCCTCCGCAATTGGACATCATTGTGATCTTATCCCTGCTCCTCGCTGCTCTCGCTTTCTCTTTCTCGCTCTCTTTCGCTCTCTCTCTCTCTCTTACACAGCTGGATCTGTCTCGGGCTGTGCCTCCCCCTCTACTCCTCTCCTCTCAGAGTGTGATATGAGTTCTAACAGCAGAGGGCGATGTTACTCTTCAACCACTCCTATCTTAACAGGGCTGGCTGCTCTCTTTAACCCTTCTGATTAGGAGTCCTAGTCACTATGTGTATGGCGGGCAGCACTGCCGGGATGTTCTGATCCAATACTAGCCTCCTCATCCTCAGCCCTGGGTCTTACTGTACGGTACGAGGTAGTAGAGGAAGAGGCTAGGAGAAAGAGGCTCTAAAGTCCACTGTCTCTTCCCGGTGTATCGTAGCAAATTCTCAGTTCAGAACGGGTGCACGGCCAATCAATAGAACATTAAAGAGCTTGAGAATGGTTTTTGCTGGTGCTCACACATTAACCCTCTTCACTGGCTGTGTCCCAAATGACATCCTAGTATTCCCTATAAAGTGCACTACTTTTGACCAGATCCCATAGGTTACTATGTAGGGAATAAGATGCCATGTGGGACGCAGACCTCTGCCTCTCATCTCTCCTACAAACTGCCGCTACAGAGACGAGCTGAGCAGTTTGATTTTAACCATCTTGAGTAACAGGGTCGGAAAGGAGGGGAGAAGGGAAAAAAAGCCCTCAACGATTGACAGGTTACGGTGGTGTTTTGGAGTTTAAGCATAAAAAAAAAGGTGAAATAAAGAAATGGAGGAGAGGAGTGTAATAGCAGCAATGAGAGAGGAGAGGGAGAGAGGGAGAGAYGGAGCTTTGGCTGTTGTCTAGCTGGCTGTCTGGGGACTCAAATCTCAGAGCAATTTTCAGGGTGGGTGATTGGCAGCTTGATGTGTATTCTTCACCTGCAGGAGCCGGTGATAACTCTGTCCCATTCCCCATCTCACAGGCCTGTTGTGGAGCTATTACAATGACAATAGCGATAAGGGACATTTATCACTCCAGCCTCCCGCGGGCTGACGGAAGGGGCCCATCAACAGGTCTGGTGGGGACCGGGAGCCAGCCAGGGGAGCTGGAGGTTCACTGAGCCTGAATTACAGAGCACTCTCAGCCGGAAAACAATATGCTCAGCCTCTGCCTCAGCCCCACCGATTGGGCTGCACAATGCACACACAGACACTGACACAGAGACACACTCCCACACAGGGAGAATCTAACATCTTATTTTGCACTTGACTGAGGACCATTTATATAATTCAATATTGTTGAAAAATGAAACCTCCGCTTGCTCGCTCTTCTGATTGCACACATACACAGTTATCGTCGTAATTCATTATTTTGAGTTTCAAATTGTAAAAAAAGAAAGAGAAAAAATAAAAAATTGAAATGCCTTCATATTCTACCCTTACCATATGTGTGTTGCTATTTGGTAATGTTTTATTCACACCCTRTGACTGATTGAGTGGTCTGAGGCAGCGTCGCTGGCCAGCAGGAACAATGCAGTGTGTTAAGAGGTGGGCAGTGTACTAGTCTCTTTGTGTCTTTGTGGCCCAGCGTTAATGGTTCTATTGTGACAGGGACGGTGGGGACAGTGGCACCAACAGAACCACAGCTGCATGCTGGTTTGCTGGAGGGCAGTGGTAAGGCCTGGGGGGAGGGAGGGATGGAGGAGGGGAGAGGGAGGGAGGGAAGAGATGGAGGTGGTGGTGTGTTAAGAAAAAAGAAGGGAATGGCCATTGTCTGATGATGACCCATCACAGTGTAACGTTGTAAAATCAGTCGTACAAGCAACAGCAGCAGCAGCAGGCCTACAGGCACTCTTACAGCAGGCCACTGGTAGGGGTCATACTCTTCACATCATCACATCTGGCCCTATTAGCTAGGAGTAAAAAACAACTAACTGTTCATTTTTCACACTCCCATTTATCACTTTGGAAATCTTAAAACAGGGGCTGCATGGCAGAGAAAAACCTCCCGCTCTTAAAGATCCTAGAGACCCCATAACATAAAGAGAGGGGGAGATAGATTGATGGATGTAGGTTGGTTGGAGAGAACAGTGGGAGATATCACAACCACCCTGCAGTACATTCTACTGAAACTGTCTGGTCCCACCGATCACCTCCACCATCATCCCCCCAGAAGCTCTGGAGCACGCGGGGCTGGGCTGGGTTCTCTTTCTCCTCCAGTTTATGGCGGTGACCTTGAGCTATTAACACTACAAACCTCCAGACGAGGCAGCTAATTTACAGTGCTGGGACCCAGTCTCAGAGCCCCATGAGCTGCCGGAAGGAATTGGGGCTTTGGCTGGACCGGCTGGGCTGAGCCATGACTCTCTCTCTACACACACATCTGCGTCACTGTATGTCCCCTAGACAGCAGGTCACTGAGGCTCGGTGAAAGGAAAGACAGTTCAGTCACACTTCAGACTTCACAAATTATGGACAGTGTAAAAAGTGGCAGTGTAAATGTAGGAAATATTTTCAGTTTAAGAAATTGAACAGATTACATGAGCAGAATGGCAGTAAAATTAATGTTTAGTAGAGTGGRAAAAAAAGTTATTTTTTTCCAAAAGGATAGGTGTTGCCATTCCCTCTGGCGCCATTCTGTCACTACGTCTGTAGCCATGAAGTTCTTGAAAGGCTCACATCAACACCATCATCCCGGACACCCTAGACCCACTCCAATTCGYATACCGCCCAAACAGATCCACAGATGACGTAATCTCAATTGCACTCCACGCTGCCCTTTCCCACCTGGACAAAAGGAAAACCTATGTGAGAATGCTGTTCATTGACTACAGCTCAGCGTTCAACACCATAGTGCCCACAAAGCTCATCATTAAGCTAAGGACCCTCTGCAACTGGATCCTGGACTTCCTGATGGGCTGCCCCCTGGTGGTAAGGGAAGGCTAMAACACATCTGCCACGCTGATCCTCAACACGGGGGCCCCTCAGGGGTGCATGCTTAGTCCTCCTGTAGTCCCTGTTCACCCACGACTGCATGGCCAAGCACAACTCCAAAATCATCATTAAGTTTACCGATGACACAATGGTGGTAGGCCTGATCACCCACCGACAACGATGAGACAGCCTATAGGGAGGAGGTCAGAGACCTGGCAGTGTGGTGCCAGGACAACAACCTCTGCCTCAACGTGATCAAGACAAAGGAGCTGATCGTGGAATACAGGAAAAGTAGGGCCGAGCACGCCCACTTTCATATTGATTGGCCTGTAGTGGAGCGGGTTGAGAGCTTCAAGTTCCTTTGGCATGGGTTCCCAGATCCTCAGAAAGTTCTACAGCTGCACCATCGAGTGCATCCTGACTGGTTGCATCACCGCCTGGTGTGGCAACTGTTCAGCATCCGACCATAAGGTGCTACAGAGAGTAGTGCGTACAGCCCAGTACATCACTGGGGCCAAACTTCCTGCCATCCAAGACCTCTATACCAGTGTCAGAGGAAGGCTCTAAAAATTGTCAAAGACGCCAGCCACCCTAGTCATAGACTGTTCTCTCTGCTACAGCATGGCAAGTGGTACCGGAGCGCCAAGTCTCAGTCCAAAAGGCTCCTTAACAGCTTTTAACCCCAATCCATAAGACTGCTGAACAATTAATCAAATGGCCACCCGGACTATTTGCATTTGTTTTTACACTGCTGCTACTCGCTGTTTATTATCTATGCATAGTCACTTTATCCCTACCTACATGTACATAGTACGTCAACTACCTCAACTAACCTGTATCTCCACACATTGACTMTTTTTCGGTACACCTTGTATATAGCCTCATTATTGTTATTTTATTGTGTTGCTTTTTTAAACTTTAGTTTATTTAGTAAATATTTTCCTAGTTCTTATTTTCTTAAAATTGCACTGTTGGTTTAGGGCTTGTAAGTAAGCATTTTACTATAAGGTCTACACCTGTTGTATTCAGCGCATGTGACAAATAAGATTTGATTTGATTTGTATGTAAGCAAAACAAATTTAAAGAGGAAATAGGTTAAAAAGAAAGTATCTAAATAATAAAATATCCATTAATTAAAAAGCTAAAAACATTGCCCAATATGACAGAGGAACACACACAGGGACACACAGGGACACACACACTGACACACACACTGACACACACGCTGACATACACGCTGACACACAAAACACACAGAGGGACACCTTCCTGCAATCTCCATTTATCAGTGCAGGGCCGAGCCCTGGCTACAGTGTGCCGTCTCAATGCTGGATAAACAAACTGTCCATGATGTATGAGGCCCTTTCAAGCAATAAAGTTATTAACTTTTAACTAGCAACTACCGCTTACCATGAAAACTGTCTGTGAAGAATCAACCCCATGGGTAACACTCGATAAGTCATGTAGTTCTTTTCCCCCTCCCGATCCATCCATCTATATTCCTTCAACAGAGCATTAGTCTAGTATCTAGTATCTATTCCCCATTAGCCTCTCTTTCCTATACACTAAGGGGAAATGGGCTTTGAAGGGAAAAAGGACGGTCTTTGATGCCGTGTTCAACAACAACCATTTCCTGAACAGTTAATGTGAACATAGCAGCTTTAGGGTTCAAAGGAGCTGTGGACAATCCATTTGAGCTCTCATATGTCTCGTTATAGGAGTTAAGTCTTGTGTCATGTGGTGGATAGATAGATAGACAGAGATGATAGCATTGATGTCGGTCTGTTGTGGGTGTGCCAAGGTGGTTGTGGATGATGGGCGGTCCCAAATGGCACCCTATTCTCTACATCAGGATTCTCCAACTGGCGGCCGGCAGGTGATTTTATTTGCCCCCCCCCACACCAGCAAATCAGCTCCAAGGGATTTTATTTTGGAAATCTGTTTCAAAGTATTCCCACGCATGTAAGCAAGGTTTGAAATGATTATGTTTTAGTCAAATATTATATTAGTTTGAGCTTCTTGTGGTCAATTTGCAGTCTACAAATGATTTTTAATTATGTTGCAGGCCCCTGACAATCCGCTCAAGAAAAAATTGGCCCACAGCTGAATCTAGTTGATGATCCCTGCCCTACATAGTACACWATTTTAATCAGCCATATGGGCTCTGATCAAAATAGTGTACTATATAATGAATAGGATGCCATTTGGGACACAGGTGTCATGACAGCAGCYAGCGGGCTGGGGTGGGTTGTATTCTGTTGATAAGCCAGGATACACATGGTACATTGCAGTGTGACCCATACCCTGTTTATTGACAGACTCCAGCCAGTCTGGAGTTCATCGGGAGTCTCCATAATCTCTCCTGAGATGATTAAAAATKTATTGATCACTGCAATACTACCCCATACTGGTTCCATATGACCAATCACCACACAGACACAGCTAGATGACAAGGCAGCTAATAAATGTTAATTACCTTTTTTTCTCAATTTCTTATGACCYCTGCCAGTCCTGGGCTTCACTATCAGGTTGTAAATTCATTAGCTGCTAACACACCTAGCARGGGCAGCTCATTTAGCAATGGCAAACAAGATTAGGAAGGGAAGGAGGCGAGGGTTGTTCTTCCTCCAAACGCTAGCTGCCAGGAGCTGACCCACACTAGATAAGGAGACAAAMAAAACGCATGCAACCCACTCACCTCAAACCGTGACCCTATTCCTGTGACAAAGGGATCCTAAGAGGGATAAGAGTATCTTTACAAGCAGACAGTACTCTGTTATCCCCCCAAAAATTACAGGAGTAAAATCACACCAGAATGTGACACTCCTGAACAGTGCTTTGAGTTGACCACCAGTATCTACACTGGGGGGATTAGCATTAGGCTGTATGATTGTCAGTCCCTCTTGCACTTATTGCGTCTGATAAATGTATGGTAGTGTATGTTAATTTCTTGACAATAATAAACAGTAATTGTCTTAGTCAAATCTAATCATTCTAAAAGACTTAGAGGACACTTAAGAGTGCAAATTCAAAAATAAMAAATGAGCGGCGCTAGGTTTGGGTAAGGGGGAGGGGTGGGGGCCAGGATGATCATTTAATTAAAGCATAATWTCCTTTGTCTTAATCCAGGTAATACTGTTAAGACATTCACATCTATACAAACACACACACGGACCCCCATCACTCCCAATTCCACCGCCCCAATTTGTGGCGAACATATCCCACAAACAAGGAAGCAACCTCAGAGTCTCACATTAAATTGGCAAATAACACGAGGCAGCTAGGCTCCTACCTCCTCGCCACCGCAAACAAAAGACAGCAGCCCTCTTTTATCTTACATTAAAAGGGCCAGCGTGGGTGGATGCTAGACGTCAGAACAAAATAACAAAATCAATCCATCAAGCTTTCCCTTATCAGGAGCTCTGGCTATGACAGCATGCGTGTGTCTGTCAGACAACCCCCTTCTATATCAGTTCTCAAACTTTACACAACAGATACACTAACAAACAGACAGAAAGGCATCAATTATAGCTAGGTGGCATGATATATACCGTTAGTTAGCTTCGATCACAATGACTRCAGAAATAGATATGCACTGTATGTACAGATCTACCTAGATGAGATACTTGCCATGATATGGGGATGAGAATGACACAAAACTCAGAGACATGGAGACGCTTTCGGATCCTTGAGAAACACAGCTAGCAAACATGTTTATTTACAAGGGCAAATGAGTCTCAGCCTCCGAACGGCTCAAGTGCTCAAAATGTTTACGGGAGAAAACTCTGTGGCCTAAACTCACTTAAGCTCTCAATCACAGCAGAACAGCAGAACACAGCCAGGTTCTTCATCCTAAGTGGCACACTTTTCTCTTTATAGTGCGCAACTTTTGACTAGGGCACATAGGGCTCTGGTCAAAAATAGTGCACTATGAACCGAATTGGSTACAATTTGGAACACAAGCCAGAACTTTTGTGCTTAAGCAGCAGAGTGTCAGCTAGGTTTAGGAGATGGTGAGGTGCTGGGGTTGCTGCTTTAATTTATGTTTGGCAGGCATTGGTACTGCTGTACATAGGTCTGGAGTCAGCAAGCATGGTGCTACAGGCAGGACACATGTCATGTCATTAGTTTTGTTGGCTCCAGATCATGACTGGAGCTGCAGTATGTTTTTATATATAGTTATACTGTCATACGTTTTTTCCATAATATATATATATTTTTAAACAACAACAAAAATTACGTTACTGTAAATGTGATAATAACAGTGTCATTAAAATATGAAATATTATTTGAATTATATATTGAACTATAAGACATTTTCTAAATCTCCCTGACATCTATATCACAAACGGTGTGAAATTGTGTTGGTTCGACCCTCTCACTCTCCTGGTAACAAGGGGGAGCGGTTATGTCACAGAGAGAAGAGCAGCGACAGAACTGTGGTGAATGTGGCAACAGACAGAGGACCAATGGGGGCTGTTGTTGTGTAATACCAGGAAAAGGTGTACCTGCATGAGGTCAGTCAGTTACACTCCCCAGAAACCACAGACACTGGGCCCCTTTCCTTACTGTAACGGACAGGCATGTCCTAGTCTATTGGCTGGCTGAGGTGTGTGTGTGTGTGTGTGTGTGTGTGTGTGTGTGTGTGTGTGTGTGTGTGTGTGTGTGTGTGTGTGTGTGTGTGTGTGTGTGTGTGCGTGCGTGCGTGCGTGCGTGCGTGCGTGCGTGCGTGCGTGCGCTGTCTCTTATACACATCTAGATGTGTATAAGAGACAGGTGTGCGCGCGCGCGTGTGTGTGTGATGTGATCCAGGAAGTATGGGTTATGATACCACCACACATTACGAAGACCCAACACGGCTGCCTTCCTTTAAATAACCATCAGAAACACAGGAGGGACTGAATCACAGAGCGAGCAGGATGGAATATCAGTAACCGTGTTGGGGTGAGGAAGGAAGCACCACAGGCAGCATGACAAAGAGATGGGCTGCTGTGCTGTGCAGAAACCTCTATGAAACATGCCACTCTGTCCCAACCGCTGGACCACATATCTCAATATCTCACTCCGCTAACATCGGGAAAATTATCATGTTGCCTTCCCAGAAATACATAAGCCTGGTTGTATATCTGTTTGTACTGTCTTGCCAACTTCTACGGTCTAGCCTGATTCCAGATCTGTTTATGCTGTCTTACCAACTTCTATGGTCTAGCCTGTTTCAAGAGAGCACAAACATATCTGGAACTATGCTAGAAATATACCACTGCTGCTAACGAATGCCAGCCTCCATGAACACCACAGTAAGGCTCAGTTTCTCATCAGCGTTAAAAGCACTGATCATTAACATTAGCCTGATTCATTAGTCAGCAGCTGTGCTTAATTAGCCTGACGGACTGACTCATTTGGGGTACACAGGGACGTATCCGCTGCGGTACACACAAACACGGATACACAAACACACACGGACACTTCAGTGTCTTTACTATTTGCATCTGTCACAGGGCGATCCACATCAAGCACCTCTTTTACTCTCTGCTCTCTCTCTATAATATGGCCATCACCATTAAAGCTGTCAGGGCATAAGCACTGAGTGTTACAGTCCATACATTACTGCTGCAACCCCCTCCAGTCCTCTGCTACCAGGCCACCGGTCACCCAGCAGATACTGCCTGTGTCCCAAATGGCAGCCTATTCCCTATATAGTGCACTTCTTTGACCAGGGCCCATAGGAATTTCATAGGTTGCCATTTGGGATGGAGCTACCACAAACAAGCTGGGTCCAGCTCCGCCCAGATGACCTCCGTCCGCCCCGCCCCCGTTCCTGTCCCTGCTCCGCCTTGGTCATACTGCGAGGAGTGAGCCTACAGCACCACTGAGCTCCTCTGTAATTTACGACCTTAGGTCAGGSCCCCCTGCCTGCATCAAAATGCATATTTCATGTCCTCCAAAAGGATCCCCTACTCAAAAAACATCCATTGGGAAATTGAGGTCAGGGGTCAGCCATTTTAAGACCATAAGATACAGTTGTCAGAAAACTGTAGTTTTGAAGCAGAGGGTTGTCAGGGTGGCACTCCACAGCAGGATGACATAAGAGAGTCAAGAGATACAGGCTGGGGATGATGGTTTCTCTTCTGACAAGTTACATTTCTAAAACAGTGAAAGAGATATTGAATAAAAAGACACCCTATCTGTGTGATTAATGATTAACATAAAATGTCCCCTCAATTAAATACTACTGTATTTAACATTGAATAATATTGTCAGCCGATTTAGTCRTAATATTTTTTTTTATATGCAACCTATTTTTCCAATAATCTACTACTTTCTCTGAGTAAAAACGTTGATTTTACAATTTTAACAAATTGTGATGAGCGTAAAAGGTAAAACTGCCTGTATCCTAGCCAATTCCCCTTAGTTTGAACATGTTTTAATAGAATGTGCTGACAGCCTCTCACCAACCAAATCCCACAAAATGCGCAATTTATTTTGGACGCAATTTCCTTTAATTACAGCAGATCACCACTTGTCAAATCCCCCCATTTTATTTTATCTCACTGAACATAGGCATCTAGCCCCCATCCTGCCCCCTCAGCCTCTGGTCACTTCTGACGTATTGATCACATTAGTATTAGCCCATCTCCCTGTCATTCCTCTCTCTCTCTCCATCCATCCATCCATCCATCCCTCTCTCTACAGCTTGGGTTGACATGCTGCATACTGCTTGTGGCCCCCCTGGGCCCCTAAGGGGGGACGATATGGCTTCCTTTCCTCCTCTCCCTACAGTGACAATTATCCCCTGTTCTCTTCCTGAAAAAAGCCCCCCAAAAAATAATAATAAAACAACCAGGAAAAAACGCAAAGGGAGAAAAAAGGGGTGGGAGGTGGGTTTCGAACGCAAGACAAAGATTGGTGATGCTAGCGTTACAAAGACAGATGTGAGCCGAGATGGGCTGAGTGACCTTTTCCAAATGTCACATGTCATTGGGGTTTTATGTCACCCTCCAAACAATATGTCAGGGGCATAAAAATCATTATACCAAAGAATTATGTTATAGAGAGCAAAAATAATCATTAAGATTACATTATTCAAAGACAAATGGGAGTTTTCTGAATTTATGATTGTGGTGATTGCGAACAGCAACGCCTATGTCTTTCACACCCATCATACGATTGGGCTTTGAGATCTCTGATATGGTGGCCCGGCTAAAAACAGAAAGAGCAATCATCCATTWAGGCTGGAGATCGAGATTGTTATTGGTCTGTATCAATCGCTGTCTGTCTGTATCCGTCCTCAGATAAAACATCAAGATAGTGCAAGCGCAGAATACAGAAGCACTCATAATATACTGACTCCCCCTTCATTCAATGTCAAACGTAACTGCTTTGTTTACATATTCTGAGGATGGTGACTGTTCCCTGATGTCCTTGACTCTACTCAACCCTATTTAGATCAATGGAAATTATAAACAGAGATTCCTAGATGAGATGTCGCCAAATTGAAAGATATGCCTTATTGAATTATTGATCTGTGGTAGAACAAAAAAGAAGCGAAGAGAGAAAGCCTGGCCATTTTACAACATTTTTCTTCTGGTCAGGTGAATGTACAGAGTACAGCCGCTTGACCAAGAAGACAAAGAAACCCTATGATCTCTGCAAATGTATGATGATCTACAGCAATGACCTACAGCAATGACCTACAGCAATGACCTACAGCAATGACCCACCCTCAGTGCATAGTACAGTATGCTGAACCACCACCGTCCACCACTATGCTCCTATCTGCACGTCATCAGGCATCTCAGGTGTAATAGCTTCTTACATCAGCACTATGGAAGGAGAGGAGTCAATATAGACGTCCCCTGTCTAATCAGCAGTATGCTGCCGTTGCTGCCTGTGTTGGGTCAAAGGCCAGGATGATGTCCTACTTCCTGACAACACAATAAAGCTTGTGCTCCAGAGCCACAGCCTTCCTGTGCTCCCTATAACCTCCCTGGGTGGGAGGGAGGGGTACAGTCAGAGTGCTAGCATGGTGTAATTGCACTAGTGACTCTGAGTCAGAGTGCTACCATGGTCAGCGTCCCAAATGGCACCCTATTCTCTATAGAGTGGCCCATGCCTGATGGGTTCTGGTCAAAAGTAGTACACTATATAGGGAATAGAGTGCCATTTGAGATGCAACCCATGGTGTAATTAGACTAGTCACTCTAGTGAGACACCTTACACTACAAAACCTGTCTTATCAGAATATGGTGCTAGGTAATAAACCACTCAGTGAAACCTTTATTGCTTTAATAAACAAAAAAGGGTGATTAATGTTGCTCTTCTTCTTTAGTATTTCTAATAAATGATGACAGATTTATATCACGGTCAGAGCAGCCAAAGCCCCATTAAACGTGTCTAAAAGGATAGATAGCCACACACACTGTAACAAGGCTGGGGGAATTAGTGAAACAATGCCTTCTTGTATTTCCACGCACAATGAAATAAGCAAAGGGCCTCGTCCAATTTGCTATGAAATTTCAAGATTTGTTTTGGAGGCTGCGTTTTTTTATACTTTGATTGTTATGAGATTGTTTCCCTCATGTCTTTGTTTTCCTGTGCCAGCTGGGTGGCTATGAGAAACGTATAAACCAGAACTAAAAAAAAGATGACATTTTTAGGAGTCAGAAAATAGAAACATGAGGCTGGGAACTTTGTCCCAGAATGTGTCAGAATAAAAGTTGAAGAAAAAGAGAGCTTCTGCGCCCAGRGAGAGTGATGCCTGAATGACTGCTCGCAGTATTGGCTGAGACATGACTATGACTAACATTGGAGCTTGTAATAGACATGCCCGAGGGCAGTCTAATTGGTCGTCATTGAAACAGACAGGGACATGGCGGCCTATAGTTTAATGCCTGAGGCTTTTAGACAGACAGGGCTGGCGGGGTGAGAGGAGGTTGGGTCAGCAGAGTTCTCCACAGACACTATTTACCTATCAGCCAAGTAGTTAGCTCTAAGTATAAGGTCAAGCATAAGGATATTTCCTTGTAAAATGGTATTAGTAGGTGGAGGTTTCTTGGTTCACTTAGCTGTATGACTAGATCGCTCCAGCACTCACCCATGAGCTCTATACCACATATAGAGTGAACAGTCAGTGTGTGTATCCACCAGCGTTAAAGGGCTCGCCGTTGTCCTGACCTGACCATGCCTTTTATTCACATTATGAAAATTGAATGAGGGCACAGAAGGAAGTGAGAACCAAGGACTAAGCCAGGGCCACTAGTCTGTTTACCCCCAGAGCAGAGAGGAGGAGAGCAGTAGTGWCCCTCCTGGCCCTCAGCCCAGGGCCCCTCCATGCCAGCTCTGTTTACAGCACAGCTTCCTGGTTTACAGCACCCACACAGTGCCCAGACAAGCCCCATGGGGCTCAGACAAACCACACAGCTAACCGTCACCAGGAGCCCCCCAACCAAACAAACCCACACAGCATTTTATGGAGCGCATGTTCCACTGCGCTTTCCAAAAGGGAAGGCAGGAATTTAGTAATTTCACTTTAAAATCAAACCAGATATGCGGGCGGGGTGCAAGGCACCCCGTTGTGGGTTTGTTCATTGAAGTCTAGCTTTTCTAAGCCTTGCCTGGCAGGCCGCGCGCGTGTGGAGAGCATCGTTGCCCCTGTTAAGACCAGGGAAATATAGAATAGTGAATTTATCAGAATAAAACATTTGATGGGTGAGAGTGAGGAGATTTTTGGGGTGCGTGGTGTGGGAAAAGGGAGAAGTGGTCACTCTTTTAGTGAAATAAGGACATTGTAACTGAAACTCAGTTGGAGTTACGTCATGCCGTTGTTTCCTTTGAGAGGAAAGCTAGAGGGATTAGACGTCCACCATGTGAAGTGGAAAAACAGCACAGCTGTGAGTCAGGTTGGCACGTAAAGGGGGGGGGTTACCCCGCTAACCAGCCAGGGGAAGAGAGGGCCATTACCACTGGTATGGTACCCTCAAGGGACAAGATTGTCACCCCTTTATGGAGACCTGGCCTTGGGGGCCACCATACCACCATCTCACCATCTCCTGTGCCCACTTAGCAAACAAGAGAGCCAAAACACAGGGAATCTGCAAAGCTGTCAATCTGGAACCTTTTACGAGTGCTCGTTGAATACTTTTTATATGAAGAAGCCATTAAACATTTCCCTAGAAACCAGAAAGCAGAGTCAACCGCCTATTATAGGAAAGGCACGTGGCGCCTACCATACCTGATAGACACAGGCAGCAGTAGTACCAACACACCAGAAAATACTACACATTACTGCCTTTTGAACTTTCCTTTCCATATCAAAGTTGACTTTTTTTCTGTCCACTCCAAAGGAATTTGTTTCTTGTGGGTTTTTGTGCTTGGCATCTATACCAAGTGGAGAATGGTTCTCTGGTGTAGGGCCGGGCTGGGTCCCGAGTTCCACATCCAGACTCTGGCAGGCAGGTGTGGGTCTAATGGGGTCCTAGGAGGGATGCCAAGTGTGCCAGTCACCATCACATTCAGATCCAGGGACTTTACAGCACAGATTGAAACAAGACAGAGACATGCTTCCCTCTCTCAGTCACTACAGCCAATGCTGACTGCCTGGGTGGCTAGTCTGTTTACCCCCTT
Organism: Salvelinus sp. IW2-2015; assembly: GCF_002910315.2. Taxonomy (NCBI): domain Eukaryota; kingdom Metazoa; phylum Chordata; class Actinopteri; order Salmoniformes; family Salmonidae; genus Salvelinus; species Salvelinus sp. IW2-2015. Next base: position 21,153,005 of record NC_036871.1, read on the forward strand.
CACTGGCTGCAGTGCCAATGACAATGTATATGTCCCAAATGGCACCCTATTCCATAGGGTCCTGGTCAAAAGTACTCCACTATTTCGGGAATAGGGTGCCATTTAGGACACATCCAAAGTCTGCTGCCTGCTGTCTTTCCAAACACAGTGAAGAGGGTCATTGGAGAGACAAGTAGGAATGGAATGCTCGTCAATGTCTTCAGATGATGGACATGCCTTCAGTGGGTCTTCATTGAAACTTCACTGGACTTTAGAGACCTTTGCTTTGACCTTCACCCCCGAGAGGGGGTCAACAGAACCCCATCTAGCTCCTATTCTCATCTTCTCTTCTCTTTGCCCCAACATCATTGTCTAGGGCAGTCACCACACTCTCCCACCAGAGTCCCAATTAACTGGGTGGAATATATCACACAAGGCTAATAGATTGGAATATTATATCCATACAATCATTTCATGACAAGGTCAAGGGGATGATCTCTCTTATTAACTCCAAGAAGAGAAATTGATGCTGGAAAACGTTCAAATAGAAAAATGTTAATGCTATACGTAATTGTCCCGTGCCCATTCCCCTTGCCGAAATATCACTTTATTAATAGTTATTGAGGGTATGAATTATGAATAGAACGATTTTCTCCTCCTAACAGAAAAGTGAAGCATAATGGCCGCAGTTCTTAATCATCTTCATTCTTTTCTCATCTCTAGACTAAGACACGGGGGTCTAATGAGAGAGAGGGCATGAGCCCGAAATCAGCCCATCAACACACCTTAATAAAGGTCTGGTGGTTTCTCCTTGTACTCCACAGCCGGTCTCATTTCATTAAGGCATACTAACTAAGCTTTGTTCCCCGGTCTTACCATGTCCATATGCCACTTCAATACTGTAGTCTTACCTGGTCAAATCATTGGAGCAGCGTGTGGTGTGTGTGGGATGTGGGTACTCTACCCAGACTTTGGGGCGGAGGTGCATTTACCTAGCAGTAATTGCATAATACGACTACTACCAATGGCCCAAGGGTAGGGAGGTATAAGGAGGTGGGGGAAGAGGGGGGCTCCTTTTTTGGCAGAGTTTCTGAGAAGGACCTTTTTTATTTTGTCTTTTTAAAAGATTGGCTTTCCACACCTATGATCAACCACTGCATTTGCTGCTGTGCCTTCCACCCATAAACCAGTCTGTTTTTTATTTAGAACATCAAACGCTTCACTTCATTAAGGGCTTTTTTTTCAGGGTTGCATTTGAAGCATGTTTTCCGAAACAAAAAGACGGGGAGAGGGGGAAAAATCCATGCAGTCTGCACCAGTTTTATTGGGGGAAATAATGGGCAATTGAGAGAAGGTATTTAATAGGCAACCTACTAACGCAGTAATGCATCTGCTGCTGGAGTGAAAGTCACTCTACGGCGGGCTGCTTCTCAAAGTGATCCAAGGCTATTTTCCAACCCTAGATTTGTACAATTCAATGACTACATAGTTCTTCTCTCCCTGAGACACTCAGTGGTTTGTCTGTCCTGATGAGTGATATAAGTAAAGGAGGGAGGGAGAGAGGAGGAGGGGTTGTCAGACAGAACCGCAAGTGAACGTTCTAGTCGCCCTGCACAAGGGCATCTGCTGTGCATATGAATGAAATGGAAAGCTAAACATTCCAGGATCAATACTCCAATAACTACACCAGGAAACTCCAATAACTACATCAGGAGACTTCAATGGCAACATTAAGGCAATGACACGCAATCCAGAAAGATTTGTCACACACAACCCTGTACTGCTGGGTCCAATACTGAGTGGGACAGATACCATAAAATCCATTCTACTTACAACGAGGTGAAAAATCAATCCGAGGGCTAGATTTAAATACGGCTCATACTAAACATGTCAGTGTAATTTGGTCATCAAAAACAATGGGGATCATTTTGAAAAAAGTTATTAAGTGTGAACCGTTAGGCCAAAATGTCTGTTTTGTCAATAAGCAATGAGGCAAACAAATGACCCCAGTCATAACGAGATTAGTGGGGCAGGGAGGGGGCTGACCTTAGTGACCAGAGGTCAGCCAGCTAACTGACCACAAGGGTCAATAGCCGTCCCCTACCCCAACCCCCTCAGCACATTCACAGCCCAATCAATGTCGAATTATGGGTTATTTATTGAATAATCAAAAAGGTATTATCACCCCCTGCTCTAGCGAGGCCTGACAATGGAGGGCACAATTTATCAGCCT